>NC_043016.1:20463119-20635619 GCF_006345805.1 Octopus sinensis | reverse complement strand
TATATACTTTTTTCATATATAAACAATTCAATTCCCTTATACAAGCTTCAGCAGAGCCAATGGTTTGACGATAGACGAAGTTCCGTGTAGAAGGACGGCTGGATTGTTAAAAAAAATTAATTCAAAGCATTAGCCATTCAACTACATATCAATTATAATTAAAAACAAAATTATAACGGACACAATAATTAAGTAGAACCTACAACTATCGATATATGTTTCTATATATCTCAAATAATATTAAACCAAACTTATTTATGTCGAAGACTATCTTTCGCTATTATAATACCATACAACAATAATATATATGTATATAATTATCAGGGTTTTACTTAATCTAGAAACTAATAAAACAGGTAAAAAATATAAATGACAGTGTTCTTGCACTTTAAAATTAGGCATAAATCCAGGCTCCGCAGCTTTCTTATTTGCTCCAATGGAGGTCGTTTGAAAGGCTGGGTTGTACTGTCGGATGTTGTCTAGAAATCCTCTTGAATTGGGTACATTAGCTTCAAATAGATCTTTAAGAGAGTGTGAAGGAGGTTGTACCAAGGGCAGCCTCATTTTGCCATTGGAACAGTACATATCAGAAGTTTCAGCAGGAAATTTCTTCGCACCACAGTGGGAACACAAACAGAGAGTTCCTAAACCAATGCTACTGAATGATTGTTGTAACTTTTTGAAGGATCATAAGAGAAAGCAGCATGTGACTGAGAAAAACTGGAAGATTGTGTTGTCTTGGTCTAGCCTCTCAGCACGATGACCCGCAGACTCCATTTGCCGAGCAGTCACCATCCTCGCTTGGTTTTGTGCTAGCCTCTCATCACGATGCTCTGAGGATTCCATTTGCCAAGCAGTTACCATCCTTGCTTGGTTTTGTGCTAACTGCTAAGTACAATGCTCTGAAGATTCCATTTGCTGAGCAGTTGCCATCCTTGCTTGGTTTTGTGACATCCTCTGATTTCGTTCTTTCTCTAACTCACTAAGGCATGCAGCTGCCTTTGTGCTTTACACCAGAGGTCTTCTGTGACAGCCCAGCACCCTTCTTGGGTGGCATTCTTGAAATGGAAAGTATGATGTTACAACTACTATTGGATATACTGACCTTACTAAACTTAATTTAATTGTTGTGCTACAGCTCATCCCGCTTACATTGCGTTGAAGTGTTCCAAGAATATCTAAAATCTATACAAATAACTATCTCGGCCCTATGTATGTGTGTGTGTGTGCGCGCACGCACGCGTATGTCTTCCTCTGCTGACCAAATCAATGGACCAAATTAAACCAATATAGATCATAGGCAAGGTAACGTAGCAAGAAATGTTCTTAGCACAGTCCGGTTACTATCGGACTTCTGACTGGCGAGATACAAATTGTTGATTAATTAAATATCAGGAATATTTTCTTCATAAATATTACTCTACCTGTAACAAGCGAGTCAAACGTGGATTAAAATGTGTAGATTTAGATGGGAAAATGGAGAGTGCTGACTCGGCCTGGTGTAGGGTGCAACGTTAGCTCGGCTCGTGTAGGGTGCATGACATCGCCTCTACCCTTTCCAGTTTCTAGTATGAACATGTACAACCTTTAGACCTTTATGGCGGGTGAGTAGTAGGAGGGTTAAGGGGGATGCTCGAGAGAGGGGGAGAAGTTGGAAGGGTAGGGGAGAGGTTTCTCAACCCCCTTCCCTTTTACCCGGTTGGATAATTGAGAAAGGTGTTGGGAAGAGTATAGAAGGGCCGCATCCCCCTCTGGCAAGTGAGGTGTCGCCCCCCCCGCATATTTTGCCGGCTAGTATGTAATGTTAGTTATCAGCGTACAATATTTTTAAATCTCTGTCCAAGTATAATTACTCACATCTGTTTTAAAATAAAAATATCCAGTCTTAATAAATCGAGTTGCTCTAAAAATATTTAAAATAGGTAATATAAGTTAGCATATGATATTTTTCAATCCATATCCAAGTTTAAAAGGCGATTATTCCAAAGATATCCGAAATATGTATTGGAAGTTTATCAAGATATAATATTTTCTAATCCCTATCCAAGTAGAATGAGTCACATCAGATTTAAATATGAAATATCAAGTGGACTCTAGCTAATTTTATTAGGTCCATTCCACGAAGAATTATTTGAATAACTCATATCTTTAACGTATGTCACAGGAATAATGAACTTTAAAATTTATAAAGTTTATCGCATAAATTGAAAGATATCCTACAATGTATATTGCCTAAAGAACCGAATGAATGAATGACCACTGGGCATGCGTCCGTATGAAGACCTTTCGTTATTTAGAGAACTTACTGTTTCTTTTTCATCTGAAAGTTACATAAGTTTTACATTATAGTAATTCCAGTTCTTCGCGGGGGCTCCCTGCGACCGTTTGGGTTGCAGGGTCTTAGTGACCCTGCAACCAGCTATAAGCGAATTTAGGGTTTAGGGTTAGTATTTAGTGAGTATGGTGTTATTCTAAACATTTACTGACTTTTTATCCAATCACAATTATGTTTTATCAGCAGCCAACCTTTGTGTGAACGCGTTGGTGTGAATGCGCGCGCGACAGGACCGTACACAGAAATTTTGTTACAGAAAAGTACTTCTTACATACCTTACTGTCAATTCATTGGACTAATTCCAACAAGATACAAGTTTAGTCACTGGCTCAGCACCTATGTTTGTATTCTTTATTCCAAAATGAGACTTCGTCCATGTGTATCCGCGTGCGTATATGTGCAGGAGTCGGTAGTGGGGGTAGTCACAAGAAAAACATTTACGGAAATGTACTCATAAAAAATCTATTAAGACAAGTTATTTTTATATGCCATGTTTGCAATTCTCCATAGAGATGATAGCAAAGTGTGTATCAAATGATATTAAAATCCTGGTTCAGTGACAGATCGATCAAGTTAGTAAAGGTTTAACGTTTTTGGTAACAACATATTCTATCTTCTAATTAAATATTGAAAAAGAGAGAAAACGCCACACTCTCTTTTGCAAAAGGAATTTTTTTTTTTTCAATTCAATTCAATTTTTATTGGCTCAAAAAGCAAAAGCAAAGCCATGTGGGGGGACAGGGAGTTATGTACAGAGAGGGTGGTCATACAAAGAGTTCAGGCCATTTCTGGTCAAGAGAGACTTTGAACCGAGCGGTCGTCGGCATCTTCGCAATCTCGTCCGGCAGCTTATTCCACAGATCCGCAACCCGGACGGAGAAAGCCCCTCTCCTTCGATTGAGATGAAATCGTCGTAGATAGAGCTTTTCGGAGTGACCCCGCAAGCCCACGCTCAGGAGCAGGAGTGAAAAATAGCTCTTTCGAGAGGTTACACTTTCCGCTTATGATGTTGTGAGCGAGAATGAGATCACCACGGCGTCGTCGATTTTCAAGAGAATAAAGGTCGAGCGTCCTCAGCCTTTCTTCGTAGGACAAATTTTTGAGACCATGAACCATGCGGGTAGCCAGCTTCTGGACTCTTTCGAGATGCTGTATGTCTTTGAGGAGATAAGGGGAAGAGGCTTGAATCCCATACTCCAATATGGGTCTCACCAGCGTGACATAGAGTGGTAGGAATATGGCTGCTTGAGCATTCCGAATGACCGTCGAATCAAGAACAGAATTCCGCGTGCTTTGTTGGCAGCATGGACGCACTGGGCCGAAGGCGAAAAGGAGGAATTTCTGTTTACTTTCTCTGTTCATTCGCATAAGCTGGAGAAATTGCTGCGCACGCGCACATACAAACACAGAAATTTTCCAGATATTTAGCTGTTACTTTTAGTAGTTCATTTTCACTTTTTGACAACGACATGGCGTGGCGAGGGACGTATGGATCAATTTTGGAGTCCTTCATAGAAAATTTGAAATTAAAATTTTTTTTATCCTAATTCTTAATCTACGTAAAAATTTAAAATTGGAGGAGAGGGAAATTTAAAATTTTGAAAACATGGTTTTTTGCATATTCGGAGTTTCCGTCATCGAAAACATAGGAATCCGCTGAAAAAAATCGGAAGGTCGTATACTGGGGTTGAAGATGCTACAGCTCTCTATATGGAAAAGGGCCAAAATTTGATCCCCTAGAACCTCCCCCGAGTAATGAAAAACTTTCTTGCCAAATTTGGAACAGATTAATCCAGCGTTTTGACCGTGCATGGAGGACACACACACACACAATTTTACAATTCTATATATATAGATTGTATATTTTGACCTACGGCATATAATGCATATTTCTTAATTAAGATAGTAAGGAAAGATTTGGGAGAAATTTAGTTGTCATTGCTTAAAAAAAGGAATTATTAAAAATTAATTATTTATTTGTGGTATACGTGTTTATATAAGTGAAAGTTTTTCACTTATTAATATAAAAGATCTATGATACAGTCTGAGGTTATTGTTTTAGCTTCAAAAAATCAAGCAACTAGGGTTAGACCAGGGTTAGACATGCAGTAGTTATAGTATAAATGTTATGAATGTGTTTAATATAAAACTTGGGTGTTAAAGATTGTTGTATTACAAGAATATTGCAGATGATAAGAGAGCAATAGGGCTATGGTCCTCAAGTTGAACCGTACATTAATTTTTCGGACAAGATTTTTGAAGAAATATAGAAAGAGTAAATGAAAGATAAATACCCAACGGATTGATTACTTTTCGGATGAAACTATTTTAAATGATTTGCTGCAATTAACCATCTCGTCAATAAGTAATCTTGTCAAAAATCCGTGGCCTTCAATCAGCTAACGAAACCCTTCACAGCAGGAAGGGGGAGGGTAATATGAGATTATGTAGTAGCTGATAGAGCAACCACTTGAGGCGGTACTCGTGGATTTGGATCTTTGTTTCCTCTAGTTTCTTACCTAGACAAATAAATATTTTTCACTCGTACCCTTTGTGGATAATTGGCACTACATTATGCCAAGAGACTGTTCTCCTCAGACTGGGAGCTTGGTTTGAAATCTTTCAAAAATGTCCTATATGTCCAATGGTCTATTAGAAGTATTAATCTGAATGGCACGTTAGGCTTATATCATCAACATAAGCAACATAGATATTTCATCTTAATAATTAAAACTTAATAATTAAAACTTTCATGAAATCTAGTTAATACATCTTACTGAAATAATGCTATTGCTGCTATATTATAGGAAAAAACACAAGTTCAACAAATATTTATTTACACCCAATTTGAAAGTTTACATATAGGCGCAGGAGAGGCTGTGTGGTAAGTAGTTTGTTTACCAACCACATGGTTCCGGGTTCAGTCCCACTGCGTGGCATCTTGGGCAAGTGTCTTCTGCTATAGCCCCGGGCCGACCAAAGCCTGGTGAGTGGATTTGGTAGACGGAAACTGAAAGAAGCCCCATCGTATATATGTATATATACATATATGCGTGTGTGTGTTTGTGTGTCTGTGTTTGTCCCCCTAGCATTGATTGACAACCGATGCTGGTGTGTTTATGTCCCCCGTTACTTAGCGGTTCGGCAAAAAGAGACCGATAGAATAAGTACTGGGCTTACAAAAGAATAAGTCCCGGGGTCGAGTTGCTCGATTAAAGGCGGTGCTCCAGCATGGCCGCAGTCAAATGACTGAAACAAGTAAAATAGTAAAGAGTAATATCTTTGTCCACATAAGGCATGCACATCCGTGTATGTGTTTGAGGGGTGACGAACAGATAAAAACTTTCCATTTATTTTATTATCAAAATGAAGTAATATATCACATTAAATATTTCATTGCTAGAACCAACAATGTTTTTAGGTATTCAGATTTAGAATATATTGTTCATATAAAAAAAAAAAAAAGCTACCATATATAAATCCGTTTTAACTCAACCCATAAAAGAATCCTTACCGAATTTGTTTCGACCAATTTCGTGGGAAACAGGAAATCTCTTTTTAAGATATGGGGAATTAAGTTTAGCAGCTAACAACAGGAATTGAAACGACGCGCATATTCGGTTTCGCTGACAAATATTAGGTTTGCATTCTCTGCCGTGATTAGTTACATATCAATAATTTTAAATAACATTCTTATTGTTGTTTTACACACACACACACAATTATACATGCACATATATGTATGTATGTATGTATGTATGTATGTATGTATGTATGTATGTATGTATGTATGTATGTATGTATGTATGTACGTACGTTTGTATGGCCGCAGTCGAAACAAAATAAAAGAATATTGATATACATATACATATATATATATATATATATATATATATATATATATATATATATATATATATTATATATATATATATATATAGCAATAACAACAAAGCGGATATCAGATATCAGCCTAAACGAAAATGTTTACGTGAACTTACATTAAACTTCATAAAGTTCCAATTAGACGATTTCTTCAGTGATAATGGAATAATAGAAATAATCATTTAAGA
Source organism: Octopus sinensis (assembly GCF_006345805.1). Taxonomy (NCBI): domain Eukaryota; kingdom Metazoa; phylum Mollusca; class Cephalopoda; order Octopoda; family Octopodidae; genus Octopus; species Octopus sinensis. The sequence goes on along the minus strand of NC_043016.1, from coordinate 20,629,211 downwards.
GTGAAATAGGTTCACACAGAAAATGGTATGGCGTCTCTTTGAAATAAACCGAAAGATATATTTCATATCTGACTCAAAACTATCATCACAAATGCTACTTCTACTATCAGTGACACCAAAGCCATTAGTGCAGCAATTAACCATAAATTGCTGTGACGCTCGAAAGCAATTAAGAACAATTTTTTCTGCAACAAAAACCATTTTCATTCATTTGTGAATTCTTTAATATTCCTCGAATTGCTTCGTGAAAACGCTCACTTATTCAATGACGACGACTGTTGATATGTTCCTCATCAAAATATGATGGTTCTCAATGTAGCTATTTAAACAGAAGAACTGAAACCATTAGACTTGTTTATCTACATTAACCTCACCTTTCTCTGCAATAATATATCCAGAACAATTGTGTCTTGTGAATGTCCTTTGAAGCCATTTAGTTCTCAATTCAAAAGAGAATACATTCCGTCCGGTAGTTGTGTCCAGGTCACCTGGTGACATTAATAGCAACATTAGATAGTTATGTTTCACACGCAAATGCTGTGCTCAATTTAAGAGATAATGATATTAGAACAGGCAATTTCTGTGCAGTTTCGTCGATGTCATTACGCTATTATACGTAAATAGTAGACATATATCCTGTCTGATTTCTTTGTAATTATCAGAATTCAAATCAACCAAGTATTGTTTACTTCCCAAAGCTCAACAGTTCAAATGCATTTCTGTTTTTAATATCTACCTACCTCTGTCGACTAAATTATTCAAATGCAAACGTTTATCTGTGTTTAAATTTGCTGTATTCACATAAATCTATAAGAAATTGCTAGAATGTGAATGCTTTCCTAGTATTTTAATGGTAATTACTACTAATGGTCTAAATAAATATAATTAAGGCTTTTTTTATGAGGCCATCTCAAAGATAATAAGAAAACGAAATAAAGTTTGTGTGTTGATACAAATTTTTCTATATCGCAGAACGGGAAAATTTGTAAAAGTGACTTTCTGAAAAACAAACAGCAAATGCAGAAAACAATGGGACTACATAATAGTATCATTAAATGAACTAAAGCCTAAATTAGTGCCACTTAGTTCAAAGAATATGACTAACTTTTTTGCAAGGTATGAATTCGAATCGGATGTTTAGTGAGTCAACCGTCAAACTATTGAAATTGTTATTCCAAATTCATTTCCAAGTTTTACAGTTGAAAATATTTTATGTGATAAAGTTTCAATTAACAAATAATACATTTTTGTTGCTTTACACTAAAACTTATACAATTTGTAATTAAAATATTTGAAGAGAACAGGTTAGTTTGCGTTTTGTTTGGGTTTTTTTTTGGGTTTTTTTTTGTCGTTTTTTTTGTTACCTGTTTTTCTGTACAAGTAATATTTTATAATCCTTCAGTAATCAATATTTCTTATAAGGATAATATTAACTATTTTAAAAAGCCATTTTTATAAATATATTGCTCTATAATTTAATTTTCGACTGATGTGTATATTTTTATCATTGTCTACTTTACCAAAAACATAATATGAAAATTTTTAATTTCACCGATGATTTCGGATACCAGTAAAAACCATTCTCTCTCTCTCTCTCTCACACACCCACACACACACACACCACACACACACACACACACACACACACACACACACACATACACACACACACAAACATACACACCACACCCTCTCTCTCTTTCTCTCTCATTCTCCCTCTTTCTCTCTCTCGCTCTCTCTCTCTCTTGCTCTCTCTTATCTCCTCTCTTCTCTCTCTCTCTCTCTCTCTCTCTCTCTCTCTCTCTCTCTCTCTCTCTCTCTCTCTCTCTTCTTGAACAGTGATTATGTTCAGAAGTTTTAGATTTTAAAAAGTTTTTTTACTACTCAGATTAAAGAACTGAAGAACTTAAGTCAAAGCCCTTCTCTTGGATTCGAATCCATAGTTGGTTTTCTTAAAATATCTATGTTGGAAGCAATATTTGAATGTTACTTAAATAATAAAACTAATTAATTCGTATAATTAGTTTAGCAAATCATAAGTGGCAATCATCTTTAAGACAATAATGAGAAAACACGTCCAATTTAATTTGTCAATTAGTAATTCTTTAATATTTTACTGAGGAAGTTCATTCAAACTGGTGAGGTTTTGCTTGGCAAGGAAGAAACCTACATCTTAATTATTTTTGGCCAGATTCCCCTTCTGGCTTTTCCCAGCATTAATCATATTTTTTTCCAATTGATCATTGACAAAACGAAATAATACATGTTATGAGAGCAGAAAGATGAAAATGCCGCTGAAATCAACTTTACCTTTCAGCCTTTCGGGGTCGATAAATAAAGCATAAGTCTTGGTTTCTTCCGTTTCTCTAACTCTTTCTTTTGACTGTTTGTCTTTCTCTGTTCTAAAAGAAATCGGCTGGAGAGGGACGGGCTCAAACAAGTATAAAATGCCCAAGATACGCTGTCACCACGACACCCTTACGGCTCCATCAAAATGTCAGGGGCCCATAGCATGTGTGTGGGGGTGAGTATGTGTGCGTGCGTCCATTCGTGAGTGTGCATGCATGAGTGCGAATGCGTATGTGTATGTTTCTGTACGTGTATATGTGGTGGCAGCCGACAAACTATTATGACCACCCTTTTGCGCTCCGTTAACCCTTCACGGGGACAAACACTAATGTGGCAACACCAACACTTCATTCCTATCTACTAGAGGGCACAACTTCACGAGTGATGAGTTAGTTAATCACGGCCACTCACAAGTAACGTAACTACGGGATGGAGAATAACTTTTTTCCAGGCGCATATAAAAAATACCCCGCCAGGTGCAATCGAAGTTCCACCGTTTGTTTATGGTTCCAAAAAGAATCGAATTTTTACTCGCATCTGAAGAATTAATTGGAAGCAAAGAGGTATCATTAAATCAGATTTTTGTAGCTATAAATTTTTGTGCAATATGAAATATTTGAAGCCGTTAAACAAGCAACACGCAAAAGTAAAAAAAAAGCTAGAGACTATAATCATCGCATGTTTCAAATGAAGGAATATATCTCATGCGCGCATTTATAATTGTGTAGCTGTACGTGCAAACACAAATACATACACATACATATATATACACTTATATGCACACATGAGTGCATACACACACACACGTACACACACACAAACACACACACATATATATATATATTAATTTATTTATATATGTACGCATATGCATATACACATAAACATATTTATATTTACGAGGGACGTTCAATAAGTAATACCTCTAACCTACTTGCAGTTGTTTGATCTAGCTGTAATTTTGCATGTGTAATTATTTATATCTCTATAGATTGAGTGGAAAATTACAGCTCTGAACTAACTGTGGTTTCTGATTTACAGGTGTTTGAACTGAGTCAAGTGTGAAATGAAGCCTGTTGAGTGTCGAGCAGTGATCTGGTTTTTGTAATTGAAAGGACGCACACCATGAGAGACTTTTGATGAAATGAAAGTAACTTATGGTGATGATGCCCCATCATATGACCTTGTAAAACGCTGGCATCGTGAATTCAAACATGGTCGGAACTCTGTGGAAACAGCTCCCAGATCTGGTCGCCCCCCTTCTGCCATTGATGAGGCATATGTCCGTCAAGTTAAGGCTGCCATTTTGGAAGATCGACGCATAACTAATCGCCAAATAGCCCATGAGGTCAAGATTAGTACCTGGTCTGTGGAAACTATCATTCATGACCATTTGCATATGCAAAAGGTGTCTGCCAGATGGATTTCCAGGTTGCTCACACCTTTCCAGAAGCAAGAATGCGTCGAGTGCTCGAGGGTGATTTGGAGATGGCCAAGAAGATGAGTCAAAATTTTTCAAAAGACTGATTACACAGGATGAAACCTGGGTCCATCACTATGATCCAGAGACAAAGCCCAGTCAATGCAGTGGAAGCACCGTGACTCACCTCCTCCAAAGAAGGCAAGGGTGCAGCCCTCCCTGGATAGGCCATGCTCACAGTCTTCTGGGACCAGGACGGAGTAGTGATGACAGATTTCCTGGCAAAGGGTACCCAATTACAGGAGCCTATTATGCTTCACTTTTGAGGAAATTAAGAGAAGCTATCAAAATCAAGAGGCGGGGCAAGATCAGCAAAGCATCCTCCTCTTGCAGGACAACGCTCCGGTCCACAACTCGCTTGTCGCCAGATCAGAAGCACAGGCGTGCGGCTATGAACTCCTCCCCCATCCCTCATACTCTCCTGACCTTGCACCCTCATTTTCCTTTCACTCTTCCCAGCCATTAAGTTGTTTTTGAAAGGAACGCGTTTCCCCGAGTATGCAGCCTTGATTTCTGAAGTCACGTCGTGGTTGGAGGAACAAGCTGGGGTCTTCTACAAAAATGGTCTCCAGAGCTGCAATCAAACGATGGGAGAAATGCGTACCTCTGAGTGGTTCCTATGTAGAAAAAGACTAATAACTGTGCCAAGTTTCGTTGCTCTACTGCTATGGGAAGTGGGTCAGGGCATTACTTATTGAACGCCCCTCGTATATATATATATATATATATACATAATATATATATAACATATATATGTATACATATATATATACATATATATATATACATATATATATATATATATATATATATATATAATATTATTATATTATATATATATATATATAATATGCATGTATATTTGTATTATATGTATATATATATATATATGCATATATATATGTATATATATGTTATATATTATATACTATATATGTGTATATATTATATATATGTGTGTGTGTGGTGTGTTTTTATATATACATGGCCTTGCTCGCTTAGCCAGCGGGGTGGCGTCATTTGAAGGCTAAAACAGTACGAAGCTCATTGTGACCAGCGATGTGTAGCAACATCTGATAGCCTGGTCGGTCACATGATCACGTGATATATATACATACATACATACATACATATATATATATTATATATATATATATAATATATATATATATATATATATATATATATATCACCAGTAAATCATTAATCCGAAACAGAAGCACACTCTGAGTTATAGAGTATTGGAGTATCTATATAAAGATAGTGAGGGCCGGTCTATGGTAACCCCCCCCCCAAGACCACCCATAAATATCTTTATATATATACGTGTTCAATATCTGATCAATAAGTATCCAGACTGTTGCCATAGTAAGGAAGCTAAAGTACGCAGAGTAAAGCCGCTTGGCATAGATTGACTTTGAACTCTGCTATGCATGCGCACTAAGTTTTAACGTCTAGCTCACTTCTGTTGTTTAAAGCAGTGCTTGGTAGGAAGGTGTGTAGCGTGTGATCATCGCATTGACCATGACAGAGAAAGTTGTCATGGCGATACCTGCTCAGAGGCCTATGCAAAGTTGCAGAGAGTGTACGAGTGATTCGGACGTTTCCAAGATGGCTGAAGAAATGTCGATATTGACAAACGTTCTGGGAGAAAAAAAACATCACATATGTGCATGCAACTGTGAGGGGAAATTGTCGGTTCACCAACCATGAGTTATCAGAGGATGTGCAGATTAGTTACGGTTTAATTCAGCCCATTTTCACTGAAGATTTGAGTATGAGACACGTGTCTGCCAAGTTTGTGCCAAAACTGCTTTCAGCTGACCAAAAACATACTCGGGATTCAGTTGCACAAGATCTCCTTGATTGGGTCGAAAACGATGAAAAGTTTTTGAAAACTTTGTATAGGCCTCTGAGCAGGTATCGCCAAGGTTTTGGCTAAATTTGATGCAGATTCTCTGCACAATTTTCTCTGTCGTGGTCAATGCTACACACGCTACACACCTTCCTTCCAACCACTACTGTAAACAGCGGAAGTGAGGTAGAATGTTAAAAGTTACTGCGTATGCACAGCAGCGTTCAAGGTCGATCTGTGCCAAGTGGCTTCAATTTGCGTGCTTTAGCTTCATTACTATGGCAACAGTCCGGACACTTATTGATTAAATATTGATCATATATGCATGTATATAAGTATATAAATTTGTGAGTGTATATAATATATATATATAATTTTTTTACGCACAGATGTACAAAAATATGTGAAAACCCGCTTAAGAAACTATATGACGTCTTTTTCTAGTGACCGCGAGAGTCGCTGCGCTTCATTAGTGAGTCTCATTTGGAAATTAAAACGAAGCGGAACGGAGTATGCAACAAAATAGTCTGTATTGGGAAATACTAAACCTTACGATGGACAATCCCGAGTCTGTAACTTGTGTTCAGACGAGAGCAACAAATTAATAGACATTCAGAAATGATCTTAACATGTAACCATAAGATTAAAAATTCTTTCATGGGATTTGAGAAATCCTCTTTATAAAAAAATGCTAAAAAGTCGTAGATGATGTCGAGAATGATTACATGGATGAGCTTGTGAACATGAACAAACAACGTCGATTTATAAAATAATGTTGTTGTAAACTACATGAATGTCTAAGATTGTAATTTTTATGAATATCGATGTGACTATGTATATTAATGTAATTTTAATGTATTAACTCACTGACATACAACCTGGAAACGATAGTGTAAAAATCAATGTTGTTTTATAAGAATGCACTTTATACATGTCTAAGATGATAATTTCATGTATATCGATATAACTGTAAATAGATAGATAGATAGATAGATAGATAGATAGATAGATAGATAGATAGATAGATAGATAGATAGATAGATAGATAGATAGATAGATAGATAGTAGATAGATATAGATAGATAGATAGATAGATAGATAGATAGATAGATCAATTCAATAGCATCTATCTTTCTTGGAAAAACGCAATGAGAAAATAAATTATGGATAAATATAATACTTCAATTAATGAGTTTTTCTGGATAAAATATAATAATTGATAATTAGTAATTAAAAATTAAAGATTAAAGATTGATTTAAAGTGGTCCATTATTAGCTATGCACTATCGTACAATATTTGTAATTCTCCATGTGATCGCTGGTTTCAAGAAATGTATTATATAATCACTTCTCAATTAATTTTATTAAATTTTAATGGGAAATTTACAATAAGATGTTGCCATAAATTTAGAAAGACATACAAATATTTCAGTTCTTAGTTATAATAACTTTTCATATATTAAATAATAAGGTTAATTCTAAAATGTTTAGTACATTTGATGAATAGACAACTAATTGTTGTGATTTAAAGTCTCTGTTTCAAATAATCCCAACGTATAATTCTTGTTTATTTTTTTATTCTTTAGTTATCCAGTGACGTCAACAATAGTTGAATACAAAAATAGTCTTTTTTAGATTATATTTCTTAATATTTCTAATTGTCGTAATGTATGGAGTGGGAAAGTATGTGTGGGTGTGTGCGTAATGGTGTGTCATGTGGGTACTGAGTTGACCAGTGTGCATGAGTGTTTGTGTAGTGGTGTGTGAGATGAAGATACCGAGTTAGGCGGTGTGTATGTGTGGGGTGGGGAGGAGGAGCAGTTGAAGGTGGGAGGTGTGTGAGAAGAGAGGTTGCAATTAAAGTCTATAAGCTACAAAGGAATGAAGGGAGAAGAATAATTCCTGTTCACGCCGAAGGCGGGAGTTCAGCTGGCCTCTGTGCAAAGACAGTCCGAACACAGACAGATGTTGTAGGAAATTGCTGCTGGAGCGGAAATGGTGCGAGACTGGAGTGTCATTGCCGAGTTTGATGTCTCGGAGGTGCTCAGTCAACACGTAGGCCAAGCGGCATCCGTTTGACTCATGTACAGGGAAGGACAGAGCGAGCAGGAGATATACTAGATAACATTACTGGAAGTGCAAGTAAAAGAATCGGTGAATTGACATTTAGGACAGTGGTGTTGGATAGGTAGGAACGGGTGCGACAGCGTGGGCGAGAACAAGGGAAGGAGTCAGGCTGGAAACCAGGAGTAGGGAAGGAACTGTGGACCAGGAGGTCACACAGGTTTTGGGCACATCTGATGGAGAGAAGGGGTGGGTTAGGGAAGATGTATATGGTGGAGGACTTAGCCTGGAGTCGACGGAAGGCTTAGAGAATGGTGCGTTAGAGGGTAGGGTGAAGTGGTGGTAGATGAGGGGGAAATGAGGCAGGTAAGGGTGGGGCGGGTGTGACAAGAGACAGCAGAGGCACAGTCAACGGATCGTACTCGGACAAGGGAAGTGTGGACGGTGAGGGAATATCCACGTAGGATGAAGTAGCAAGCCATGAGTTGATGAAGTAGCAAGCCATGAGTCACGTCATCACTGCAAAGCCTGCGTAGACGGATGAACTACGAGTAAGGGATGAAGAGCTTGGTGTAGGTAGGGTAAGAGGAGAATACGTTAAAGTGGAAGTGTGATTCTGTGTGCTTGTAGCGGATTGAGATGGTAAGAGTGTAGTGGCGCATGCTAACGGAAATGTCAAGAAATTCGACGGAGTTGGAGACAGTGCAGGAGAATTCAAGGGCAAGATGGAAGGACTGGACGAAGGAGAGGACGGAGTCAAGATGTTAATGAGAGAGTGGGGTCGCGCCCATGTACTCATCGATATAACTACCGTATGGCTCAGGAGTGGGACTAATGAACTGTGAGGATATTTGGGCCTCAACATAGCCAATGAATAGGTTCGCATAGTTGGAGCCCATTTCCGTTCATGGCCACTCCCGAGATCTGTTAGTAAAACTCACCCGCAAACGATAAGCAGTCAAGAGAGAGGACAAGTTCGGCCAAACGAAGAAGTGTGAATGAAGTTCCAGGAAGTGTTTTAACACAAAATGACCTTCGTTGTGCGGGATTACTGTGTACAGAAATTTAATGTCGAGAGTGGACAGAATTTGAGATGGGCCAGGAGGGAAGGAGAAAAAGTTAAATAAACGGAGAGTATGATTGATGTCGTGAATGTGTGAGAGGAGGGATGTCACTATCTATCCACTATCTATCTGACTATCTATCCACCTATCCATCTATCTATCTATCTATCTATCTATCTATCTATCTATCTATCTATCTATCCATCTATCTCTATCTATCTATCTATCTATCTATCTATCTATCTATCAGCCTATCTACCTACCTATATTTCTATCTATCTCTCTCCATTGTATTGGAACCTCACCCAAAAAAACAAAAACAATGTTCTCTTCTAAACAAAACCCAAAAAAAAACGTCTGTTTTATATAAATGAACAAGCTGTTTGTACATTCACAAAATTGTATTTGACAAGTTCTAGAGAGGAACGAAAGCGCTAATAATAATGAAGAAATAAAAGGAATTCTAACGACCTTTTTTTTCTCTCTCTCTCTCTCTCTCTCTCTCTATATATATATATTATATATATATATATATATATAATCTTTTTTTAGAATGAGATAAAAAAAAAAAACAATGTTCTAAAATCTTCACAGCCTTGGTTTTTATCTTTCTGAAAAAATTTTTTAATATATATATATACACACGCTGATATATGACCTACGTTGGACTCCTTATTCGCATAATCACCGAACCTACGGTCTATCCATAGCACTTACTCAGTATTACCTGACACCTTTGGGTCTTACTGACACCATTACCTCTCTTAACCTATATATATATATATATATATATATATATATATATATATATATATATATATCTATATATATATATATATATATATATATATATAATATATATATATACATATATATATATACATATATACATTACTAATATTAATCCCGTGGTATACAAAAAAATAGATACACAGAAGAAATTAACGACTCTTAAAGATCGCGGTGGTACATCACCAATACTAATCAACTGATATACAAAAAATAGTTTCAAGGAAGAGATTAAAGTCAATTAAAGATCACTGACGTGCATTAGAATGCATAGTCAAACCAGAAAACTTTTGGTAAATTAGGAAGGCACAATTCCTATAAATAAACAGTACGCCCCTCTATGAGATTTGTAGGTGCCAGTTTAGCAAGTATTAATTGATTCATACAAAAATAGCCTAGCAGGGCATTACAGAAATAAAAAAAATATATGTATAAAATTTTAGAAAAGCATCAAAAGATAATAAAAGATTTATGTTGCCTTACCTCCAAATTAATGATAAATGATCTTAGAAGATGATGGAAACATAAGACTTATTGTAATAAAAGTTTTGTGTTTTCTTACCTTCAAATTAATGATAAATGATCTTGGGGAATGATGAAAACATAGGACTTATGATAGAAGATAGATCGTCATTATCTCCAATATAATCTATACAGCAGTATCTTCTAAAGGAAATGTGGTTACCATGAGCAAGAAATGTAGTTGAATACTATATTCTCTATCCTCTTATGTCATTTTGTTTTTGTCCATGTTTCTTCTTTCATGATACACAACAAGCAGTCGATGAAGAGGTTTGACCATTTCGTTTATTGGGAAGAGGTCGGTGGGTTCTTTGTTCCCTTTTTTTTATCTTTGATAAGTCGCAAGTAATACCCAACAATCGAATGGTTTAATTGGTGTAAAACAGTGAATGTTCTTAAAGTCAGGAAATCTGGCTGGCAGAAAAAACATCCACATTGAAATGGAGATGAGAAAAATTTCAGATTGATAAATATTAAAAGTAATCTTAAGTAATATGTTATGAATATGAAAATCTGTAACCTAATGAATGCATAGGGTGCAGAAACATGTTGTGATGCATTAATGAAGCCTATTTAGTTCCATAGGAGTTCCGCGCGTATACCCATACCTTTGGATTACCCAGGCGGATGGAATTAACTAGCGGTGGCCGACAATGAGAAGCATAGGAGCTTTTAAGAGTGCATTCCGAAGCTAAATTGGAATATATATATATATATTCACTGCGGGGATATATTAAGTTCTTAAATGGATGATTTCATCCAAGATACTTTGGTTTAATACCTTATATTGTTGAGAAATATCTCTTCAATATAAATAGGTATATTATAGATATCAAGTATTATTAAGTTAAAAAGTGGAAAGTTTAAATGGACATAAATTAATTTATTAACATATTGTTAATTAAGCCTACAAATTGTTTCAATTTATACTTAATGAAAATTACAAACCTATAGAATAAAATAAAATAAGCTTGCATTTTGGAGATTTTGAGTAAAATATTATCAGGGCCAATGATCCTGATGATATTTTACTCAAAATCTTCAAAATGCAAATTTATTTTATCTTATTTTATTCTATATGTTTATAATTTGCATTGAGTGTAGATTGAAACAATTGTAGGCTTAATTAACAATATGTTAATAATTAATTCATATACATTTAAACTTCCATTTTCTTACTCAATAATATTATATATATATATATATATATATATACACAACACACACAACTCCACTTTGTTATATATATATATATATACATAAATTATCTAAACGGATATATGTATGTCTGTATGCATGCACGTAAGTATGTATGTATGCATGCATGTATTCATGCAGTATGTGTGTATATATATATATTAGAGGGAAACCACGAAGAAATGTTCTCAGGAAAAATTTAGCAAAACAACCAAAACGTAATCGAGCAAGACAAAAGAAAAAGTAATAGAAATATGGATTATTCGTATACATGTTTCACTATCAACAAATTACGTAATTGTCCGTAGATCATCGGTACGACCGTCCAAGGTGAATATAATTTGTAGGACTGCATACTAAGACAGTATGCAGTCCTACATACACGCAACCGCATCAACACCTTATACTGACTATATATTCCCACTACAGTTCTGTTAGGCGTTTTTTCCGGATATTTGCATTTTCTATAATGGTACAAATTCTTCTGGTTAGGCAATATGGAATGTTGCGTTTTGTATGTGGTGGATGGTACGACTTAAAATTTAGGTTTCGATGTGTGTCCATGTGTTTGTCGAATATATCTGTGGTAATGGTGGTGTCCTTTTTAATTACCATTTTATCTAGGAATGGTAATTTGGTACTACTCATCTCCTTTGTAAATTGGAGAGATGGGTTAGGGTTGTCCAAGAGGATTTTGAACTCTTCCAGAGCACTTAGAGATTCTGTCCAGATTATGAAACAATCATCAAGGTATCTCTTCCATGCCTTTTCAATATAATTTCTAAATCCAGTGCTATAGTTTTCTTCTACTTCTTGGTAGAATTGTTCTAGATATCCCATTGCAGAGTTCGCGTAAACGGGAGCAAACCTCGTTCCCATCGCCGTGCCTTTAATGTGTGTGTAATTCTTTCCATTGAAGAAGAATATGTTGTTTTTCAGAATAAGTCTGACTGTGTCTAATATAAATGGCACTGTGAATCTGTTGGGGATTACTTCTCTATGTTTTTTTCTGCCCGGTGTCTAATCGCCATTATTCCTAAATCATGTGGAATATTGGTGTAGAGGCTTACCACATTAAAACTAAGTAGAAGTGAATTTGTTTCAGTTGTTTTGAGAAGATGGGACAGGAGGTCGATGTCATCCTAGATGAAACTTGCTATGTAGGTACATAGTGGTTTCAAAACAATGTCAGTAAAATTGATTAGACGGCGGGTAGGGCATGCTGGACCAGCTGTAATAGGTCTAAGTTTTAAGTCTTTTGGATGCAGTAATTTTATGTACTCACCTTTTTGTTCTTTTACTGCATGTTGAATACCTAACGGTAATATGCATGCATAGCGACACCCGTACATTTAAGTATTTTCGAAACTAACTTTTATAGTTACCATACATGAACTTTGATGTTATACGGTAAATTATATTGCGTTACATATGTTACATTCTATGTGTTGTGGTATGTGGTGGGCTATATATAATACTTATTTCTTTACTACCCACAAGGGGCTAAACACACAGAGGACAAACAAGGACAGACAAACGGATCAAGCCGATTATATCGACCCCAGTGCGTAACTGGTACTTAATTTATCGACCCCGAAAGGATGAAAGGTACAGTCGACCTCGGCGGAATTTGAACTCAGAACGTAACGGCAGACGAAATACGGCTAAGCATTTCGCCCGGTGTGCTAACGGTTCTGCCATCTTGCCGCCAAATATATATAATACTATCCCAGGATAACCCCGGCCTAATTAGTCTGACTTAATGCTATTTTCCTTTCTATGGTTTTCTATACTATTGATTATATTATGTATATTTGTAGTGACTTTATGTAAGTCTCCTTTTGACTAAATCATATACCCACTAGAAACTATAAAATCATACATACGATAGCACCTGTAACATTACAGCTTATAAAATCTCTTCTGTCTGAATAAATTTAACTGTCCTCTGTGCTTCCATACCTATTACACCTCTCTTTTCATGTTACTTTTGTCTTTTCCTTGCTTCTAATTTTAATCCCCTGTCTCTTTACATATAGGCTATATGTATTTCTTATTGCTTTCCATAAATTCTTATTTTATTTCGTTTTGGAATTTGGTTTGCAAGATTCTTTATGTGAGTTCGTGTGTTGAAGCATATTTTGTTGTGTCTGGGGAGAGTCATTCCCTTTTAGTGCCTTATAATTTAAAACACTCACCAGTAAAGTCTCCACTCATTTCCTTCATTTTTCTAAAATTTCCGTTGCGTCTTGCAACCTTTCCAATAGTTGTTGACTCTGTCCGTTATCTCAGCTGCGCTCTTTTTGTTTGTTTGTGTGCATATGTGTGGGTCAGTGTGTACGCGCATACATATGTATGTATGTATGTTTATATGCATGCATGCATGTAAGTTGTGTATATATGTATGTATGTGTGTACGTTTGTATGTATGTGTTCTACATATTCCTGTGTTTGTGTGGTTTTATGTGTATTGTGTGTGTGCGTGTGTGCGTGTGTACGTGTGTGTGTGTGTGTGTGTGTGTGTGTGTGTGTGTGTGTGTGTACCTCTATCTCATTGTGTATGCATTCTGAGTTGTGGACTGTTCTACTAAGGATTTCTTAAGCCTTCTGTCTCACCAGGTCATGAAGAAGCAGGCCACATCTCCAGCTACGCCGACACCAATGGCTGCACCTTGAACCTGCATGTATAGTTTCTTGTTAAACTTTACAATGTGATTCTTCAAGGTAGTTCTTACGCTAGCCCCTATTGCATGTGCAATCATTCCTTTCACCTGATTGTTGTTCTCAGGGTTTTGGGTGAATGTGGTCCAGCCACTCCAGTGCTCTGCGGTACTTTTCTTCACTGCTGAGATGATGGTGGATGGTCTTCCGCTCTGTGACCTAGTGGGACAGAATCTTATTATTTTGTTTTCTTATTTTGATATCCTTACTTGTTAACCTCTTATCCCTTATAAATTGCTATTTTTCTTGTTCTTAAATTGATATTTTTCGGTTACATAAGTCTAAGCGTATAAATATTTGTGCATATATGTACATGTGTGTGTGTGTGTGTGTGTGTGTGTGTGTGTGTGCGTGTGTGTGTGTGTGTGCCTGTATGCATTTTTACACTTTTCTGATTCATGGCTTAAAATTAATAGATAGATAGTATGTTTATCTTTCCAGTTATTCCATATGTAAATGCCTTGAACAGTCTTTATAGAAACCACCTAATAAGTAATTAAATATACGAATGGATATTAAACTGATTCTATGTAATCTTCTTTTTAATGTTTATAATTGATATACACACCTTTTACCTATTTTGGTTAAATCATTTTTGAAATTCTTAAATTTTATTTTTATACATTTCCCCCATAGTGCCCCTAAATAAAATTTCCTCTGTATTAACATCTTAGGTTTCTTAGCGGCTGGCCCCTTTAACTGGTAATTAACATCATGATTTAAAGTCTACCCCTACCCTACCTCTTTTTATAGACAGCTACATATATCCAACTGACTACTCCTAATGTCTTATTTCCTCCCTGGAGAAAATGGACACATATGATAATATTTATGACCATACCTAGCCATGAGCTGTCAACTCACTCTTGTCCTTTATTTAAAATAGACACAGTCTTCTAGTCTTAGATTTAGTAGTTAATAAAGAAATAAATGAATTAGAAATGAATTACAACCCTATGACCCCACTATATCCATGCGATTCTTAGAAGATGTAGTCTATTCTTAGTTACAATAGCGCCAACATGAATTTCTTTCATCTTCTTGCTCTGTTAAAATATTTAAGAAAAATTATATTAATGTGTCCTACTCGTTAAAATTTCATTTATTTATTTGTGCAGCTGAAGATGGCACTGAATTTAAATTGATGTAATGATTGCATTGTTCAATTAAATGGAATCGCTTGAAAAGGTCGTACTGCATTACTACTTGGTATCCTGTTGCTTATTTTGATTATATAATATATATATATATATATATATGTGTGTGTGGTGTGTGTGTGTGGTGTGTGTGTGTGTGTATATATATATAATATATACATATATATATACATATATATAATATATAATATATTATATAATCAAAATAAGCAACAGGATGCCAAGTAGTAATGCAGTACGACCTTTATATATATATATATATGGGGATGAGGTGAACCAGGAGAAAAAGGGTCAGTGACGTCAATGACTGGGGGACCCTACCGGAAGAGGGTCCTAGATGGAGGTCACATGGACGTAAGTAGGACCAGCGTGGGTCCCTTCGCTTCAGGGCGATCGTTGTGGACGCGTGTGGACGTACGATCTAGGTTCTGACGATAGGTTAGGTGGGTAGGACGTTTTTCGGATGTAACCCAGTTAGACTGTCGACGCTGCAAAGGAATCTGAGGGGTAGGTGAATCGCACTTTGTACCTCATACTACAAGCTATTACGGCCCCTCGTATTTTTTTCCACGATATATCAGCAAAAATAAAGATCGGTAGCGATGCCATCAGACCTTCCTGACGTGAGGGAGACGTTACAGTCCCGATTCTGAAGCTGTAGCGTTTCAAGCTTTAGCATTTCAAACGCCAGAGACTGCACGTAGCAAGGGACTGCGCAGAGATGAAACCCGAACTCATTTGCTATCGGTGCAAGCGGACAAGGCATATCGCTCGAAACTACAGCCAGGGGAAAGGCCACGGAGAAGTTGCTGCCTATCAAACTTACCCCGTGAGTAAGTGGAGGCTTTCGTACAGTCATTGCCTATAGTTGAAGTCCAGGTTGAAGGAAAGGCACTCAAAGCCCTCATGGATACGTGCTGTACAACGCCTCTCGTAACCTCAAAGGTGACTAAAAAGTGGAATGGGACGAGTAGTGTTAGAGCGCTCGACGGCAGCGAAATTAGATGTAAGGATAGCAGTGAAGTGGAGGTGGCGGTGCGAGGCACAACACTAAGGCTGCAAGTAATTGTGGAAAATGGATATGGACGCGATCAACCGCCTAGTATGTGTCATTGTTAGTGGAGACATGGTTTTAATTGGTAGCGCAGGGGCATCATACGCTGTGAGCCTGCAACAAGAAAGTAGGCAGAGACCTAGGAAGAATAGTACTGCTTACACCATTGCAAATAAAGATTTTCAGATGGTGGACGGTTGAGTGGCGCTGGAAAGGAGAACCTCCGGCGCTGAGGAACAGGCTAAGCCGGTATCAGCAGACCTATTTCTTTACTACCCACAAGGAGCTAAACACAGAGGAGACAAACAAGGACAGACAGACGAATTAAGTCGATTATATCGACCCCAGTGCGTAACTGGTACTTAATTTATCAACCCCGAAAGGATGAAAGGCAAAGTCGACCTCGGCGGAACTTGAACTCAGAACGTAACGGCAGATGAAATACGGCTACGCATTTCGCCCGTCGTGCTAACATTTCTGCCAGCTCGCCGCTGGTATCAGCATACCGTGAAAGGAAATGCCAGGAACGGGTTTGAAGGAGAGGTAGAGAGGTGGATCAAAGAGGGTATCTTAATTCCGTGGAAGAAAAAGTGAAGAGTGGAGTGCTGCCACTAATGGCCGTGGTGCAGTCAATGAAAGGCAAAGTCAGGCCGTCATACATACATACATACATACATACATACATACATACATACATACATACATACATACATACATACATAATACATACATACATACATACATACATACATACATACATACATACATACATACATACATACATACATACATACGTACGTACATTCGTACGTACGCACGTACGATCGAACATACATTTCTTCATTAGCCATGCAGGGCCGAACACAATATGGAATTCTTCTTCGAAGTCGATCAAAAGGGGAGAAAAAAACCTTTTATTTTTATTTTCTTTTTTCCTTGGACGTGTAAACAGGGAAATAACACAAAAGTCGTTGTTAACAATAAGAGTTCCCAATAGGAGGAGGAAATGTAACATTAACTAGGTTTATCCGTGGAAAGAAAAACCTAGGAAAAAGAACCACGGTAACCTCGGAAACGAAAAAGAAAAACATTAACATGAGAGCAAGGCGCTCTTTCTCTCTTTGTTTTATAGGTTCCTGCTCAAGGTCGTCCCGTCATTTATTCGTACCACACTTGCCACATTCCCCCACCTTTTGTTGAACCTTTCATTAGACAAAACTTCCCTCTCTATTCTTACCTTCCTTTTCAAGTGATGCTTGAAGAAGTTGATAGGTTGGCCAGAGAGGAAAGTGTTTGTCTCTAAACCTTTCGCACGAGTCCACCACATACATTCTTTCACTATAGCCACCTGTACAAGAAATCTGCCTTGCCTTCTCCTGGCGGGGCAATATTCACGATAGACTCAGCCGACGACCGAATTCGTCCCACATGTGACAGCAGCCGTTCGACTTAATCTCACAGGTCTGAAATGTTTGGACATTGCACAAGTGCATGCAGAACCGTTTCGTCGCTCTGACTGCATCCCGGGCAAGTCGGTCTGATATTTCTTGAACCGTACCTGTAGAACTTAACCCGAACGGGCAATGATTCCCGATAGCACTGCCAGAGCAACATCTTTTAACCACCAAGTGTCGAAGTGCATCCCTTGACCAAGTTTGCATACGTGAGGCTGATAACATCATGAAACTTGGAAGGTACATCCTTGAGCACCATTCTTTGTCTGATAACATAGAATACATGACCAAAGAAATCGCACGACTCTACCGCAACATATCATCAGATGAAAGGATGAGCCTATATCAGCAGAAGACTATGCATGGATATGTTAGTAGAAAGCTTTGAAATGATAGTAACATCGATCATCAAAGTAGTTTATCATGGACCAATAGTGGTATTACTGCCTCCCATTTTGAAGGGTATGCGTTTGCAATCCAGGAACAGGAAATATCAACCAAATACCAGGGGCACAAATGTGACAACCGATGCAGACTTTGTGGGGTTCACACTGAAGATATCACCCACTTCATAAGCAGTTGTCCGAAAATATCATCATATAGTAAAATATTGTGTTAAAAAAAGATACAACTGAATGAAACTACTTGCTTTGGGGTGCAAGTAAGACATTTCATCCTCATTTTCATCATATTCATAATTCATTCGATTTATATTTATATTTACCCCATTGTCTTGTTCTGTCTGTCCTTGCGGTGTCCCCTCTTTATAAAGGCCGTGTGCCTAAACAAAAGAACCGTTGGCAGAGAGCGTTTAACCTTGTTTAACAGTAATAGAAGTAGGTCGTGTAAATACTTCTTTCCCCCTGCTTCGTTAAATTATACATCCAACACCAGAATATAAAAAAGGCGACGAATTGTTCGAAGTTTATGTTAGACTTTCAGAATTTTCATTTTGTTTTTTGTTGTTTTTTGTTGTTGTTGTTTTTTGTACGAAACCATGGCCTCAACAACTGTAGCAACAGCAGCGACTACAACAGCAATAACAGCAGTTACAACAGCAACTACAACAGCAACGACAAAATCAACAGTTGCTAGAATTAATGTTGAAGAAGTTTGAAAATACTTCAGGTTCGTACTCGCCAGCAGCGTAGCAAACTCAATTGAAGAATTCAGTTATAAACCAGAAGAAGGGATTACCTTCTCTGCATATTTTCGAACATACGAAGAAATCTTCAAAGAAGAATGTAAGAGCTGGACGGACGAGAAAAAAGTACGACTGCTTCTAAGAAAGTTATCTCTTGCCGAACACGAAAAATATAGTAATTATATTCTGCCGAAGAAACCAGGTGAGATTTATTTCGATGAAGCAATTAATATCTTATCGAAAATTTTCAGTGAAAGATGTTCCTTGCTTAATATTGCGGGCAATGTTTAAAATGTTTAAATTGGGTCAAAAAAGATGATGAAGATTTCGTCACTTATGCTGGGGTTGTTAACAGAGAGTAAAAAATTCAAATTAAATTAATTAACCCCGGACATGTTCAGATATTTAAATTTTGTTCAAGAGCTTACTGTAAGCAAAGATGCAGATATACGTTCCCAGATATTAACAAAATTAGAACAGGACCAAAAATTAACTCTACAGGCAGTAGCAGAAGAATGCCAAAAGATTATAAATTTAAGACATTACACAGATAGAATTGAAAAAAAAGATTGTTCTCATATTCATGCGTATCGACCGATAACGTATAAGAAAAAAGAGAAAAAAATGTCAAGACCGAATCCATGTTATGTATGCTGTGTTCTACATTTTAAAAGTAACTGTCCGCTTAAAAATATAAGATGCTTCAAGTAAGATAGGTCATAAAAATTCACAAAACCTAAAAAGCAGTTGAACAGAAATTACGTGAACAAGTTATCGGTGACAAAAAATACGAACGAGCCTCAAAGGAAATTTATGTATGTAAAAATGAATAACACAAACCTACTCGATAATTAATATAGATACATGAAAAAAATCGGGAGACCTAGCTTAAAAGAAACTTTGAAAATTGCACGTGGTGTTTCTGGGGAAAAATTATATTTTCAGAGCGAATTGGTAAGTGACATTACTTTTCATGAAAAAACCTTAAAAGCTAAAGTTTTTGTGCTAAATAATACCAAATCTTTTATGTTAAATAATACCACAAATATATTTGGAACTGACTGGATGGAATTATTTAACTTATGGGACCTCCCTATACATCATTTCTGTAAAAATGTGAATGGTTTTTCGCTAGTAGAAATAAGTCGTCAGGCGAATTAAAAAGAAATTTTAAAAGATTTTTTCCTGAAGTTCTGTCTGATGAATAAGGCCTGTGCACCAAAACAAAAGTGAAGTTTCAAGTAAAAGAAAATACTATACCGGTATTTAAACCAAAACGAACTGTACCGTTCGCAACGTTAAAATAGATAAACTAAGAATTAGAGAGACTAGAAAAAATGGAGCTATCTAAAAAGTGGAATATAGTCACTGGGCATCACCAGCTGTATACGTTAAGAAAAAGAATCATAAAATCAAAGTGTGTGTACTGATTTTTCCACTGGTTTAAACGAGTGTCTTAATTCGTTTCACTATCCGCTACCAATTCGGAGGACATAGTTGCGAAATTAAACGGCGGCAAGATATTTTCTTAATTGGATCTCTCTCTGTCGCGTAACTACAAATTAGAGTAGACAATGAATGCTCTAAATACCAAACAATTAGTACACATAAAGGACTGTATAAATACAACAGGTTATCATTTGGCTTAAAAGTCGCTCCGGCAATTTTTGAACAGATTATGGATGCAATGTTAGCGGACTGTGGATTCGCAATTCCATATCTGGATGATATAATCATAAGAAGCGAATCCCGGGACCAACACGTAGAGCACGTAACATATGTGTTCGAAAAAATTAGGGATTGTGGCTTTACTTTGAGTGAAGAAAAGAGTGAATTTTTCTTAACGAAAATAAAATATTTAGGACAAATTATTGACAGAAATGGACGTCAACAAGATTCGTTGAGGGCACATGCAATTAAAAATATGCCCCCTCCGACAAATATAGCGACATTACAAGCTTTTGGGGGACTGGCAAATTATTGCCAAAATTATATTCCAAATATGCATAAGGTAAGAGTTCCACTAAATAATCTATTTTAAAAAATTATAGTGAAATTGGTCTGAGAAGGCGTTCGACGAATCTTAAAAAATATTAACATCTGATTTGTCGCTAGCACACTTCGATCCTGCGGTGGAGATTACTGTAGCTTCAGATGCCTCTGAGTACGGTATAGGAGCAATAATGCTACATAAATATAAAGATGGTATCATGAAGACGGTGGTTCATGCCTCACGTTCTCTGATATCAACTCGAAAAATTACAGTCAGATCGAAAGAGAGCTCTAACGATTATTTTTGCCGTGGAAAAATTTCATAGATTTTTACACAATAAAAGTTTTCGACAACAGACTGATCATCGTCCGTTATTATCTATATACGGGTCGAAGAAAGGAATCCTACCCATACTCCTAATAGGTTGCAACGCTGGGGTACTATATTATTAAACTATGAGTTTAAAATGGAGTATATACCATCTAAGAAATTGGGACACGCTGATTCGTTATCAAGACTGATTTCAAAAAGTGCTGAACCTTTTGAGGATACTGTGATTACTGCGTTGCGAGCGGAAAATGAAATTTTAAATATTTTGCGTAATGTCATACGTGAACTGCCAATCACATTACAAGACATAAAATTAAAATCGGAAAACGATAAATTCATTTTTAAAAATGAGAGAAATACTATCTTCAAAATTTTTCAAGTTAAGTGACAAAGTTTTTTTTTTTTAACCTATAGATATGGTAAATAAAGGTGGGAGGACGGTGTAATTATTAAACAAATTAGAAGAATGATATCCCTGGTAAAAGGAAAAAAATGTCGAACATAAAAGACATATTAACCAACTTAAAAAAAGATTTACGAAAAAATAGTCACGAGAAATTAAATCCCCATGGACGTATTATGTGACTCATTTGAGGTACCGACACCCAAACAATTTGAAACTACACGTTCTAGCACCAGAAAACGGAAAAGAACAGAAACACTGAGCGGAATTTAATTTTCAAAAGGGGAGAAGTTAAGGGAGACTAATTCTAAAAACGGGAGATATTGTGGAAGGATTCTGACGACCCCCATGAGACTAAAAGTTGACTGACATATTGCTATGAAATAAAAAGCTGTCCGCAATCTCGGGTAAGCAATTCACTGTGAGCCGTTGACAGAGACCGTTTAACCTCGTGTAACAGTAATAGTAGTGCGTCGTGTAAATACTTCTTTCCCCCTGCTTTGTTAAATATTTATCCAACACCAGGATACAAAAAAAATGTGACATTGATTTCATTATCTACATTCCAAAGATGGAGCTTTGTATCTTCGTTAGAAACCAGCTCCTTCTTCAGAGGAAGAATTTTAATGATTAAATAGAGAACACACACACACACACACACACACACACACACACACACACACACACACACATACATACATGCATGCATACATACATACATACATACATACATACATACATACATACATACATACATACATACATACATACATACATACTACATACATACATAAGGAAGCCGGAAGGATATCTCACTAGTTGACAAGGAAACAGAAACCCCAAAATTACACACTGTTTCTTTGTGGGTGGCTTAAAGCTATATGCAAACAATATGCATGAGATGGAAAAGAGCCTTGACCTGGTTACGACATCCTCAAAGGATATAGGTTTGAAGTTTGGGCAGGATAAATGTTGCTATATGGTTGTGAAAAGGAGGAAAACTGTAAAACAGACTAACATCTCCATCAATGACCTAACTGAGTCCCCTATATCTAACTAGATATAGAGTACGGGTACCTTGGGGTGGATGAAACATATATTACAATGACAGCTGTAACAAGGCATGTGTCACTAAAGAATATAACAGCCGAATAAAGAAAATATGGACCTCGGAACTCCCTACATTCAATAAAACTCTGACCCACAATGTGCTTCTAGTGCCAGTACTCATACCGACATTTGGGCCACTTGATTGGACGCTCGATGAGATCCGAGCCATTGATGTGAAAACCCGGAAGATACTAATCAAATCACATGATTTCCACATCAAAAGTGACGTAGATCGCCTCTAGCTATAATGAAAACAAGGGGACAGAGGCTTGACATCAATCCAGATTTACTTTGAATGTCGTATCATATCTCTTCGGTAACATCTTATAAGCACCAAGTTTGTGTACATGGGATACAGGAACTCAAGCGGCATTGAAGATAATGATGAATATATCGATGGTTATATCGAAGTGTAGGAGATGAAAAGCCTCGTTAGAGGGTTTGAAACCTAATCTTATTGTATTATTTGTAGTGGTTTATAACCTCAATTGTGTGTTTAAAAAGAAACAACATGTTAAGTAAGAGGTTTTAGTGCCTCTTTCTTGTAAGAGGTTTGAAACCTCATATTGATTTGAAAAAAAAAAAGAAAATATGTTTTCGAGAAAAATCCAATCGGCGGGTGTTGGGTTTCGTCTCTCATTTATTCATTTTATTTCATTTTCATTCATTAATGCATTTGTCCAGCCCGCAAAGCTACACAATCTTTGTACTGTCTGTAATGACAAATTTTATGAAATAAAGTTTGTGTACATGAGGCTGACAACATCATGAGACTTGGAAAGTAGCTCTTTGACCAGCATTTCTTATCTGATAACCTAGAGTACATGACCAAAAAAGTCGCACAACTCCACAGCAATATATCATCAGATGAAAGGATGAGCATTTATCAGCAGAAGACCAAGCATGGATATGTTAATAGAAAGTTCTGGCGTGATAGTAACATCGTACTTCAAAACATTCTATCATGGACAAACAACCAGATTACTAACTCCCACTTTGAAGGGATACGTTTGCAATCCAAGGAACAGGAAATATCAACAAAATACCTATTTCTTTACTACCCACAAGGGGCTAAACACAGACGGGACAAACAAGGACAGACAAACGGATTAAGTCGATTATATCGACCCCAGTGCATAACTGGTGCTTATTTAATCGACCCCGAAGGGATGAAAGGCAAAGTCGACCTCGGGAGAATTTGAACTCAGAACGTAATGGCAGACGAAATACGGCTACGAATTTCGCCCGGCGTGCTAACGTTTCTGCCAGTTCGCCACTAGTATAACCTTTGTAGGTCAGCTGAAATAACGAGAATGCAAACAAATGATGAATCTGCTTCATATTCATTTTGAGTGTGGAAATTTAAATTTCACTACATTGAGCAATTTTAAATTTGGATATATTTGAAATAGTGATGGGGTGAACTCCGTTCCCGTTTCTACTGCACGGAACCTCTGGGTTTGCTAGGTTTTAAACCTAGGGCTAAGCAACAAAAACAGCTCAAAATGAAAAAGCACCCGGTCGTACTAGGAGCACACAGTAAATCGCTGCGATACTAACTCTCCCATTGCTTATTACTACACACACAGACAGCTGCCCACTAATCCTGCAGCTACAACCTTTCTTACCCCAGAACACTAAAAGAAATACTGTCTTTCACTCATAAACATAAAGTCCCAAACAGATAGAGTATTGATGCAATATTAATTCCAAGTGTTTTCAGACATTTTTGAGGTGAGACGTTTATTGATCTCAAAGAAGTACAAAACTTTAATTGCTTTCAAAATAGGATTCTCTGACTTCAGTACACTTGTTGTAGTGTTCCATCCATTTCGTGAAGGCTCCAAGGAAGTTCAGCACCCTTTATTTTCAAAACGACTGTCCTCGAGGTTTTTCTTTTAGCTTGGGGAACAACCAAAAGTCGCAGGGAGCAAGGTCTGGGCTTAGTGGAGAATGAGGGACAGTTTTGATGCTCATTTGTTGGTTACCAGGATGCTTGTCAGAAAGCAACCTGGGAACAAACTTTGCACAAATGTTGCACATGTTCAGATCTTCTTGAATAATTCTGTGTATAGTCGTCACACCAACTCCAAACTGTATACTTATTATCTTTATACACATGCAATGATCTTCATCCTGAAAATTGTGAATTTTCTCAATCAGGTCTGATGTTCTGACATCCCTCTCCCTCCCTCACTTCTCGTCGTCTGTATGTATGTATGTATGTATGTATGTATGTACGTATGTATGTATGTATGTATACATATATATGTTTGTGCGTGGTTTGTGTTTGTATGTGTGTGTGTGTACATTTAAATGATAACGGTAAAAAATTGATCGATTAATATCAATTTAAAACCAGTGGTCTGGCATATTGAAAAATCTGAAAATTTTTCTGAATCTTCAGATTTTTCAATATGCTAGGCCACTGGTTTTAAATTTATATTAATCAAATTAATATTTAATTTTTTACCCTTATCATTTAAATTTATTATATATATATATATATTATATATATATATATATATATATATATTATTATATATATATATATATATATATATGTCATATGTAGAAAAATACAAATTGGGACAAGAACGTAAAACATTTAGAAGACGATACAAAAAACACGGACGGGACATTCGAAGCCTTCAATCTTCAGTCAAGAACCGGATCATCCTAGCAATTTCGGCTGATTAATCTTGAGATCGCTCCGATCCGGCCAGCCCCAAGGAAAAACTAAGCTACGAGCATTAGATTTCTTCTCTTCTGTTTGTTTATCTTCTTGTGCTGGCGAAAAAGATAATCCATAAGCAGTCTGGAGCTTTTCATAAGTTTCTGTAGCGTTTTTGCTGAGATAAGCACGAAACTTTATTATTTAGTGAGCTTCCAAACGTCCCGACTGCATTCTGCAATCTGGTCGGCTGTGACAAGCAGTGTTTAGTAGGCTATTCAAAATATTGTTACAGCCATCTCCTTCATTCTGGATTAACAAAAGTTGACAGGTCAGCTTATTAAATGTTTAGTAATGACTAGCAGTATCGCCCGGCGTTGCTCGGGTTTGCAAGGGAAATAACTATATAAGCATTTTTAGAGAGTTACTTCCCTTATAGATGCTAATTCGGGCTTTCTTAGCCATTTCTGTTTTGGTGTCTTCAAGCCATGAAGTCGTTGTTCTAAAAGAACGCTGGTCTCCTTGACAACGCATTACGACGTTGATTTCCTTACACTCCCTTCCCCACAGCTTCACGAGGGAGGGAAGAAGGGGGAGAAGCAAACAGGTGCATGTGTGACCATGGACGCCAACTCCGCCGCCATCGACACACGAAAAATTATGCATTAAAATGGAATAAAAAATGATGTTAAATTATTTTTAAAATCGTAGACTCATCGTAGACTCATCGTAGACTCATCGTAGACGCGCGCTAATACTCAGACGGGCTCGATTTGAATCACGACTATAAGATAACCGAATTTGGTTAAACTGCACCGCAAAATGTGGGAGTAAGGAATCTAAATCGAAGGGGACAGACACTCACACAACTACAGTTTTATATATATAAATAAACTAAATTTACAATCATCTAGGACATTTATAACTCGTTCTCCTAAAAATATCTCAAAACTTCTGGAATATAGCTTGAATATGCCTGCTCTAATTTCATGCTATTAATCAATAATATTTTAAGGGAAGTTACTCTGTTTAGTAGACAAATAGTAATTTCCCTTCAATTAGTAATTGTGTTTTTTTTTAATAACTTCACCAGCAAGAATAATAAAATAATTATTGTAATAATAATATTGGTTTGTCTTCTGTGGAGATAAAAAGATTACTAATCATAGAGAAATAGTGAAACGTAATAATGTATCGTTCATATATTTCTTAAGACCGTATTGTGTTAAGCAGGAATAATTTATATACGATACGGTCTGCATGCAATAAGAATTGTTTAAATATGAGTTCTAACGCTGCAGTCTGCTTATGAAGTTCATTCACTTGCCTTTCTGGTACTACTAGCGAACAGTGGTCCCGGTGCACGCACACGCGCAACCGCGTATCCACGCTAGCTAGTCGTGACTAGTCGATCCTACAACGACTACCTACCAAAGTAAATAAAACACAAAATAAATCATTTTTTTTTTATACAAAGTAAATAATTTTCTTTAAACAAAGTAAATAAAACATAAAAACACAAAGTAAATAATTTTTTAAACAAAGTAAATAACACAAAAAAAACACAAAGTAAGGATCGACTAGTCATGACTAGCTGGCGTGGATGCGCGAGTACGCGAGATCGCGTACCGGGACCGCTGTTCTCAAGTAGTACCTGCCTTTCTCACCTACAACTACCGAAAATTTTCTGTGCTACTGAAAACTCTACATGGAATACCCCGCTAGTTTACATATCGGCCTTTTCCTGGATCTTTTCTTTTTGGCTGTCAAAGTCAATTTCTGTTCAAATTAATTTCATACTCAATGTAATGATACACCTTTATAGGCTGATCATCATAATTCAATAAGTAAAGAGTTATTATCTATTAAAGTTTGAAAATTTTAGGTAATTTTAGCTAAACGTAAGCCACAGACACATTCATGCCTGTTTCCGTAGTAATAAGCCGAACATGAGAACTCTTTCGTCTGCAAGAAAGCGCGTGTTGACAAATAATAATAATAATAATAATAAACATTGTGTACAGTGCTCAGGTGCACTACAACTCATCTAAAGTGTATATATAATCAGGTGTAGTTTCGACGGATTTCGGAAAGCATGAGGGCCTTAAAGGATGCAGTGTCATGGCAGTCAACAACTGAAACCGCTTGTTGACGCTGTGTTCTACTGTTTTACCCACCCGGAAAGGTACTACTTGAGAACAATGGTCCCGGTGCGCGCACTCGCGTAGTCGCGCATCCGCGCTAGCTAGTCATGACTAGTCGATTCTTACTTTGTGTTTTATTTACTTGCTAGGTAGTCGTTGTAGGATCGACTAGTCACGACTAGCTAGCGCGGATGCGCGACTACGCGAGAGTGCGCACCGGGACCACTGTTCTCAAGTAGTACCAACCCGTTTGATTTTGTTTTTAGGTAAACAATCGCCTGAACCTTCACTGTCGACCCTTGCACTATCAACAGTATTCCGCTTTCGCCTCTGCACCTAACCTTCCTGCCATCTACTGTGCTCAGATGTGGATTACCACCTCACCTAGTCACCATTTTTACAGTCACCAAGGTTGTAGTGCAACCGGTATCCCCAAGGGCTCGAGCCTCTCTCGACCCCACCCGAACGTTTATTATTGGCAGTGACCGCGAGCGCGCTTCTAATCGGTTGACGGGGTGGCTACCGGCGCAGTAGCTCCTATCTATCCGTTTCCCTGTTTACATTGGTTAGCAATGTGTCCAGGCTAGTCACACCGGTAGTACACCACTTCTGGTTTCGGTGCCGTGCAGTCTCTGACTATATGAGGACCTCGACACCTGAAAGATGGTCCCTTCGTCGTTCGCCCAGCTTCTCTCGCCTCATTCTTCTTCCCGTTAGTTTCCATTCACCTCTTTGTCGTTCTCGTCTCCGTCATCGTACAAACTACATCACGTGCGTTGTTCTGAGTCATGATGTCTCCGTTATCGTACAAACTACATCACGTGTGTTGTTCTGAGTCATGACACGAGTACGCTGACCGGCATGGGGTGGACACCCGGTAGCTGCTGCATACTTACTGAGATGTGATCGGGAAATCCGGTCACAAAGGCTAACCTCACAACACAGCTGGTCTGGTCACCGTTAGATGTGAGTTGTTCGCTCCCTTGTTTGCAATATAACGGATACACATATCCTGCCGTTAACCAGCTGGAGGAGGTGTCCTCCTTGGGTTAAAAAAGAACAGTAACATTGTTCTGTACGGAACAACCACATTTAGGTGGTAACAACCATTAATATTAACTTTATATATATATATTATATATATATATATATATATATTATATATATATATATATTATATATATATATATATATATATATATATAATATGTTACATTACTCGATAGTCAAGATAAAACTCTGAGTTTCAGATGCCGAAGTGGGAATCCACAACGTCATCTCTTCGGTTATCTGGCTATTTGAAAACGCTATGAAAAAATACCGTTATACAAAGGGAAGTTACTGTGTTATAACTCTGCTTGCCTGCGTACTTATACATCGCTATGTAAACGTACACATCTTCACTCGCATTTTTCGCCATAAAAAAATTATATAAAAATACATAAAAAATATATAAAAAATATATGATAGAAGGTATGATGAGGTAAAAAAAAACGTTCTTGGGACATAACATAGAAAGCGTGTTCTATCTGTTTTCTTTAGGGGACCAAAAACGCAACAGAAATTTAGTCACATATGGGCATGATTCGAAAAGTTCTGTCCTTGAGTTTAGACATGTAGTAGGGTCTAAGCTGCTTTTCCAGATAAGCCATCTCTCCATGTCGCATAGACCGCACCTTCCGCTGCCGTTGGTATAGGGCTTACATTTGGCCAAAATCTTCCAATGTATGTTATAATCGACATCTTTATCTCTTAAAGACCAAATATGATTAGATAATTGTGTCGTTTTTCTTTTGTTCCAGTGCCTAAAGCTCAAAGTGTGGTTATTGAACCTGGTCTTGAAATTACCCTCTGTAAGGCCCACGTAGTTCTTCGTCGAAACGGTGTTTCTCTGAACATATAATGACGCTAAGGTTGTGACTTAACTCGAAACAATTCATGACAGTGATTAATATTAATTATTTTAACTATGAATCGATGTCATATATTTGTTTACTTCAAAGGCATCCACATGCCTGTCGCATTTGTTCATCTGAACACATACTGATACACACTTAACCACTACTCATAGACTAACTTGGAACTAGTGTAGTTCATTGCTGTAAGCACCAATAGTTCTGTAAAATAAATGGTTTATTAGTCTATAAAATAAAAATAGGAAAGATATGTTCCCTGCTTAACTCACTCCCTAAAAATGAACATCGTAATTTTTAAAGAACGGTTGTATTCAATTGTTTCACTCCAAGTATTCAAATTTGATTTTTTGGTTGTTATTTCTAAAAGCTTCTTAAAGGGGAAAAAATGGAAAGAATATGCATTACAGAACTAACTTGTGTTCTTTTGTAGTGAAATGACTGTGTTTTGAACCATCAATTCATATTTCCCAGCTTTGGGGTAGGAGGCAATAAACTCGTGTGACTGTAACCTCAGTCAATCAGTTAAATTTTCCTTTCAAATGGTTTACAGAATATTCTAGAACATGGGATCCCCTAGGGGTCGGCGGGGAATTAAAGGGGATGAATGGTAGCAAAGGGGTCGAATGGGGGTCGGTGTGCGAAAGGCCAGCTCACCCCGATGAACTATTTGAAATACTTAGCGTCATACTCATCCCTCATATTAATGTTGT
Source organism: Octopus sinensis (assembly GCF_006345805.1). Lineage (NCBI taxonomy): Eukaryota > Metazoa > Mollusca > Cephalopoda > Octopoda > Octopodidae > Octopus > Octopus sinensis. Next base: position 20,599,081 of record NC_043016.1, on the reverse strand, counting down.
CAATTTCAATAAAAAAATATTCCAGCAATATGATGAGTGCATAGATCAGTTTGTTAGCTTATGCTGTTTAACCCAGACCAGTGTTGAGCCATTTATATTTGAACAGAGGTTCCATCCGTATCCAGCGCTTACTTCAAAGATGGTGCAATGTTGAACATTATTATATCTTTTCTTTTATAAAGACAGTTGGGTGTGATTTGAAGAAGCTCTAACTGTATCGGAAATTATGCACTACTTTTCATATTTTCTGACGGTGAAAGTGATTTCATAAACATTGAAAGTTTAATACTGTATATTCGTACACATAGTTTTCAATGTAAAAAGTGTCATCTTCAATAGAATTTCTTAATTTTAGCTAACATTTTAATTGCCAGCATCAGAACCCAGGACACATTTAAGATATGGTAGGGTAGGAGAGGGTATTAAAATATTTTAAATGAGGAGAGAGGTCGATGCGGAAGTGGCTATGGGGAGGATGATCGAAAAAGCTTGGCGACCCCTGTTCTAGAACATTTTTTTCTGACGGTATATTAGAAAAAAGATAAGGCGGCGAGCTGGCAGAAACGTTAGCACGCCGGGCGAAATGTGTAGCCGTATTTCGTCTGCCGTTACGTTCTGAGTTCAAATCCCGCCGAGGTCGACTTTGCCTTTCATCCTTTCGGGGTCGATAAATAAAGTACCAGTTACGCACTGGGGGCGATATAATCGACTAAATTCGTTTGTCTGTCCTTGTTTGTCCCTTCTGTGTTTAGCCCCTTGTGGGTAGTAAAGAAATGTATATATTAGAAAAAAAGAACAGCAAATCTAACAAAAAAAGTGAGCTTTCAGAGTCTAGATGTCGTTTTTGTTTACGCTATGGTAAATTTCGCAAGAGTTGCTATTTCCTTAACTTCATTTGTTCTCACTATTATAAATTGTGGTATTATATATCAGTATGTTGCAGTGATCAAATGTTTTTTTTTTTAACTCGTTAATTCTCAAATATTATTATTTATCAACTGCTGTAAAATGTATATGTTACGTTCCCAGTTAAATAAACAGATAATCAGAAGAAAAAAAAATTATACTCAATTTAGGGCGATCCTTCGGTATAAGTACACACGTGACTTTTTTTACATTTCTGAAGATAACAGAAACCCTTTTCTCCCACCCCTATCCCTAACCCCCATATATATAAAAAAAAAAAAAACACTTTCTTGAAATGTATCCGGTACCTATACCGAAGTTACGCCCAATTTAGTGACAGTAACATGCTGCCCAAAAATGTTTATCGTTGATTATTAATTACGTCACTATCACACAAACAATTCAAATATTCAAGTTCTCACTTCGGTAGTGCATAATTTCCGATACAGTTAGAGCTTCTTCAAATCACACCCAACGGTCTTTATAAAAGAAAAGATATAATAATGTTCAACATTGCACCATCTTTGAAGTAAGCGCTGGATACGGATGGAACCTCTGTTCAAATATAAATGGCTCAACACTGGTCTGAGTTAAACAGCATAAGTTAACAAACTGATCTATGCACTTAACAGTTCATTAAATAGGAACTATAGGGATTGGATCTTTTCGGTTTGAACGGCAGTTTTTTCTAGCGGTGTCATATGAAATTGTCACCCATAATTATGACCCTAGTATCGATCTATTGCATTTCAATCTGTTTTAGGGTTAGGGTTAGGGGTGGGGGGAAGGGTATCTTTTTTCTTCACAAATGTAAATAAACCCAATCTGTTTCTTAAACGAAGGACATATTCATACGGCACAGAATGCTTTTTACCTCTATAGACGTCATTGATTGGTTGAAATTGAAGAAGCTGAAGTAAAAAAAAACAAATATGTTACAAACTATAGAATTTTCTCAATAAAGCCAAGAGAAAAAGATGTTATATAAACACATTCTACCCGTATACGAAGTTTAAAATATTTTAGTTACCTAGAAATTATGTTAAAAACTGCCGTTCAAACCGAAAAGATCCAAGAAAGGATATAATGTTCAACATTGCACCATCTTTGAAGAAAGCGCTGGATACGGATGGAACATCTGTTCAGATATAAATGGCATAACACTGGTCTGGGTTCAACAGCATAAGCTAACAAACTGATCTATGCACTTAACAGTTCATTAAATAGGAACTATAGGGATTAGTTTGATGTTAGTCAGTTTAACGAAGTTTATGTATATGATTTTTGGCGTAACTTCGGTATAGGTACCGGAAGAACCGGATACATTTCAAGAAAGTTTTTTTTTTTTAAATATATGAGGAGTTAGGGTTTGTGTTAGGGTTAGGTGTGGGAGAAAAGGGTTTCTGTTATCTTCAGAAATGTAAACAAAGCCACTTCTTGTACTTCCGGTACCTATACCGAAGGATCGCCATGATTTTTTTTTAAGGTTTCCAATATGTCGTACTGAGCAGTGGAACTTTCGCAAGCTTAATGAATTCAGTTTTATATTTTGCTGAAAGAAGAGTTGTACAAGGGAAGTAAATCTTAATTTTCTTAAACCATCGAAGGGGAGATTATTACAGTAGTAGATGGAAACAATTTATCAACAGACTTTTTATTAAATGTTCGATCTATGCAGGACGATTGCTTTCATATTTTACCTTGACTAGTAGCTTAGTAGGTGAGGCATTAACACAATCTTTCTATTTCTGTTTCTATCAACGATTCGCATGCTTTTATTGAATATTTCATTGTATTTTACCACGTTTATTTACTTCTTTACCACATCCACTGTGAAGTTACATTTCATTTGTTTTTGAACAGGAATAAATGTAACAATCTATCGTTTAGTTTTTCCTTGCAGTTAACTCTTTAAAAATTAATATCAACATCGTTATTATACAATGAAATCTCCCTCATCCTACTTCACATCGCTTTTTAGAGAACATGTTAATTTAGCAAATAACTTATATTTAGTTTAATGCAGTAATTCTCAACCATTTGTAGCTCGGTGCCCCCCTTGAACTGAATGACATTCTACTAATGCCCCAACCCCAGATTAGAATAACTTTATCAAACAGCTGATTTTGTTTACTATCCATATTTTTGTTACGCTACCCCTTCCAACTTGTCCCTTTCTTATGGGTATTTGCGTTAAAAATAAACCTTATGTTAATTTGTTTGGGAAATTACTAAATACGATAAAGAATTATAAAGTGAAATTATACTGGACCTTGATACATCATTTCTACTGACAGTATCCTACTCTTCTAATCTTAGTAAAGATTTTTTTTATGTGTTTAAAATATGTTTTGATCCTGATTTAAGTATTTCCTTTCTAACATAAATCACGACCTTTGCAAACACCCTGCGCCCTCCATAGCACTACATTGATGCCACCGCCTTGTTTGCTCACAACGTCCTCAATGGGGCACCTCTTTCCACCCAGATGAAGGGCAACTTGTAATGTTCGTTCCCTTTCAATTTCTTGTACTATATAAGTATCTTTGTCGGCAACTGTTGTATTTTGAGCGTAATTTGGGGGTCGGTGTGAGCACAGGGGGTGGGGCAACAAATGTCAAGAGGTTGTGATTTACGTTAGAGATAAAATATTTAAACACGTTTCCAAAAACTTTTATCAAGATTAGAGGCGGAGAATTATCTGAAACACTACATAAAAAAATTATCTTATTTCTACATAATCTAAAATGTCTAGAAATTTTCCATAAATATATGCATTTTTAAGAAAAGTTTGGTGAAACAAAGTCGCTCTGGGCAGAATTTTGTAGTTATGCTGCAATTTGTATTCCACATTAATGCCCCTGAAAGCTATTTGACCATTACATTTTTCACAATTGTTTACTTTGTTTTGATTTTCACCTAAAAAATAAAAAACGAACAGACTTTTTGGCCACCCCAATATTTTTAAGGCTTCATAAGGTAACTGATTCCTTCAGTGCTCTTAACTCTCAGATCTGGTCCCAACATAGCATCACAAGTTGAACAAAAGTTGCTGAGTGTTATACATGTGTGCTGATGCACTTCTTTACTCATATGAAACATGGGCTCTTTACAGGCATATGTAGAGGTTCTTGAATTCTTCGGTCAAAGATGTCTCAGACACATTTTGAATATTCGTTGGTCTATGCAGACTCCATACACAAAGATACTAAGGGGAGCTGATGTCCTGAGCATGAAAGCAATGCTGCACAAGTGCTATTTATGTTAGACTGGATGCATTGTTCAGGAGAATAATCAAAGGATCCCAAAGTAGATGTTATATGGCAAACTTGTTTGTGGAAAGAATCCCATGTAGAAACAAAGAACACAAATTAAGTATTGTGTAATGTCCTTAAGCACCAACCGATCGTGGCTGTTGCCAGCCTCGCCTGGCACGTAAAAAGCACCCACTACACTCACGGAGTGGTTGACATTAGGAAGGGCATCCAGTTGTAGAAACACTGCCAGATCAGACTGGGCCTGGTGCAGCCTCCTGGCTTCCCAGACCCTGGTCGAACCGTCCAAGCCATGCTAACATGGAAAGCGGACATTAAACGATGATGATGTTGAATTGGGAAAGCAATGCTTGTCATCACCACCAATGAAGGAAACATGTAAAGAAAGGAGTGATTGTTTTCGAAAAGAACTCTCATTTTTTGTGCAGAATTTAAGTGAGCTGCTCAAAAATCCAATGTTAGTATAGTGAATAGGGGCAGCTTGGTCTGCAATATCTGCAGACATGTACATTTATCAATGGCTGGCTTATCAGTCACCAGTGGAACCGCAGGTGTAAAGTATACATTTGAGTACACAATGTTCTTAATAATCAGTTTTGGTCTTCTTTGATCACAAATAAATAGCCATCAAAGTTTAAGCAATGTAACTGATAAGACTTGAAATGAGAAAGATACATTTGTATAAATTGCAAAACAAATATATATCATCATCATCATCATCGTTTAACATCCGCTTTCCATGCTAGCATGCGTTGGACGATTTCAACTGAGGGCTGGCGAACCAGATGGCTGCACCAGGTACCAATCTTGATCTGGCAGAGTTTCTACAGCTGGATGCCCTTCCTAACGCCAACCACTCTGAGAGTGTAGTGGGTGCTTTTACGTGCCACTGGCGCAGGGCCCAGGGGGAGATAATATATATATATATATATAATATATATATATATATACACACACACACACATTCTCTGGGTGTATATATTTATCTGTTTGTATAATAAACACAGATAAATGGATTGTCTGGTATTGCAACAATTGACTCTTTAAGAAACTTTACTTTGAATGTAAGCGTAGTACTGTCAGGTATGCAGTATGCACAACATCCATAAGATTACATGATATATTACACAATTCCCAACTCATCAGGCTAACCAAATAAACAAGCAAGGAGTGATATGTTGATTAATTAATAGATCATCAACAAGTAAAATTTCTAAACAAAATCACACTATCTTTGTCAATTATTGTCATCAGAGTTACTAACATCTAAGAAATGCAAAGTGGGTGGGACAACAATCTGTCAATCACTGAGGGTGAGTAGCAGAATGATACTGTAAATTAAAGAATGGTTAAAGGTACTTCTTTTCCAAAGATGTCATTAAACTTAGACAACCTTGTTCATAAATGTTGATAGTAGCAGAACATGCTTGTACATGGGCAGATAGCTGGCGCTAAGCAGAATTTTTGACCCTAGCAAAACATATTTGAAGAACAGCCACCAACCCTATTCCAAAAAATAATTTACTGTGTTATATTATTTTGAAGTTAACTCCATTAAAGATTGATGATTAATTCACTAAGTTTATCTTGATAAAAGTGCTCTGGTTGATTATTACAGAACTAATAGAATATTAGCTTTAATCAATGGAGATTCAGCTAATTATCACTATTCTCCTTGAATAATAAATAGCTGAATCTCCATCGTATTTGAATGCATAACGAATCTTTCATTTAATAAAAATAATTTCACTGAACGGCTATCTGTTATAATTGTTCATATTTTCTATATTACAATGCTTCGAAATAACAATTCTCTAACATCATCATTTCTAATGATTAGAAATATATATATATATATACCTGTAAATATAATATGTGACAATTATTCTGTAGCCAAGATAAAACTCTGAGTTTCGGATGCCGAGGTGGAAATCCACAACACCATCTCTTCAGTTATCCGGCCATCTGAAAATGTAGAAAATGACGAGAACCTTCCAGATTTTGTTATTTCATTGCGTTTTTCAGATGGCCGGATAACTGAAGAGATGGTGGTGTGGATTTCCACCTCGGCATCCGAAACTCAGAGTTTTATCTTGCCTACAGAATAATTGTCATATATATTTACAGATAAATTCCTCTATTTACATAATATTGAGGTCTCTTTCTTTCTTTTATCTTACCGTTTTTACCAATATATATATATATATATATAGTGTAAGAAAGATTGTGATGGAAATATAGAGGATGGTGGTGTAATATGGAACATGCAAACCACACATAGTGGCCACTTTATATATGTAATTGAAGGTATGTTACACCACTGAGAGAAGGTGGTATTTAAACAATATAGCTAATCCCTCTTAGCTACTGAGAGGTGGGGTTAATATAATTAAATGGTACACTATTTTAAGATATATCATTAAATTTTTATATCATTCATTTGACTATATCTAGCAGAATCTCGAGTTTATCTTTTTTTTTTCAACTACTGTTTTGAAGAAAACAGTTCTTATTTTCTTACTGTGACTGTGAGATTGAAACCACCTATAAATACCATAAATTTTCTTATGGTAGTTCAAAAGGAATTAATTAGGTTGTTAATTTATAATTAAAGTTTGAGAGTGTGTTGAGAAAATGATTACATATGAAAGTTTTAGGCTGTCAAAATATTGTTCAATTCAACAAACAGAGCCAGTCTCTATTACAAATTGTATCATGCAATTCTTATTGCTTATTTACCTTTATGAACAGTTACATCAGACTTCATAAATTATGATTATCACCATCCATTTTTTTTCTTTTTTCTTTTTTTGGATTAACATAATTAGAAGCATCTGCTTAATGCATGTTGATTTCATTCCCCAGAACCATGTCTCCGGTTCCTAAAGAAGACCGTGAGAAACCCGTTGATGACCACCCTGATAGCAACAATGTAGAAAATGACGAGAACCTTCCAGATTTTGTTATTTCGCTAACCAGCTCTGAAAGTGATCCTGAGAGTGAATTGGATGGAGAATATGCTGGTTATGAGCTGTTACCACAGGATCCTGAGATCCTGGAGGCACAGCATCCGCGAGACATTTCTGAAGACATGGAAGAATTGCCTCAAACAATAAATTCTAATGACCCTGTCTCCAGTCTCAGTGCAGGAATAGATGAAACTGGTGCACTACCATTATCAGTAAGTTAAACTATATTATTGCTTTAATTTCGTTTTTATTTCCATTTAGCTTTGATTTCTATAAACTGAAGTTCACCCAACTGAAACATTGTCATCCTTAATTTATCAGTCTTGAAAGCAAAGCAGACAATGGTAATATTTGAAGTTGTTTCTTGTGATACTGATCTGATTACAGTAAATCATACAGAACATTATTCTAGAACTCCAGCAACGCTCAGTTTGTGACTCAAATGTGCAGTGTAGCTTCAGTTTTCTACTGTAGCTATTCTTTTCACATATATCACATAATTTTGTGTGGCTGTTTTCTTTTTCATATTAAGACTTGAATATTCATTTCAGTTTGTGGTGATGAGTCACCACATTTTTTTTTTTTTTTGCAGTACTCCAACCTCATTATCATCATCATCATCATCATTTAACCTCTGTTTTCCATGCTGGCATGCATTGGATGGTTTTGACAGGAGTTATCCAGACTCCAACTGTCTGTTGTGGCATGGTTTCTATGGCTGGAGGCCCTTCCTAAAGCCAACCACTTTACAGAGTGTGCTGGTGCTCTTTATGTGTCACCAGCACGAGTGCGTATGCGCAGCACTGGCACGAGTGCATTTTATGAATCACCAGCATCTGTAAAAGACAAGCCTGTATGTATGGATGACAGCAATTTTACTTAGCTTGACGCGTCTTCTCAAGTACAGCAAATAACTACATCTCTTGGTCCCTTGTCATTTCTTCAGTAACGTTCAGCATCTGAAGATCCTTTCTCATCACTTTGTCTCACATCTTCCTGGGTCTACCCCTTCCACAGGTACCCTCTACAATTAGAGCTTGGCACTTTTTATGTACATGCTCTCATCCATATGCATCACATGACCTAACCAGTGCAGTCTTCTCCCTTGCACACAACATCGGATCTTTTCGGTTTGAACGGCAGTTTTTTTAAATAATTTCCACGTAACTAAACACTTTTAAACTTCGTATACTGGGAGAATGTGTTTATAAAACATCTTTTTCTCTTAGCTTTATTGAGAAAATTCTATAGTTTGTATGATATTTGTTGTTTTTTCTTCAATTTCTGTAATTTCAACCAATCAATGACGTCTATTGAGGTGAAAACATTCTGTGCCGTATGAATATGTCCCTCATTTAAGAAACAGATTGGGTTTATTTACATTTGTGAAGAAAAAAAGATACCCTTCCCCCCACCCCTAACCCTAAAACATTGAAATGCAATAGATCAATACTAGGGTCATAATTATGGGTGACAACTTCATATGACACTGCTAGAAAAAACTGCCATTCAAACCGAAAAGATCCCACAACATCTGATGCCTCTTATACCCAGTTTCCTTCTTAAATCATTTACACTCCATCTTATAATAATAATAATGAAATTATTGTATACAGTGCTCAGGTGCACCACAACTTGTCAGAAAGTGCATATAAAGTACATGCAGTAATGTAGAAATGTCTGGAAAGCGAACAATGTATGAGTCAGATACATGCCTGTGTGTGTATGGAGGGGAGAAATCAAGTGTAGTGTTGGCGAATCTCAGGAAGCATGGAAGTTTTGAAGGATGCAGTGCTCCGACAACTAACAACTGATGCCGGCAGTTTGTTCCATGCTTCAGCAACTTTCAGCGTGAAAAAATGTTTCCTGAAGTCATGGGAGCTGTGCTGTTTTCTTACTTTGTAAATATGTCCACGGGTGTTAGATGGGTGGAGTTTGAAAAGGTGCTCAGAGTTATTGTTTGTACGATGGTTGATAATTTTATGGTGTCTGCCAAGTCAGCTGCCAGACGTCGGAGTTTCAATGTGTCCATGCCCAGGGAAGTAAGGCGTTCAGGATATGGCAAATGCCTGATGGAGGGTATTCTTTTGGTTGCACGTCGCTGAACAGCTTCTAGACGATTGATATCCTGGGCAAGATAGGGGTTCCAGACCGGTGATGCAAATTCCAGGTGAGGTCTTACCATAGCTATATTAACATTACTCAACTTGCGACACATGCTAGCTTCATTTCTTTCAAGTCTTCGCAAGTTCCCTGTAGTCAAAGCCCATGTTTCACTGCCATGTAACATAGCTGCACATACACATCATACAATCTGCCTTTCACTCTAGAGGAGAGGCCTTTAGTTACCAACAAAGGTAGAAGCCCTTTGAACTTTGCCCAGCTCATTCTGATTTTAGCACCGACACTTTCAAAACTTCCTCTTCTACTACTAATTTGGTCTTCCATGCAACAGAAGCTATCTACTACTTCTAATGATCTCTACAAGGATTTGATGGAGTCTATTGTCTGCATATTTTTAGTGCTTATTGTACCTGCACATTTGCCACACACATAGACTGTATTCACCATTAACCTTCCTGTGATACTGCTACACCTCTTATGTGTCCAAAATTTGCACTGAATACAGTGTATGGAATTTATACCAACACGCTCCTAACATTTCAAGCAGGACGATCTCCCAGAAGGGGCTCATGATTTGTCTGTTTTCCTACTTTCTAGAACTTTAGTTTTTTCCTAAATTAACTCTTAGGCCCTTAGATTCCAGGCCTTGCTTCCACACCTGAAAATTCTTCTCTAGGTCAGGTAGTGATTCAGCTATAAGAACAAGGTCATCAGTGTAGAGGAGCTCTCAGGGCCAGCTGGTCTTGAATTCCTCTGCTAAGACCTGGAGGACTAGGATAAATGAAAAGGGACTGAGAACTGAACCTTGGTAAACTCCTTCCTGTACATTGCTATACTCATAGCCAACCTTCACCTTACTAGCAGCATCCCTGTACATGGTTTGCACAGATCTCACTTACCACTTGGTGGTGATTCCTGTTGGACCTGCTACTGCCATGCTTCCAGTCTTTCTTTTCTCTAATAGCCCTGTCAGCCACACTATTCCACCACAATATCACCTTAGGTCAAGAAGGGACTTTGCATCAGCAACAAATTTGATCTGTGGCCCTCAACAGGTTCTCTTGCAGGAACCTTCAGTTGTCTTCCACATTATATGTCACTATATCCTCCTCTTTTTCATCAAATACTTCAAGTAACACTTATCTAAATCTCTGACCATTCAGAGGATCCTTAAGCTTCAAGATCTTTCTTTTCCACACTGGTTGTCTTCTAGGTTATCTTTTAGTCCTGATTCTGAAGTTGCTAGTGACTAACTTGTGTTGAGGGGTACATTCTTCACCTGGGAAAATTTTAGCATTTATAAGCAGTCTTCCTTCCTATTTTCTGGTAAGAATGTAGTCAATCTGGCTAAAGTTTCCTGAAGTTGCAGATCATAAGGTCATTTGCATCACAAAACTCCAGCAACCTGGTTCCCTCCACATTGCCAAAACTGAATCCATTGCCACCATGCATGCCATTGAAGTCACCAGCCACAAAGAGAACCTCTCTGTCATTTGTCAACGGTGTCATAAAATTGGCCTTTTTGTTCATCATGTAGTCCTCATTGTTGGGTGTAGGCTAAGATAATAGTTGCTGTTCCACTTTGAAAAACTAGTCTAAGTATTCTATCACACACTGACTATCTCAATTACCTTATCAACCAATTTCTCAGCAAGAAGTATGCCTACACCACCAACACCATCAGTGTTCCCTACCCGGAAGATTTTATACCTATACTCTTTGCCTGTGAGAAATTTGGCAGAACCTCCTCCATGTTACTTCTTGGATGCAACACACATCTACACACCACTGTTCAAGCATCTCAAAAATCTCACCAGACCTACCTTTCAATGTACCCACATGGAACGTGCCGACTCTAAGTGTGTGGAAGGTGTGCACCAAAGGAGACACAGGAGTGGAGGACAGCATTCTGCATCTGAAAAGAAAGCTTGCATGCACATTTCCCAAACATATTGTATATAATTTGAAATAAATTTCAACCTGCATCTACTTCACTGTCATTCATTTGCTTCACACTTGCCACATTTATCAGGAGATAGACCACTAGATAGAAGTGGGAGAGAGAGAGAGAGAGAGAGCATTCTGTATAGGTAGTGGGGGAGGGTTGGTCAGGTGCACTGCATATGACCAAGCAGTATGGTTGCCTCATGCCAAAGACATGAGGCCATATAAAATATCCAAGCAAAACAAAAGGTGGAAAAAAGGCACATTTTCACTATGATTGCTTAACATTGCTACCACTTAACATATAGCATGGAAAAAAGTGAAGTTTTAGACACAGGATATGAGGAAAGAAAAACAGAATTTAGACACCTCAGGGAAAACTTAGCAAAAGCTAAAGTTTTAGTAATAAAGAAGACAGGACCCTGATATCTTGAGGGAAATGATCTTGCTCACTCTACAAGGAAGGAGTAGTTATAAACTCCAAGTGCAGTACCTAATGTAAGCTATGGACTCGTAAGAGATGTAATGAAGTTGCAGCCAGTCTAACAGAGAACAAAAGCTTCATACATGACATATACGCTAGAGCAGTACACACTATGAACACACCTGAAATAGAATCTCTTAAGTAGTTGATAGCTTTTGTTACCAAAAAGATGTTATTAGTATGGTAGGTGTTTGTTGCAAAACTAAAGTAAACAACATAAGAACAGGTTGAAGAAAGTACAGGTATTTTTTTAACCACAGCTGATAACGATAAATGAGAGAAAATGAATGCTCAGCATGGAATCTAAACCTAGGTTCAAGAGGCCTTAAGATAGGGTTAGCAAGGACTAAGGTTTTAGTTAGTAGGAAAGAAGACAGGAGCCTGGTCTCTTCACAGAAATAGCCTTTCTCAGTATGCATAAAGTAGATATTAACTCCATACTCTCTACCCAGTGTAACCCAAAGACAAACGGCAAAATGTCTCTGTGTGTGTCCTTTATACAAATCCACAATTTTTCAGTTAGAGGGCTCACACTTTCTATGGTCGTTTAAAACCGTCCAAGGGTGGTCGTGCACATCTTTACATTTCCCCAGTCACCCCGCAAAGCCATTAAAAAAATCAATAGAAGTGATTTTTGGTGAATTTTCTATCCAAAATCCAATCAAAATGCCCGAAACTTGATACGCCAATTGAATGCCAGCTAGCTGTATGTGATTGGTCGGAGATTTGGACAGTACTCTCGTGTATGTGTGCACGCACGCAGCTGTATATGCATGCACTAGCACTGACCCAGTGTTGCCGGGTCATAGTGCTAGTGTGGAATAATGAGCAGACTAACAGGGAACATAAGTTTTGTATGTGCTAGATACACTTGAGCCGTAGTTACAGGGAACTCACTGGAAATAGTCTATTTGAATGCTTGGATCACTCACAAGAAATAGTTGAAGCTTTTGCTACCTAGCAGATGTAATTAGCACAGGGGTGTTACTCCAAAAATACATTAACCAAATTACAAACAGATTAGAGAAAGTTCATGGAGCTACTACTGCTGCTAGAAACAAAAGTTTTTCCCATAGAGTGCAGAGCTGATTGTATGACAGTTGTGTTAGAACCACAATGCTACATAGTAATGTGATATAGGCCTTGGATACAGAGGATTTAAGAAGACTGGGAAGAAATGAAGCAAATATGCACACTTATTGGATGTGCAATGTAAGTGTGCATGGAAGATATAGTTAAAATGTTCTGAGAGAAAACCTGGACATAAGAGGAATCAGACATATTGTGCAAGAGAGAAGACTGTGCTGGTATGGCCATGGCTTGCATATGGGTGAGGACAGTTGTATAAAGAAGTGCTGATCACTTAATGTGGATGAAGTGTGCAAAAGAGGAAGCCCCCGGAGGACATAGAATGAAGTGATAAAAGTTTACCTCACAGAAGAGATGCCAAAAGATTGGGATGACTGGTGATATGAAGTTCTTGAGAAAACCTGACCATCTCTGTGAAACTGATTTCTAAAAGCACTGTGTGTGTGTATATATATATATATGCACAAATGAGCCCTTCACCCTATTTCATTTCTTAGATCACCCCTTCCATCTGTCATCCCTCTCATTGCAGCTCTCCTTTGAGTGTTGCTCTGATAGTGTGACAACTTTCTATTTAATTTATTGTGCTCATCTTCTAAACCACTCCCTCTCGTTATATTTATTTAACCAAATTTGGGTATTTACATTAGTATTACCCTTATAACCAGTCTTAAGAGATGGTTGATGAGACTTTCATTTAATATCATATGGATTTACATAATTCTGTTTTAACATAGTCCAGCACTGTAATTGATATAATGATTCCGCTAATTTTCAAAATGATCATAACTGATTAATAAATGTAATGCTGTCATCTTAATTCCTATGTTTGTTTATAATATATATGTATACACATTTATGTGTGTGTGTGTAAATGTGTATGTATGTATCATATATATGTGTATGTATATATATATATATATATATATACTACTAATATAGGATGAAGTTTTTTTACAGAAAAAAATTCCATCAAAAAATGTGGCAGCTTAGTAAAATACCTTTAAGGTTAAAATTATAAACAACTTATAAACAAGGGCTAAAGAAAATTATTTCTATGCCAATATGCTGTGATAACAGACTTTTAAATCGTCAATTTCCACATATTATTTATTCGCTACAAAAAACACGTAGAGCTGAAATCGAGGAAAGCTTGCCAACTTGTTTATAAGTTGTTTATATATATATATATATTTAAAAGTTTTAGGTCTATATATTCATGTGTTTGAGAATGTATAAAATAATATATTGCTTAAACTTGCATGAGTGTATGTAGGTGTGTGTGATAACATATATACTAATTTAAAGCACTTGAATGGTCACAGGGCTTTTGAGGCCAGCCTGAGCTTTGGTTATCTTTGGTGAATTTGCAAAGACTAATCCTCCCTTATAATCCTTCTTCTTTCTTTTTCTTTCACTGTCTTCCCATTTTTATTGCTTTCTCTAATCCTCGTTGGATACATAAATAATTATGATAGTGATCTATGAAATTTTATTGTCTCTGATCTCTACCCTAAGTGTATCACTGACAGCCCTTTAAATTTCAACCAAATGATTGTTTAACCAATAAATTAGATAAAGATCGATTAGTTAGTTGGTTAGATAATTAATGATTGACTAACAATAAATAAGTGATATTGAACCAGTGTGTATGTTTATTATTATTGGCATAATGAACCTCCCATGACACAACAATAAGTGTATAATGATAGATTGATAAAGTTACAGTGATGGATAATTAAAAATATAATGATGAATAATTAAAGATATATTGATGGATAATTAATTATGATGAATAATCAATGGATAATCAAATATATAATTGTGAATTGATGAAGGTCATTGATGGGAATAAAATTATTCTGCTTTTTGTAGAGAAAAAATCACTACTTGGCTCTTTAACATAGCCAAAAGCACTGGTATTACTCATGATTACTCCTTAGATCTGTTTTAAATATTATGGAGCCTGTTTTTTTTTTATTTTGTTTTTTTCCAAGTTCTACCCAAAAGTTTCAAATCTTAAATCAAGCTGAAACCACTTGTCATTTCTATGTGAACTATTTCATTGAACTGTATTGAAAAACTACATATATATTTTGATTATTATAATTGTTTTCAGATCCCTGATCCACCAAAAGAAGATGCAGCATCCCTTCTTTGGAACCAAATACCATTAACGGCCGCTGACAATTTGGATGAGAGTAAGTTCCTTTTGAAATAGCAAAATATTCCATGAAATTTATTATCTGTCTCTTAACAAAATATGTTAGACAAAGTACAACAATGCTATCCATTGCAATGGAAGTGTAACATTATGACTTTACACTTTAATCACTTGGAAAAGTGATGAAAATGAGTAAAAAGAAATCTTCTTGGGACACAAAACTCTGCTTGCGAAGACCTGTTGAGGCAAGTGAAATCGAAATCGCTCAAAAATCAATGGAAATTGTAGTTGTGATACCAGTGCCGGTGGCACGTAAAAGAACCATCCAAACGTGGCCGTTGCCAGCGCCACCCCAACTGGCCTCCGTGCCTGTGGCATGTAAAAAGCACCCACTACACTCACGGAGTGGTTGGCGTTAGGAAGGGCATCCAGCTGTAGAAACACTGCCAGATCAGACTGGGCCTGGTGCAGCCTCCTGGCTTCCCAGACCCCAGTCAAACCGTCCAACCCATGCTAGCATGGAAAGCGGACGTTAAACGATGATGATGATGATTGTTGCAACAGAATGAAGATTGTTAGGTCATTGACAATGTTACCCTGCAATCAAAACACGTTATGTGGTTTAGTCAAAAGAAGTAGTACTCAAATTTACAGGCCATTCAAAACTAACATGAATATTTCAAAGAACAAAAAATTAAAATGTAATAGAATGAAAGCAGTTTTAACTCTTTTGAAAATTGAGTTTCAAACCATTACAGCTTCTTGGACTATAAAACAACAGACATTAATAACATTATGGGCTGTTGAAGAGTGGTTGATAAGCAATTAGAATTTCATTGTCAGAAAACTAAATAAATAGATATTGTTATATTTAGGAATGGTCATTTTGCTAGTTTAGCCAATAAAAACACATGCACTGTTGTGTTTTTTGGTTAAACTGGCAAAATGACCATTCCTAAATACAACAAATAGTGCGTGTGTTTTTATTGGCTAAACTGGCAAAATGACCATTCGTAAATACAACAATATCTGTTTCAACACACGATTTCACATCAAAAATCTTGCTAAACAAATATATAAGCGTAAATAAATAGATCCACTGAACAACTTGTTTTATCCTAAGCAAAACAAAATATTTCTTTCAATACTCAACAGAAGCAAATTAATGACTAAATAATTTGGGAATAAACAACAGCTTTAGCAACTACTGAAGCCTTTCACTTAAATCTGCAATTATTGAACACCATTGAATCCAGTGATATAACTACTCTAGGTACTGACAAATAGAACAGTTGCCTTGTCATATTTTAAAATCTTTAAAATATAATGACAATAAAGTTTAAGGGATCTTTTCAGTTTGAACAGCAGTTTTTTAAAATAATTTCCACGTAACTAAACACTTTTAAACTTCATATACTGGTAGAATGTGTTTATAAAACATCTTTTTCTCTTGGCCCTCTTGAGAAAATTCTATAGTTTGTAAGATATTTGTTGTTTTTTTTCTTCAATTTCTGCAATTTCAACCAATCAATGACGACTAATGAGGTGAAAACATTCTGTGCCGTATGAATATGTCCCTCGTTTAAGAAACAGATTGGGTTTATTTACATTTCTGAAGAAAAAAAGATACCCTTCCCCTCACCCTAAAACAGATTGAAATGCAATAGATCGATACTAGGGTCATAATTATGGGTGACAATTTCATATGACACCGCTAAAAAAAACTGCCGTTCAAACCGAAAAGATCCAGTTTAAGTATATATTATACATGATACAGCTTAAATCAGCAGTACTGAAATAAATTTAAATATTATAAAGCTTTAACCATAAACTATAAGAGTGTAAACACATTATTCTATGCTTTCTTGATAGAACATTTCACAACTTGTTAGTTATTCTCCAAAGAAGATGTCTCCTATCTCCTTTCCCAAACCGCATATTCAGTTGTTATGTAAAGCTACCAAGAATTAGTTATATAATTTTATAGTTTAATTGTTATATTTTTGCTTTAGACAGCTCTTCATTAATTAAACAATATATGTTTTATGCACGACATAATGTGAATCAGAAGTACTGAGATAAATTTTAGAATTTATTTGTGATAGTGAGTTGTGAGAATCTAAATATGCTTTCAATGTACAGAAAAAAAGAGCAGGAAGTCCCCTGACAGGCCATTTCACACATTACTGAATGCTCTTCAGGGATAATTACTCAATTTATTTCCCTTAATTTCTGGTTGCTTTATATAATAACTGAATACTTCATGCTATTAATTGGGGAAGTAAATTGAGTATGTCTTTCGAAGAGTGATAAGAAATCATGACACAGTATATCAGGATTACAGTTCTTATTTCTATTATTAGATTAAGTGACTGAAAAGATGCTCCCGCCAACATTTTGTTTCGTGTGAGTGTGCATGCTTGTTTCTTAATTTATCAGTTATATATATATATGTGTGTGTGTGGAGGTGCAATGGCCCAGTGGTTAGGGCAGCGGACTCACGGTGGGAAGATCGCGGTTTCGATTCCCAGACCGGGTGTTGTGTGTGTTTATTGAGCGAAAACACCTGGCTGGGGAGGGGGCGATCCCTGCTGTACTCTTTCGCTGCAACTTTCTCTTACTCTTTCTTCTGTTGGCCTGCTCGCTTAGCCAGTAGGGTAGTGTCATTTGAAGGCTAAAACAATGCGAAGCGCATTGTGACCAGCGATATGTAGCAACATCTGGTAGTCTGGTCGGTCACGTTGATATATATATATATATATATATATATATATATATACACACATATGTATATATATATATGTGTGGTGTATATATATATATATGGTGTATATATATATATATATATTATATATTATATATATATATATATATACATATATATATATATATATATAATACATATATATATTATATAATATATATAATATACATATATATATATATATATATATATATATATATATCTATATATATATATATAATATATATATTATATATTAATATATATATATATATATTATATATATATATATAGTTTGACTCAAGGAGAAGATACACTCATATAACTGTTAGTAGAGTGGGTACAATAACCGAATTTTATAGTATTAACTATCCATCACAGCTGGTCTTGCCGATCGGTTTCATGCAAAAATACAATTGAGTTGTTAGGCAACAAAACAATTATATAAACATGGAAGGGAATATGACGATTGCTCTCCACCTCCGGAGGTAGATTAGCACGACGGATCAGCGTTTCCTGTAAAAAAAAAGTGGTGGAATGCAAAAAGGACCAGAGAATTTGCTCAGAGTTATGTCCCTTGGACCCAGCATAAAGTATTTGACTATGACACACCAATGCACCCATGTACACATACGGACACCCCGCAGTTAACTATCCCCACCACGCCCAGCACATATTATACCCCCAAATATACACAAACCCTGGATCTTTTCGCTTTGACCGGCAGATTTTTAAAATAATTTCTTTGAAACTAAACACTTTTAAACTTCGTATACTGGTAGAATGTGTTACATAAAACATCTTTCTCTCTTGGCTTTCTTGAGAAAATTCTGTAGTTAGTAAGCTATTTGTTGTTTAGTTTCTTGCATTTCGGCAAATATCTTACAAACTACAGAATTTTCTCAAGAAAGCCAAGAGAAAAATATGTTTTATAAACACATTCTACCAGTATACGAAGTTTAAAAGTGTTTAGTTACAAAGAAATTATTTTTAAAATCTGCCGGTCATTATACATTACACACCACACGCTAATATAAAAGACCTACAACTTTATCCTTTAAAGGAAGAAAACGATAAAGAACGCAGTGCATATACCTACACCCACAGAAAAACTTATATGTATATCTCATTTACTTGTTTCAGTCATCTGACTGTGGTCATGCTGGAGCACCGCCTTTAGTCGAGGAAATCGACCCCAGGACTTACTCTTTGTAAGCCTAGTACTTATTCTATCGGTCTCTTTTGCCGAACCGCTAAGTTTCGGGGACGTAAACACACCAGCATCGGTTGT
This sequence comes from Octopus sinensis, assembly GCF_006345805.1. NCBI lineage: Eukaryota > Metazoa > Mollusca > Cephalopoda > Octopoda > Octopodidae > Octopus > Octopus sinensis. The sequence continues at coordinate 20,580,092 of NC_043016.1, read as the reverse complement.
CAAGCGATGTTGGGGGGGGGTACAAACACAGACACACAGACACACACACACATATATATACATATATACGACGGGCTTCTTTCAGTTTCCATCTACCAAATCCACTCACAAGGCTTTGGTCGGCCCGAGGCTATAGTAGAAGACACTTGCCCAAGGTGCCACGCAGTGGGACAGAACCCGGAACCATGTGGTTCGTAAGCAAGGTACTTACCACAGAGCCACTCCTACGCCTATATATAAAACTCCCAGAAAAATTTATACATATAACACTGCTACACATACCACACACGCCCCATTCCTGCAGAATAACCACAAACTTTTCCCCACTCCAATGATGACTTTTGCCAGCTCCACAATATACCTAACCAAGGGACATAACTTCAAGCAAAACGTCTGGTCCTTTTTTTCATTCCATTACTTTTTTATTGCAGACGCTGACCAATCGTGCAAATCCACCTCCGGAAGTGGAGAGCAATCGACATATTCCCTTCTATGTCGTCTACCTCTGATGGGCGTATTTATATAATTGTTTTGTTGCCTAACACTCAATTGTATTTTTTTCGCAAAACCAATATGTATGACGAACTGTGATGGATACTTAATACTATAAAATTCAGATATATATATATATATATATCACGTGACCGACCAGACTATCAGGCTACACATCGATGATCACAATGCACTTCGCATTGTTTTAGCCTTCAAATGACGCCACCCCGCTTGCTAAGCGAGCAAGCCAACAGTAGAAAGAGTGAGAGAAAGTTGCAGCGAAAGAGTACAGCAGGGATCGGCGCCACCCCCTGCCGGAGCCTCGTGGGGCTTTTAGGTGTTTTCGCTCTCTAAACACTCACAACGCCCAGTCTGGGAATCGAAACCGTGATCCTACGACTGCGAGTCCGCTGTCCTAACCATGGGCTATTGTGCCTCCACACACACACACACACACACACAACACACACACACACACACATATATATATATATAATATATATATATATATAATATATATATATATATATTATATATATATAGTGGGTCATCCCATAAATAATGCGATTTTTTTATACTTATTTTATTTTTCAAAATTAAGATAAACAAAGTTCTTTTATAAGCTAAAGTATACTCTTCTTCATTTTCTACAATGCTCTCCCATTTATCTGTTAGACTTGCGAGGCCCCTCATCAAAATTCACTTATCCATGATGAAAAATATTTATCCAGTACTGTTCTGCTCCAGCCTTTGTAATGTTATCCCCGCTGTATGTGGCCAAGCATTATTCTGATAGAAGTATACCTTTGAAACCAAGACGGTCATTTTCCTTCTAGCCCTGACTTATGCCACTCAAGCTGCTTGCAGGAGATCTCCTTTGTTATTGTTTAATTTGAGTTTAAAAGTTCAAAGTGGACTAAACGGTTCATATTCCATGAAACACATAATGACACCTTACATAGGTGAAGACCTTCTTTAGCCTGGGGTACCAGTGTCTCTCCTTTCCCTACCCACTGTCTTCAGTGCTTGACAGTTTATAGAGAACACGTTTGTCATCACCAGTCGCTATTTGGTCCAAAAAATGGTTCATTTGTGAGACGTGACAGCAAAGAAGAGCACACATTCACTCTCTGTGCATGATTAGACTCGGAAAGTTTGTGAGGAACCCAATTTGCTGACTTTTCCAATGGTATGCAGGTATCAGCGAATGATTGAATGACCAAAACCAAGCTTCTCTACTAGTTCCTCAACAGTTATGGTGGGATTTTGTTCCACCAAGGTTTCCACCATGGACGTCCTTGTTGAGCTCTACAGATCTTCCAGGACGAGGCTCATCTTCTAGGCTGTAGTTTCTGGCTCAGAATTTCTGGAACCACTGTTGACACAGGCTTATGCATATTGTCCGATCCCCATATACTGCATTAATGTTCCTCACACTTTCCATTGCATTGTTACCTTTATTGAACTCATAAAGCAAAACATGCCAAATATCCTCCTTTGTCACTTCCATTATAGCTTTGAAAATGTAACTGATAAAATCGAACTGCACTCTTCAAAACTTGCACTAAGAATAAGGACCAGGTAAAATTGCTACCTGCTTTTATAGCAAGTTGATGCAGGTCATTAATCCCATCCCCCTCCGACTTTTAGTTCATGCAATTGAAAAAACTGCATTATTTATGTGATGACCCTGTGTGTGTGTGTGTGTGCATGTGTATATATATGTATATATGTGTGTGTATATACATTTATGAATTTGTGCTGCTAGGTTCCTGATGTGAAGTCATGTGTTGAAAAATGTATTTCAGGATGGTCTTTTTTTTTTTGCCAAATAAACACATGTACTATATATTTGTTCTTCACTCATTTATTACTGTTCTTATTCTATCTCGTGTCCATTGCCTAGAAATCTTTCACCACACATCTGTGACCTCCTCAACAACACTTTCTGTCTTCGTGTGTGCTCTTGCTCTGCTTATTCCATTCTGTTCTTCTATGATGTGTATCCTTTTATGCACATGCATCTGTGTTTGTGTGTGTGTCATTATTCTTAATAGCACTTTGACTCTCCCCTCAGCCCCGTCCCCCTACCCCATCCTACTGCTCCTGCTTTGTACCCGACTTTTTGTACCATTCTTGTAACTCTCTGTGTTTGTGTGTTTGCCCATGCTGCTGCCATCGTGGTAGTTGTTGTTGCCATTGTTGTTAGTTGTGTTGTTGATATTGTTGCGGCCATCTGTGAAGTTACTGTATGTGTGTTTGTGTGTGTATATGGCTTTGCTTCCTATGTTGTTTGTATCCATGCCCTTTATATAGTTTTGTTGGGTTTTTTTTGTTTCTCACTTCAGTCTTTAGTCATCATTTTCTACGATGTGGTGGTAGATGTTATTGTTCCATTCATGTTTTCTGTTGAGGCTGGTCTATTTATTGCTATGTGTGTAGCCTCTGTGATCTGTCTAGGTGCCATGTCAGTTCTATGCGTTGATAATACCTTAACCGCTATGCTATTAACCGAGCCTCTATGTTCTGCTTGAGCATGTTGGTAGAGCACTGACAAGCCTTTCTCTTCTGTAAGCTCTCACCAGTGTTCCCCTATACATTCTCCTATGCTGTGTGCTGTCTCTCCAATGTAAGTAGCTGTCTTGTTTCTGCACCATCTCTCAGTACATCATAAGCTATACACTATATTCCTAATCTTACAGTTAACCTGTGTGTTCATCCTACATACTATACAATTGTTCTCCACACATGGGGACCTATCAAAAGGATAAGTTCTACAGATCAGGAATTTTATAGGGGCACCAAGTCTTACAACTACTTTAGATTAGCCTTATCTAACACTTTTCCAAAAAGGTATGCTAGTTCACTGCCAGGGGTAGCATCAACGATCATGACACTCTAGTATTTTTTGTTGTCCTACCATGACTTGGCCTTATCTATCTTTTTTCTGGTCCTTTTTATGCTGTTCCAGGATTTACTCTTGTATAGCAGACATATCCCCTTTGCATCACTCTCTATGATGGCTTTGTACTTAGCCCTGGCTCCTTTGTACACTCTAATCCTACCCCTTTGGTTATAGCCAGAGAACTGCATGCGGTGGAACTAGATATCCTTCTCTCCACAATACCAGATGGCCCAACAGCCCAACATGAGGTACAGATGAGGGCAGAAGAATCAAACACCCTTATACACCAAATGGGCCAACAGCTTGGACATATGCACACATAGAAGTGGTGGTGTGAAACACTCCAGACTGAGGAAATCAGAAAGACCACGGTGGTGCTCCAATATGACCGCAGCTGCATGTCTAAAATGAGTAAAAGAATATATAGATACACACACACACATCACACATATATACAAGAGTTACGGAATGGAGTAGGGGAAATCTGGGCTACATGTTTCATAGTGAGTGGAACCTCAGAAGTGGTAACAACCAAATGAGATGTATACTGCCATCTACTCATGAGGCCAAGGATATCTTGATTAGATTAAAGGCTACATTCCAGCAGGAGGTACATGCTGATGCAAAGATTCAACAGCTCATCATTCTTCAATGAAAGACAAAAATGTGCAACCTTCCTTCTCAATAAATCACTATTGTTCCTGAAAGTTGTTTGTTTATATTCACAACAGATTGCTCAAAGCCATCTTTCTTCCTATGCCTCAACCCCTGGATCTTACATTTATACACACACACACACACACATATATACATATATCTACACAAACACACACACACGCATCTTCATCATCATCATTGTCTAACGTCCGCCTTCCAGGCTACTGTGGGTGGCTTCACAAGAGCTGGCCAGACAGAAGCCTGCACCAGATTTCTGTGATTGTTTTGGCAGGATTTTTCAACTGAATGCCCTTCCTAACACCAACCACCCAGCAGAGTGGTTGGTGTTAGGAAGCAAGCACAGGCAAGGTCAGTTTTTGCAAGGTTTTTACAGTTGGATGCCCTTCTGACTAGTGTGGACTAGGTGTTTTTAAGTGGCACCTGCAGTGACAGTTGCAAGACAAAAAAAAAAACTTTCAAGAGTGGAGAGGCATTGGAGGAGGCAATCTTGTGTTGGATGATGAAAGGTTACAGTTAAACAAAGCAACAGATACAAGGTTACCCGACTAGAGAGAGAGATAGAGGAAAGAGAAAGAGATCAGGAATGAAGATAGAAACAAGTGCGCTACTGCAAAAGAAATACATTGTTATCCAACCCGAGGGAAATGCGGGAGGAGAGAGAAAGAGGGAGACAGCAGGATAGAGATGGTAGCAAAATGCTGGGTATACTCAAATGATGGGGATCAGAATATTAATGGGATGGTTGAGTAAAGGAAGTGTGAGATACAGATGGTGGCAAGTGCCAGGGCAGACCCTTGAATTCAAATGCCATAATATAACTGGCAGGATATTTCAAAGGAGGCGTGATTAAAGAGTGCAGAATGGAGAGAGTGAGTGGCGAAAATCTAGGTATATATAGAGCTAGGGTGCTACTGAATAGCAATGATACAGAGGAACAGGATTAGAGAGTGAGAGCAAGGCATAATGTATGAAGAAGGAAATGTGAGGAAGCAGAGATGTGGAAATGTAGATTGGCACTTCTTTATGCAGCTGTCTTCATTCATATGCCCAAACCAGTGTAGTTTTCTCTCTTGCATGCTGCATTTAATTCCTATTATGCCCAACTTTTCTCTCAATACTTTTGCACTTTGCCATACATGTGCACTGATGTTGCACATTCAACAGAGCATACTACTTTCATTTCTCTCCAGTCTACACATCTTCTGCATTCAGATTGTCTCAATGTCTCACTACCATGGAGTATAGCTGTTCACACATAAGCATTATATAGTCTACCTTTCATTCTGAGAGAGAGTCCTTTTGTTGCCAACAGAAGTAATAGCTTTCTGAACTTCCTCCACCCTATTCTTATTCTAGAAATAATACTCTCAGAGCATCCTTCACCATTACTAATTTGGTCGCCTAGGTAACAGGATCTATCTACAACCTCAAGAGAGCCTCCTGGGCATTTGAGAAAATCTAATTCCTGTGTGCTCTTAGTGCTTATTGTTCCTGCACACCTTTCACATACAAAGACAACTTTATCTGTTAATCTACCTGTGATTCCACTGCACCTCTTATACATCTATAGTTTACACTGGGTGCAGCAAATGGAATTTCTTTCAACTCTTTTCCTACATATTGAGCAGGACCATTTACCTGATGGAAAGAGAATTTTATCTTCTTTCTTACTAACAACAACTTTGGTCTTAGGTTAACTTTAAGGCCCTTTGATTCCAGATTTTGTTTCCATACTTGGAATTTCTTCTCCAATTCTGCTAAAGATTCTGCACAAAAAGCAAGGTCATCAGCATATAGCAGTTCCCACAGACACCCAGTTTTGAATTCTTCTGTTATGGTCTGGTGGACTGAGAACTAAGCCCTAGTGAACCCTATCTGTATGCTAAATTCATCACTGTACTTATGGCCAACTCTACTCTCACCTTACTGACCGCACCACTGTACATGGCTTGTACAGCTCTAACAAGCCACTCCTCTACTCCTAACTTTCTTAAAGACCACCATGTAACAGAGCGGGGAATTCTCTCAAAAGCTTTCTCCAGGTTGATGAAGGCTAAGTATAATGGCTTACTTTTGGCCGAGTACTTTTCCTGCAGTTGTCTCACCAGGAAGATGGCATCTGTGGTATGCTTCCCAGGTATAAAACCAAACTGCATCTCATCTAGCTTAATTTTTTTTCTAATCAATTGAGCAATAACCCTCTCAGTAACTTTCATGACTTGGTCTAGCAATTTAATACCTCTGAAGTTGTTTCTATCTAAGGCATCATCTTTACCCTTGTAGCAGCCAACTATAAGACTACTACTACACCATTCAATGGGGATGGTGCCTTATTGAATAACCTGATTAACTATACAAGTGACTAAGCTGTATTCTACACCACTTGAAATTTTAATAATCTCAGCAGTGATTCCTGATGGCTCAGAGACTTTCCTTGTCTTCATGTCTTTAATTGCCTTATCTATTATGCTGCTATCAACTTTGATGTCTGGTCCCTCAATTGGTTCGATATTTCGTAGAATCTCCTCCCATTCATTTTCCACATATAGTAACCTTCTATAGCAACACTCCCATGCATCTTTCTTCTCTGAGTCACTAAGTACAAGCATACCATTATCCATTCGCACACATTTCTCACCTACCACATCTCCATTTTCTATGATACATTGCTTTGCAATCCTGAACACCTCTCACCTCTGATCCTCATGCTGTAGAACATTTGCAAATCTCTTACCTTCACCTATTCCTTTTGCTATGTAAACCTGATGCCTAGCTACCCTTTAGGCTACCTGATATAATTTTCTGCTTCCACCATTTTTCCAGTTTTTCCAGGCTTATCATTGTGCTTTTATAGTACTGTCAACATCCTTGCTCCATTCCCATGTCACCCTTGCTCTAGCTGGGACTTTGCACCAACCACAGATTTCATCCATAGCCCTCAGTAGATTGTCCCACAGGAACTTCCAGTTGTCCCCACTTCTTTCTCTCTTTCATCGGAAGCTTCCATGAGTAAATCTCTAAATTTTTGTCTGTTTGCTGGGTCTTTGAGCTTCCATAGTCTTCTTTTCCAGATTGGTTTATTTCTCCAAGTTTTTCTAGCTCTAATTCTGAAGTCACTAACTAGTAACTTATGCACTTTTCACCTGGGAAAGACTTTGCATTTTTAAGCATCTATCTATCCCATTGCCTGTTGAGGAGGTAGTCGATCTGGCTTAGGTGGCTGGCTGATTTTTTTAAGTTAGTGTTGTAGATCATGAGATCATTTGCAGTTTTACAGTTCTATATTTAAGAGATGAGGAATTATTTACATTATTTATATTATTTACGTTAGACAGATATTTGTCCTCATCTTATTTGTTGTTAACATAACATTTTGGCTGATATACCCTCCAGCCTTCTTCAGGTGTCTTATTATTATTATTCCATGTTTGACTTTTGCTTTATATTTGTACAAGTTGACTCCAAGTCTCACCCAGAGACCTCAAGAGACAACAGGTTGGAAGTTCATGTTGTTATGCCTAGTGTGCCATTTATTTGGTGTTTTTTTTTTTTTTGGTGTTGTACAAGTGAATGTCAAAAAAAAAAAAATTATGTTTGTTTTAAACCCTGAGATTACATAGAAAGTATTTTGCATAGGATATGAGCAGTTCCCATGAGCACTATCTTTTGAATTTCTGCCATTTTGGTGTGTCCTGGTATCTGAGTTAGGTAGCAATCAGCCCCTTTTGCTTTATTATTATTATTATTATTATTATTGAATGAGAGAGCAGTGCATGCCATCAAAGTGACAATGGGGTAAAATATACGAAGCCCAGTATACCCATCATCACTACCCGTCTAACAAGGGTACACTAGGCACATGCATCACAACCATATGTGTGCGACATGGTGATCTCATATCAAGATAAACAGTACATGACCTTGCAGGTGGAGTCCAGTTAGAATTTTCTTCTGGTCGAGTAACCCATCCTGCCCAAAAGGTCCCTGAATAAAGGTTGTTTAAGGATGTTGAAAGAACCACCCATGTTTCCAGAGGCGAATTATTCAAACCCCAAAGAATCCCTCTCAACACATGGCTATAATACTCTCCCACTACTTCTGCTTGGGATCAGAGATGCACATATTGTCAGCCACTAAGGTCAAACAACTGACAAGCAAATCTGTGGTATTGAGCAGAATATTTGCTGTAGCCCAATTATTATTATTATTATTATTATTCAGGTCACTGCTTGGAATCTTGGAGTCAGTAGCCCGTGCTCTTAACCACTATGCCATATACCTATGGGCAATTATGGAGTGAATTTTTAGGGTTTATAAATCTAATATTTTTCTATCCTTCCTTAATACCGGTTCCCATATGCTATTCCTATCTGCACTCGGTCTGCTTAGGAGGTTGGTGTGTCCTAGCATATGTGCTGCTTCTTTTAGTTTTCGTATTGTCCAGTGGTGTTCTCTGTCTATTATTTTAACTTCATCCCACAGGGGCAGGTGGTCTCCATTTTTCCATACATGATCAGCTATACCTGATTTATCAATATCTCCACCTGTCACAACTTTGTGATGTTTGTCTACCCTTATTTTGAGGAGGCAGCATGTTTCGTCTTTGTATAACCTACCACAGCTGCATAGGATGGAGTACACACAGTTTTTGGTCATATTCTCTTCTATTGGTGGTTTTACTTGAAGGAGATATTTGTGAAGTGTTGTATTACTCTTGAATACTGTCCTGATGTCATATGGGCCGCATATCTTTTGTATCTTTTCAGAGAGGCTTTTCACATAGGGTAGACGGACTGTGGACAGTTTATTGGCCTCATCCTCTCTCTTCTTCAAAATGGAGTGGATAGTATACTTTTGAGGTAGTTGTTGCTTAACAGATTGTTATTGAGCTTGATCATTTCTTCATGTGTGTATTATGATCACTACTTATATTCTTTGCACAATGTTTTAGGCACTGAGAAATCCCTCTCTTTACACCGTATGGATGGTGGGAATTGAAGTTGAGATATCGTCCAGTAAAGGTCGGCTTGCGGTATATGGATGTCCTGAATCCATACTTGGTGCGTGTTATCAATACATCCAGGAATGCCAGCTGATTGTTCTTTTCCTTTTCCATCTTCATTACCCTATCACATACTCTTGACTACCTCAATTACCTTATCTACCCACTTTTCTGCTAACAGTATACCTACTCCATCCTTCTTGCCGACCCAGAAGAATTTGAATCTCTATCTCTTATCCGTGAGGAATCTAGCTGAGGCTCCCCTCCATCTTACTTCTTGCACACTACACATATCAACATGGCATCACTCCAGTATTTCCTCACTCCCCACTCTTTCCTTTCATTGTGCCAATATTGATGCTAATGGCCCTGAGATTGAGTACTTGGGAGTGGTGGCATCAAGGTAGTTGTGGAAATTTTGTCATCACCTGAAATGAAGATCTACAGAAATATTTGCCAGCTAGCATAGAGCTTTGATACATAGTTTATTCAGTGAATCCCAGTTTCCCCCATCTCGTCCAACATCTAGAGTAATAGCCAGCAAGTGGGTATGAGAATAGGGTAGTTACTAGCTCTGCAGATGAGACAAAAGTCTTTCAGAGGATACAGAACCCTGGAGGCATTGTGCATCTTAGCTTAGTTTTTCCTTGGCGCTGGCCAGATTGGAGCAATCTCAAGATTAATCAGCCGAAATTGCGAGGATGATCGAGTTCTTAACTGAGGATAGAAAGCTTCAAATGACCCGTCCTTGTCTTTTATTTGTATCATCTATCTGGATGTTTTGTTGTTCCTTTTTGTATCACCTAGTTGTCTGGATGTTTTGCGTTCTTGGCCCATTTTGTATTTTACATATATATACATATAGTGGTTACATATACTTTTTTCTCTTATATATATGTATATGGCGGTGTACATACACTTTGTTCTCTTATATATATATATATATATATATATATATAGCGGTGTACATACACTTTGTTCTCTTATTTATATATATATATCATCATCATTGTTTAACGTCCGCTTACCATGCTAGCATGAGTTGGACAATTTGACTGAGGGCTGGTGAACCAGATGGCTGCACCACGCTTCAATCTTGATCTAGCAGAGTTTCTACAGCTGGATGCCCTTCCTAACATCAACCACTCTGAGAGTGTAGTGGGTGTTTTACATGCCACTGGCACGGGGCCAGTCAAGGGGTACTCGCTCGAACCTTTTACACATGCCACCGGCACAGGTGCCAGTAAGGCAATGCTGGTAACGATCACGCTCGAGTGGTGTCTTTTACGTGCCACCAGCATGGAGGCCAGATAGCCACTCTGGCAACGATCACACTCGGATGGTGCTCTTAATACCCTACTAGCACGGGGCTCGAGTGCCAGTAAGGCGACGCTGGTAATGATCACACTCGAATGGTGCCTTTTAAGTGCCACTTATATTCATATATATATATATATATATATTCATATATATATATATATTCATATATATATATATACATACATATATATTCATATTATATATATATATATTTGTTTTGCAAGATTTTTTTTATGTGAAATCGTGTGTTGAAACAGATATTGTTGTATTTAGGAATGGTCATTTTTCCAGTTTAGCCAATAAAAACACACGCACTATATATTTGGTGTTACTTTGCTTCAGCGTTATTTATTTTTTACATTAAACTTAATCTTATTTCGGCCAGAGTTCTTTCATCACACTCCTATGACTGCATCAGTGATCCTTTGCTTTCTTCTTTCTTATTTGTGTGTTTCTCCTTACTAATGGTCAGCCATTTTGTATTTCTATTGTATGTGTCTTCATTTGCGCATGCATATATCTCTATGTGTGTCTATGTTTAGTTAGTGTGTAGGGGGAAGTGCCTGTAATATTTGTATATATACATATATATATATATGTATAAACATATATGTATGCATATGTATATACATATATATATATATATATATATATATATATGTATGTATGTATATATATACACACACACACAAATATATATATATTTACATATATGTGTGTGTGTATCTTCCACTTCCTTTCTAAAGAAAAGGTGTGCTTTTGCCTGTCTCTTCTCCAGCGTTCATCACTTCACCTCGTTATGGCTTAACAGCCCTTACCATTTGTTTTTTACTGTTTTGTTCTCACTGTCTTGTTTTTGTCACCACCTTAACTCTCCGCAAAGCCCAAATTTTTTTTAATTTGCTTTGTGGGGACGACTGTTTTAACGAAGTCGCGTCTTGTCCCTATGTTAGAAACATAGAGTAGATAAAACAGGGGACAACTGATGAAGGTAATGATCTTTATGTTGCCTGTCTTGTTTCTATATTTGTTTCTTTCATTGTTCGAAAAAGAAGTTTGTTTTCCATGGTTTTGTTTTTTATATTCTTGTTTGTCATTTCATTCATGTTTTTTTGACATCCTGTACCCATATATGCATGTATTGGGTTGGCAACTAAGTTCCCGCTGTTTTTTTTAAATTTTGGAATTTATTGCGTTTTTAAATTTTGGAATCTATTTTTTTCAAGAATTCTATTTTTGAATCATTTCGGAATCTATTTTGTTGGGTTTTTTTTTTCTAGTTAATTTTTGTTTATTTTCAGATCATTAAAATGGAATGTCAAGTTAAGAAAAACGAGCATTTTCGACACCTTCTTTTTGCTTTTAATCAAGGTTCTAAGGCTGCAAAAGCTGCTTGCGATGTTTGTGCTGTGTATGGAGAGGGTACCATAGCTGAAAGAACTGCTTCTGATTGGTATGCCAAGTTCAAAAATGGAAATTTTAACCTCAAAGACGCACCTCGTTCTGGCCATCCAGTTGAGTTCGATGAAGAGCAATTAAACCAACTTTTGCACGAAAATTCTTGTCAAACAAGGGAAGTGGCAGAGAAAATAGAATGCTCCCACACTGCTATAGAGAAGCATCTTCACTCAATGGGGAAGGTTCAGAAGTATGGAACATGCTTTAAGTGACAACAACAAAAATCAATGAGCCACAATCTCCGCTGGTTTGCTTGCTCGTCACTGCTCAACTCATGGAGACAAGCAACGATTTCTTTACCAAATCGTTTCTGGCAAGAAAAATGGTGCCTGTACATCAATATGAAGCCATGTAAGGAATGGCTTAGCCCTGGTAAATAAGCTAGACCGTGCAAAACGATGTTATACGTATGCTGGGACTGGGAAGGGATATCCCTTATGAATTGCTTGAATAGAACCAAACAGTCAATGTGAAACTATATTCAACAGATAGAACAACTCAACACGGCTATTCAAGAGAAAAGACCTAATCAGCAGCATGGAGTTCTTCTACTGCATGACAACGCCCACCCTCATATCGCCAACATGACTAAGGAAGCCATTCAAACGCATGGCTGGGAAGTGCTTTGAAATGCTATGCACGGAGTTTCATTCAATACTAATGCAGAATTGAAAGCTTGATTGGATTGATTTTTTAGTCGAAATTGGGTGATTTCTACCAACGAAGTATTGAAAATCTTGTTGAATGTTGGGAAAAAGTTGTAAACAACAAGGGTGAATACATTATTAATTAATTAGTTGTTACTTTTTATGAAACCTTTTTAAAAATTTTAATCTAAAACAACGGCAAGTACTTAGTTGCCAGCCTAATATATATACACATATATGTAGGTGTGTACATATATGTATGTATATATACATATATATCAGGTCATCAGATAAGTTCTGTCCAAATTTTGAATAAAGAAAACAAGTGATCAAATGTTATATTTAATTGAAATTTAATCATCAATGTACTTTCCCTGATTATCTATGACTTCCTTCCATCTATTGACAAGCTTTTTAATCCCATCAATGTAAAACTCTTTTGGTTTCAAAGCGAAGAACTCTGAAATATCAGTTTCGACTTCCTCCTGGCTTGCGAAAGTTATGTCCTCCAAATGATTCTTTAAACTATGAAACAGATGGTAGTCTGAAGGAGCAAGGTTGGAAGAATAATGTGCATGAGGAATTTTTTCCCAGTCAAGCTCTTTGATCTTCTGTGATGTGATCTTTGCAGTGTGGGGTCACACATTGTCCTGGTGAAACATCACTCCTTTTCGATTCACTAAAGCGGGTCTTTTATCTTCAAAGCTTGGTTCAAACACTCTAATTGCTAACAGTAGACTTAAGCATTGAGTGTTGCATTAGGTGGTAACAATTAAAAGTGAATTACTCCTTTGCAATCACACCAGATAGAAAGAAGAACCTTTTTCCCATGAAGTTCCCTTCTCAGTTGTGGTTGAGCTTTTTCCCTTTTACCAAGCCACTGTTTACTGGATATCCTGTTTGATCTTCATCTTCAAGGCTGAAATCTCCACTTCTGAATTTTGCAAACCATCTTCTGCACATTCTTTTAGTCAAGTACTCTTTCCCATAAACTGAGTGTATGTTTCAAGTCGCTTCAGCTGCAGAGTTTCCTTTTTTGTAGTCATAAAGTATTATGTGCCTCAAATACTCTTTGGATTCTTCCATGTTAGAAAGGGTTTTAATCAAAGAAATTTTAATTCTATTATTCTGTAAAATAATATTTAATAGCTTAAATGTACACAAATGTATAAAAATCATTTTTAATTCCATTAGCTATTCTAAAATACTATTAAATTTCACTCCATCTTAAAAAAGGGTAAAATCTGACAGAACTTATAATTTGACCTGATATATATATATATATAGAGAGAGAGAGAGAGACACACATACATACATATATATATACATACATATACATATATATACATATATATATATATATATATATATATAGACGCACACACACACACACACACACACACATATATATATACATACATACATACATATATATATATATATACACATGCACACACACACATATATATATATACATGTATATATATTTACATATATATACATTATATATATATATATATTTAAATTCAACAATTGAGGGCAAAATTAATTAATTATTAATCAATTTCACCAAGTGTTCCGTATGCAAAGGGACCATTCAAGGCGATTCAAATTATTACATATATAAAAGGGCTTAGTAAAATAAATTACTTTGCCGCATACTGAACTCATTAGAATAGCAGCTAAAAAACTTTTTTAAAGCTATTTCTAATACTTAAAGAAAATCTCTCTCACATATAGTGTTGCTTAATTCAACTCCCAAAAGTTTGGGGGTAAGGACATCGAAAAATCAAATGCTAAGGTTATTCGAGAACGTACGTTCAAGATTAGTCAAAACAACATTTCTATCATCGGCTCGAAATTCCTTGGTTGGGATTTGAAACACTGAAAATAAGAACATACCCTTTCGCGATCTGCTCCCAACTAACAGTGCCAACAAATTCAAATAAGCAAGCGAAGAATCTCTGTTCTCGCCCTTTCCACCAGCGTGGGTTAAAATCATCAAACACTATGCTTATTTCGGTAAAATCCGAAGCATTAATCAGAGGGAGATTAATTATAATTTCAACAATTGAGGGCAAAATTAATTAATTATTAATCAATTTCACCAAGTGTTCAGTATGCAAAGGGACCTTCAGGCGAATCAAATTATTACATTATATAAAAGGGCTTAGTAAAATAAAATAAATTACTTTGCCGCATACTGAACTCATTAGAAATAGCAGCTAAAAAACTTTTTTAAAGCTATTTCTAATACTTAAAGAAAATCTCTCTCACATATAGTGTTTGCTTAATTCAACTCACAAAAGTTTGGGGGTAAGGACATCGAAAAATCAAATGCTAAGGTTATTCGAGAACGTACGTTTCAAGATTAGTCAAAACAACATTTCTATCATCGGCTCAGAAATTCCTTGGTTTGGATTTGGAAACACTGAAAATAAGAACATACCCTTTCGAAGATCTGCTTCCCAACTAACAGTGCCAACAAATTCAATAAGCAAGCGAAGAATCTCTGTTCTCCTCCCCTTTCCAACCAGCGTGGGTTAAAATCATCAACACATTAGCTTATTTCGGTAAAATCCGAAGCATTAATCAGAGGGAGATTATTATAATTTCAACAATTGAGGGCAAAATTAATTAATTATTATCAATTTTCACCAAGTGTTCAGTATGCAAAGGGACCATTCAAGGCGAATTCAAATTATTACATTATATAAAAGGGCTTAGTAAAATAAATACTTTGCCGCATACTGAACTCATTAGAAATAGCAGCTAAAAAACTTTTTTAAAGCTATTTCTAATACTTAAAGAAAATCTCTCTCACATATAGTGTTTGCTTAATTCAACTCACAAAAGTTTGGGGGTAAGGACATCGAAAAATCAAATGCTAAGGTTATTCGAGAACGTACGTTTCAAGATTAGTCAACAACAACATTTCTATCATCGGCTCAGAAATTCCTTGGTTGGATTTGGAAACACTGAAAATAAGAACATACCCTTTCGAAGATCTGCTCCCAACTACAGTGCCAACAAATTCAAATAAGCAAGCGAAGAATCTCTGTTCTCCCCTTTCCACCAGCGTGGGTTAAAATCATCAAACACTATGCTTATTTCGGTACAATCCGAAGCATTATCAGAGGGAGATTAATTATAATTTCAACAATTGAGGGCAAAATTAATTAATTATTAATCACTTTCATCACCAGTGTTCAGTATGCAAGGGACCATTCAAGGCGAATTCAAATTATTACATTATATAAAAGGGCTTAGTAAAATAAATTACTTTGCCGCATACTGAACTCATTAGAATAGCAGCTAAAAAACTTTTTTAAAGCTATTTCTAATACTTAAAGAAAATCTCTCTCACATATAGTTTTGCTTAATTCAACTCACAAAAGTTTGGGGGTAAGACATCGAAAAATCAAAAATGCTAAGGTTATTCGAGAACGTACGTTTCAAGATTAGTCAAAACAACATTTCTAATCATCGGCTCAGAAATTCCTTGGTTTGGATTTGGAAACACTGAAAATAAGAACATACCCTTTCGAAGATCTGCTCCCAACTAACAGTGCCAACAATTCAAATAAGCAAGCGAAGAATCTCTGTTCTCCCCTTTCCACCAGCGTGGGTTAAAATCATCAAACACTATGCTTATTCGGTAAAATCCGAAGCATTAATCAGAGAGAATAATTATAATTTCAACAATTGAGGGCAAAATATTAATTATTAATCAATTTCACCAAGTGTTCAGTATGCAAAGGGACCATTCAAGGCGAATTCAAATTATTACATTATATAAAAGGGCTTAGTAAAATAAATTACTTTGCCATACTGAACTCATTAGAAATAGCAGCTAAAAAACTTTTTTAAAGCTATTTCTAATACTTAAAGAAAATCTCTCTCACATATAGTGTTTGCTTAATTCAACTCACAAAAGTTTGGGGGTAAGGACATCGCAAAATCAAATGCTAAGGTTATTCGAGAACGTACGTTTCAAGATTAGTCAAAACACATTTCTATCATCGGCTCAGAATTCCTTGGTTGGATTTGGAAACACTGAAAATAAGAACATACCCTTTCGAAGATCTGCTCCCAACTAACAGTGCCAACAAATTCAAATAAGCAAGCGAAGAATCTCTGTTCTCCCCCCTTTCCACCAGCGTGGGTTAAAATAGCGTGGCTATTTCTAATGAGTTCAGTATGCGGCAAAGTAATTTATTTTACTAAGCCCTTTTATATAATGTAATAATTTGAATTCGCCTTGAATGGTCCCTTTGCATACTGAACACTTGGTGAAATTGATTAATATTAATTAATTTTGCCCTCAATTGTTGAAATTATAATTAATCTCCCTCTGATTAATGCTTCGGATTTTACCGAATAAGCATAGTGTTTATGATTTTTAACCCACGCTGGTGGAAAGGGGAGAACGAGATTCTTCGCTTGCTTATTTGAATTTGTTGGCACTGTTAGTTGGAGCAGATCTTCGAAAGGGTATGTTCTTATTTTCAGTGTTTCCAAATCCAAATCAAGGAATTTCTGAGCCGATGATAGAAATGTTGTTTTGACTAATCTTGAAACGTACGTTCTCGAATAACCTTAGCATTTGATTTTTCGATGTCCTTACCCCCAAACTTTTGTGAGTTGAATTAAGCAAACACTATATGTGAGAGAGATTTTCTTTAAGTATTAGAAATAGCTTTAAAAAAGTTTTTTAGCTGCTATTTCTAATGAGTTCAGTATGCGGCAAAGTAATTTATTTTACTAAGCCCTTTTATATAATGTAATAATTTGAATTCGCCTTGAATGGTCCCTTTGCATACTGAACACTTGGTGAAATTGATTAATAATTAATTAATTTTGCCCTCAATTGTTGAAATTATAATTAATCTCCCTCTGATTAATGCTTCGGATTTTACCGAAATAAGCATAGTGTTTTTGATGATTTTAACCCACGCTGGTGGAAAGGGGAGAACAGAGATTCTTCGCTTGCTTATTTGAATTTGTTGGCACTGTTAGTTGGGAGCAGATCTTCGAAAGGTATGTTCTTATTTTCAGTGTTTCCAAATCCAAACCAAGGAATTTCTGAGCCGATGATAGAAATGTTGTTTTGACTAATCTTGAAACGTACGTTCTCGAATAACCTTAGCATTTGATTTTTCGATGTCCTTACCCCCAACTTTTGTGAGTTGAATTAAGCAAACACTATATGTGAGAGAGATTTTCTTTAAGTATTAGAAATAGCTTTAAAAAAGTTTTTTAGCTGCTATTTCTAATGAGTTCAGTATGCGGCAAAGTAATTTATTTTACTAAGCCCTTTTATATAATGTAATAATTTGAATTCGCCTTGAATGGTCCCTTTGCATACTGAACACTTGGTGAATTGATTAATAATTAATTAATTTTGCCCTCAATTGTTGAAATTATAATTAATCTCCCTCTGATTAATGCTTCGGATTTTACCGAAATAAGCATAGTGTTTGATGATTTTAACCCACGCTGGTGGAAAGGGGAGAACAGAGATTCTTCGCTTGCTTATTTGAATTTGTTGGCACTGTTAGTTGGGAGCAGATCTTCGAAAGGGTATGTTCTTATTTTCAGTGTTTCCAAATCCAAACCAAGAATTTCTGAGCCGATGATAGAAATGTTGTTTTGACTAATCTTGAAACGTACGTTCTCGAATAACCTTAGCATTTGATTTTTCGATGTCCTTACCCCCAAACTTTTGTGAGTTGAATTAAGCAAACACTATATGTGAGAGAGATTTTCTTTAAGTATTAGAAATAGCTTTAAAAAAGTTTTTTAGCTGCTATTTCTAATGAGTTCAGTATGCGGCAAAGTAATTTATTTTACTAAGCCCTTTTATATAATGTAATAATTTGAATTCGCCTTGAATGTCCCTTTGCATACTGAACACTTGGTGAAATTGATTAATAATTAATTAATTTTGCCCTCAATTGTTGAAATTATAATTAATCTCCTCTGATTAATGCTTCGGATTTTACCGAAATAAGCATAGTGTTTGATGATTTTAACCCACGCTGGTGGAAAGGGGAGAACAGAGATTCTTCGCTTGCTTATTTGAATTTGTTGGCACTGTTAGTTGGGAGCAGATCTTCGAAAGGGTATGTTCTTATTTTCAGTGTTTCCAAATCCAAACCAAGGAATTTCTGAGCCGATGATAGAAATGTTGTTTTGACTAATCTTGAAACGTACGTTCTCGAATAACCTTAGCATTTGATTTTTCGATGTCCTTACCCCCAAACTTTTGTGAGTTGAATTAAGCAAACACTATATGTGAGAGAGATTTTCTTTAAGTATTAGAAATAGCTTTAAAAAAGTTTTTTAGCTGCTATTTCTAATGAGTTCAGTATGCGGCAAAGTAATTTATTTTACTAAGCCCTTTTATATAATATATATATATTTATATATACATTCAAACTTTAGGTCTCACCAAGGAAATGACTAGAGACCGAGACCTATGGAAGTATGTTGTGTGTGAGAAGACCCGGCAAGACTAGTGAGGCCATAACCCGTGGCCCCTACCTGGGACGTAGTCAGTCCACCTGTGCATACCTTCCTTCTTGTGACACTTGTGAAGACCTGTTGAGGCAAGTGAAAATCAAACCAAAATCAAACCAAATCAAAATAGATGAACTTCAATGGAATTTGTATCTTTGTGGTACCAGTGCCGGTGGCACATAAGAAAACCATCCGAATGTGGCCGTAGCCAGTACCGCATCAACTGGCCTCTGTGCTGTGGGCACATAACAAACACCATCCAATCGTGGCCATTCACCAGCCTCGTCTGGCACCTGTGTCGGTGGCACATAAAAAAACACCATCTCAGCGTGGCCGTTCGCCAGCCTCGTCTGGCACCTGTGTCGGTGGCACATAAAATCACCCACTACACTCTCGGAGTGGTTGGCGTTAGGAAGGGCATCCAGCTGTAGAAACACTGCCAGATCTGACTGGCCTGGTGCAGCCTTCAGGCTTCCCAGACCCCAGTTGAACCGTCCAACCCATGCTAGCATGGAAAGCGGACGTTAAACGATGATGATGATGATGATTATATATATATATATACATTATATGTGTATATATATATATATGTTCTCAGAATATCGGAAGGAATTTTGGTGGGAATAGAATCGTGTCTTAAATGAATACTGCTAAATGTATATGTAATCTAGTGTGAAATTTTTTTTAAATGGGTATATCTTTTAATTTATTAATTAATATTTTACAGCTAATTATTTACCCTAGGTTTCCAGGCCTTTCCTTCTTTTATAAGCTATTTTTGATTTAAGGTTTTCTTCGATTTTTATAATAATATAATTTTAAACAGCAATTTGTTATTGCATGCAACTGGTTGTTGAAAGGACGAATGAAACAAAACCATTTTCAAATGTGTATCTGTCAAACTAATTGTATATTTACGCATATAACTTTATTTTTGTTCCATTCTAAACAAAACTGTCCAACAAACAGCAATGGGAAACTCTGAGCAACAGTTTTTGTGATACTTTTGCTGCTTTTTAATAAAGTATATTACTCTGCTTCTGTTATTCAAGTACTATTTTTTCCACCTTGTTTTGCATTTATGCTTACTCTGGTCTGTATACATACATACATACATACATACATACATACATACATACATACATACATACATGCATGCATGCATGCATGCATACATACATACATACGTACGTATGTATGTATTTAATAGCAAATTGCTCCTTGTTTCTCTCCTTGTTTTTTCTGTGTCCCTTTCTGTAGAAGAGCGTAGGCTCGAAACATAAAAGATTTTTTCTATTCCTGAGCGTTATACTAATACATCTGTTTGTTTTGTATACCAGCTATCTTCGTCTTTTGTTTTTTTTCATAAACTCTCCCTATATATATATATACCTATATACACACACATACTGTTAATCATGTTCAGCGAACATAAAATCTAAAGAGAGTAGGTATGAGATGAAACAATTTATTTCACCAATTGACATCCATACAACTACAGTCATTTTGCAGCCTCTATCATATAAAAGCAATGTATTTTAGTGTATAATAAATAATTAAATAATTTTATATACCTGTATTTGAACTGCATCACACTATACATTACACCGCTTTTTGTTTTGTTTTGGTTTACTCTGTGGTTTGTAACTTGATTCATTAAAGGAGACATTTTTGTGAGTACCACTAAATTAGTTAAATCCATATATTGTGCATTAAATATGTGTAACTGGTGCTTAATTTATTGAACCCGAAAGGATGAAAGGCAAAGTCGACCTCGGCGGAATTTCAACTCAGAACGTAGCGGCAGACAAAATACCGCTAAGTATTTCGCCAGGCATGCTAACGTTTCTGCCAGCTCACCGCCTTTAAATATATATGTGTGTGTGTGTGGTCTGATCAATAGGTATCCAAACTGTTGCCATAGTAATGAATCTAAACCATACATAGTAAAGCCGCTTGGCAAAGATTGACCTTCAGCTCTGCTATGCACGCACACTATATTTTAACATTATACCTCACTTCCACTGTTTACAGCAGTGCTTGGAAGGAAGGTGTGTAGCATGTGATCATCACATTGACCATGAGAGAGAAAGATCAGCAGAGAATCTGCATCAAATTTTGCCAAAAGCTTAGAGGCCTATGCAGAGTTTTCAGAAAGTTTTCATCGATCTCAACACAAACAAGATCTTGTGCAACTGAAACTCCGAGTGTTTTTTCAGTTAACTGAAAGTAGTTTTGGCACAAACTTGGCAGACATGCATCTCATACTCAAATCTTCAGTGATAACAGACTGAACTGAACCGTAACTAATCTGCACATACTCTGACAACGAATGGTGATTCAACGTTTCCTCTCAAAGTTGCACGCACATTGCAATGTTTTTTCTCAGTTCTGCTGGTTGTGCGTCTCCCAGAACATTAATCAATATTGACATTTTTTTAGCCATCTTGGAAATGTCTGAACCACTCGTACACTTGTGTGCAGCTCATACACTCCTCTCCATGCACTTTCTGCAACTTTGCCTTGGCCTCTGAGCAGGTATCACCATGACAACTTTTTTCTGCCATGGTCAATGTAACAATCACACACTACACACTTTCCTTCCAAGCACTGCTGTAAACAATGGAAGTGAGATAGAATGTTAAAACTTAGTACACATGCACAGCAGAGTTCAAGGTTAATCTCTGCCAAGCAGCTTTCCTCTGCATGCTTTGGTTTCGTTACTATGGCAAAAGTCCAGATACTTATTGATCAGACTTCGTGTATAATATATATATATGTGTGTGTGTGTGTGTATAATAAAATTAAACAATTCATTTTATTTCTTTTTACAGATCAAGAAGAAAAGGTCAGAGATGCCATGAAAGGTTTTCAATTACCAGTAGGTAACATTCCTGAGTGGGCCCTTAACATTCCTGAAGATAAATGGAAAGAGCATTTGTTGTCAAAACTTCACCAGCTGGAAAACAAAGATACAGACCATAAGAGCAACAGCAAAAATGATTCTCATCCAAGTTCTTCATTAAACTGAATTTTACCTTTTTTTTTTTTTTTATGAAACTCATCCACAAACATACATTTATAAAACAATATTTATACATACATATTCATGCCACAGTATTTATACACCCAGTTATCAGCAAGTGTTCATACATACACAAAAAATCAATATAAAAGGATTTATATCTGTAGCAATATTGAATCACGTGAGATTAATATTAATTTTTTTTTGTTTTTTTTTTATCAAAGTCAGTTAGATAAACATACAATCAGACTAATATGAGACCAATAAATAAACTAACATATTTTGGAATATAAAGAAATATACAAAATACCACACACACACAGTCTCTCTCTCTCTCTCTCTCTCTCTCTCTCTCTCTCTCTCTCTCTCTCTCTCTCTCTCCCTCTCTCCCTCTCTCTCTCTCTCTCTCTCTCTCTCTCTCTCTCTCTCTCTATCTATCTATCTATCTATCTATCTATCTATCTATCTGGGAAGGTAGAAAGAAAGGGTATTTCCCAAGCAGCAGTCAACCCAAGCTTTAGGCTGTCTACACTCTCAGATTCCAGACTAATATCGAAAATCTTCAGGTATAGAAAATCCTGGTTTCACACAACTTTGTGTGAGTTTAACGATGAATAAAATATAATCCATTTAAGTAGACAAAGAAAGACTTCAACACAACTTTAATGATCAGTTACAATTGTTTCTATACCAATACTGTTTTCAAAACCGGCTGATGCAAAAGTTCCAAGTGAAATTTATGTAATATTTGCAGTTTTAAACATTAGAGTGGCACTTCTTCAGACCTGCATCAAAGGTGTGCTCCTATAAATATCTATATATGCAACTCCCGAAGCAATACTGGAACAGTTCTCAACCTGTTTTTATGTTTCATTATATATCCACCTTCTTAGAAGTAAATCCACTCTTGT
Source organism: Octopus sinensis (assembly GCF_006345805.1). NCBI lineage: Eukaryota > Metazoa > Mollusca > Cephalopoda > Octopoda > Octopodidae > Octopus > Octopus sinensis. Next base: position 20,557,132 of record NC_043016.1, on the reverse strand, counting down.
GAGTAAGGGTTTTTTTTTAACCTATTGCTGCTTTTTAATAAATGATTTTGCTGTTATATCAAACTTATTCACACAGACTTTTTCAGTCAACTGTTTCTATATAAAAGGTATTTATAAGCTGCTTTATATACATCTTTTCATTTTGAATAATATTAAAACTTTAGTAGCAATACAAATGTCATCACACTGTGGCTAATAGTAACTCTTAAGTGTGACTTCTTATGCAATATCATAGAAATATGTTATCTAATTTTTCTTTTAAAGCATAATTAAAAATTAGAAAAAGAATTTAAAAGTTAGTTTATAAAGCAGCATATTTGAATATATATAAATATTGTTGCAATATATAGTGTAAATTATATATTGTTGCAATATATACTATAAATTATTTTGTAATAAAATGATGTAACAAGTTGCTGTCTTTTTCATTTCAAGACTTCATTTTTGGAAGAGTTTCATTCTGATTTTTCTTCAGTGTAATTATCTTATATAAAATTGTAGAAAAAGTAGACACATTGCTTTGATATGAGGAGTAAAAAATCCAGTGTTTCAGACGTGTGTGTAGGAGAGAGAGAGAGAGAGAGGATATTGAGGTTGATATATCATGGTTGCTGAAAGGCAAATCATCATATGCCTTCTTCAATCATAATTAATTTTGTCAATGCAAACCTCTATCAGTTTCCTTGGATTCTAAATCCATAACTTTTTAGTTTGTAGTTTATTATACATGGATAATGACAATAGTGATGAAACTTATTAACAGTAGGGTTTTAAAAGATTTGATTTCGGAACAAAGACAGCAATATAAAAATAAACCTTTTTTTTTTCTGAAATTCATGCCTGTTCTTTTATGGAACATATGCTAGAAGTTTATGAGTAAGGAGGAAGAAATGAAAGGTCACCATGTAAAGAAGAAGAATTAAATGACGGAAACAGAAGGTAAAGGCAAAGTGTCAGAGTAAAGGTATTACAAAAAAAGAACAGATAAAATACATGGACACCAGCATTATACAGATTTTAGGGCACAATGATAGGAAATGAAAGAAAAGTTTTAAAAAAGAGAAGAAAAAAATTCTTAAAATTTCTTGGAATTACTAAGCATAGTAAAACAATGGGAGGAAATAATAAAGATGATAATGGCAATAGGAGTGGCTGTGTGGTAAGTAGCTTGTTTACAAACCACATGGTTCTGGGTTCAGTCCCACTGCATGGCACATTGGGCAAGTGTCTTCTATTATAGCCTCAGGCTGACCAAAGCCTTGTGAGTGGATTTGGTAGACGGAAACTGAAAAAAGCCTGTGGTATATATGTATGTATATATATGTGTGTGTGTGTTTGTCCCCCCTAATATTGCTTGACAACCGATGCTGGTGTGTTTACGTCCCCATAACTTGGCGGTTTGGCAAAAGAGACCGATAGAATAAGTACTAGGCTTACAAAGAATAAGTCCTGGGGTCAATTTGCTTGGCTAAAGGCGGTGCTCCAGCATGGCCACAGTCAAAGGACTGAAGCAAGTAAAAGAGAGTAAAGAGCAATATTAATTTCTTACAAGGGCAAGAAGTGGAAAATTTTGTGGGAGTGGGGTTATTCAATTAAATAGAACCCAGTACATTATTTTGTAAACACTGAATAAAATGTAAGTTAAAGTTGACATCAGTAGGATTTGAACACAAAATGTAAAGAGCTAGAAGAAATATTGCAAAAAATATGTTAAATATGCTACCAATTCTGCCAATCCACCACCCTTGATAATAATGAAAGTTTCTTTCTGTCCCTGTATTAAACTAATTTTGCTTGCTTCTAAGTATTTTTCTACACATGCTATTGTTACTTTTTAATAACTCTATTTTTATGGGGCTTTGTCTTCCTTGTGTACGGATAGGTGTATCATCTGTATCAGCTTCACTCAAGTGGATTCTGGATGCAATTAGTAGTTCTCTAATTTTCTTACTTTGACTTTTCTATTTACTGAGCTAAAGCTGTTATTTATGACTGGGCAGCTACAGCTAGCATATTTAACCAATACCTTACTTCTAGCATTAAGTTCAGATTTATTAGCCAGACTTTTCCAGAGTACACATCTTATTTTTCCTTTATTTTTGCGTTGTATCTTTTAGTTTCATCATCATCATCATTTAACATCCATTGTCCATGTTGACATGGGTTGAACAATTTGACCAGGGCTGAGGAGCTGCACCATACTCCCATTTGATTTGGCATGGTTTCTATGGCTGGATGCCCTTTCTAACATCAACCACTCCAATAGTGTAATGGGTGCTTTTACATGCTACTAGCATAGGTGCCCGTTGTGTGACCCCAGTATCTGCCACGACTACAATTTCACTTGGCTTGATGGGTCTTCTTCTCAAGCACAGCATATTGCCAAAGGTCTCAGTCATCTGTCATTGCCTCCATGAAGCCCAATGCTCGAAGGGTGCTTTTTTACATAACAACAGTATCAGTCACATTGCCTCTGTGAGAACCAATGCTCGAAAGGTGCTTTTTACATGCTACCAGCATGGGTGCCAGTTACATGACATCGACGACAGCCACAACTATAATTTCACTTGGTTTGACAGGCCTCTTCAAGCACAGTATATCACCAAAGGTCTTGGTCACTAGTCATTGCTTCTATGAGACCCAATGTTCAAAAATAAAGCTTCACCACCTTATCCTGTGTCTTCCTCGGTTTCCCTCTTCCACAGGTTCCCTCCAGTTAGAAATTAGCACTTCTTCAAACAGCTATCCACATTCATCTGCATCACATGACAATACCAATGCAGTTGTCTCTCTTGCTCAACATCTGATGCCTCTTATCCCCAACTTTTCTCTCCATCCAGTGAAGCATACTGGCTTCATTTCTTTCAAGCCTATGCATATCCTCAACAGCCACAGCTCATATTTCACTGCCATGAAGCATAGCTGTTTGCACACAGGCATCAAACAATGTGCTATCACTCTGAAGGAAAGACCCTCTGTTACCAACAGAGGTAGGAGCTTTCTGAACTTTACCCAGCCTATTCTTATTGTAGCAGCTAAGCTCTTGGAGCACCCACCTCGGCTACTGACTTGGTCATCTCATGTATTTATTTGTATTGGGAGATCTAGTTTAATTCCATGGATTCAGTCCCAAAATTTCATTTTTTGTCAGTTTAAGTCATTTGCTACTCAGCATATTTGTCTAATACCATTTGCATTTTCATATCACAACTGAATTTATTTGGAGGAGAAGAAGAAGAAGAAGGAAGAAAGAAGGCAAAGAAGAAGATGAAAAATAAGTAAATGAAATAAAGATAAAAATATAAATAATTATAAAAGTAAAGATAAAGATAAGGCTAATAGTAATTGGGCACAGAGGGGGAAGGAGAGTTAAGTACATCAAGAATAAAGAAATGAGATATTTTAGAGGGGTCAATATTGTTGTGACTTGTCAAAAGGTGACAGGTAGGGTGCTGACTAATTTGAGGTCACCTGTTCAGTTCTCAAACACACACACACATATACACATACATATACTAATATACATACAAGCCTCTTAACTCTTATACCTTTGCATGTACATATATACACACACATATGACCTGGCAGGACAAGTGAGTCCACAACCCGTGGCCTTCTACATGGGATGGAGCCAACCTACGTATGCATACCTTCCCTTCTTGGGACACAAAACTCTACTTGTGAAGACGTGTTGAGGCAAGTGAGGATCAGAATCGAAATCGATCAATGGAAATTGCGGATGTGCTACCAGTGCCGGTGGCATGTCGAAACTCTGCTTGTGAAGACCCATTGAGGCAAGTGAGGATCAGAATCGAAATCGATCAATGGAAATCGATCAATGGAAATTGCAGATGTGTTACCAGTGCCGGTGGCATGTAAGAGAACTTTCCGTTTCGCGACCGTTGCCAGCACCGCCCCGTTTCGTGTCCGTTGCCAGCCTCGCCTGGCCCTCGTGCCGGTGGCACATAAAAAGCACCATCCGTTCGTGGCCGTTTGCCAGCTCTGTCTGGCACCAGTGCGGTGGCACGTAAAAAGCACCCACTACACTCACAGAGTGGTTGGCGTTAGGAAGGGCATCCAGCCGTAGAAACACTGCCAGATTTGACTGGGCCTGATGAAGCCTTCTGGCTTCACAGACCCCAGTAGAACCGTCCAACCCATGCTAGCATGGAAAACGAACGCTAAATGATGATGATGATGATGATGATGATATGTATAGCGCTACAAGGATAGTCTCAAGGTCTCTCTCAAAGACTTTTCCATCGGAACAGAGACCTGGGAGACACTTGCTGCCAACCACTCATCCTGGCGCAGCGCAATCACCGTGGGAGCAGGGACAGCCAAGGAGGGACGGATTCGGTCAGCGGAGCAGAAACGTCAGATGCGTAAAGACAGAGCCGCCTGCACCAGTAGCACGGCCCCTACCCACTTCTACCCCACCTGTGGGAGGGGCTTCCTTGCCCGGATTGGCCTCACCAGCCACCTCTGGTCTCATGGCGGCAGTACCATCAGTTGATGTCAGTTGGTCATCTTCGAACCGAAGGACGAACATTATTATATTATTATTATTATATATATATATATATATATATATATATACACATACATACAAATACATACACATAAACACACACATGTATAGCATCGTATATTATCAACAGCTGTTTCCAGTAAATATTGGTGCATTGTTGTACCACTATACTACATTTATACTTTAACCTGATGGTGCTTTGTTTTACCGGGAAGCAATACTACTGTATTGCACTGTTTCATAATTTTTTCTTTGAAAACTTTTTCACTATTCTCCATCGGTTAACGGTCAGGCATTCAGACAAGTAATATTGGCATTTCATTTTTGGATTTGGTTTGCCAGATTCTTTATATGAGTTTGTGTGTTGAAGCATATTCTGTTGTGTCTGGGGAGAGTCATTTTCTTTTTGTGCCTTATAATATAACACACTCACTGGGAAAATTTCCACTTTTTTCTTATTTTTATTTTCCTAAAATTTTACCAGTGAGTGTGTTATATTATAAGGCACAAAAAGAAAATGACTCTCCCCAGACACAACAGAATACTGGCATTGATGTAGTAACATTTGAAATTTTGTCTAGATGAATCTAGCTGAAGAGAACTAATCAAATTTACATTAACAAGGGTAATTTGGAAAGTTCAAAACCTCAGTCCTAGATTATCCACATCTGGGTTGTACATTTATCTAGTGTTCTTCCTTCAGGTGAGATGAAATTTTTTAATGTTTGCCACTCACCACATCTTTGCCAGTGTATATATACAGTGAAGCTTTACTATAGCATCGTATATTATTGACTGCTATTTCCAGTAAATATTGGTGCATTGTTGTACCACTACCCTACATTTATATGTGTGTGTGTGTGTATGTGTGTATATATATAATGTATATATATATATAATATATATATATATATATATACACACACATATATATATATATATACATACACACATGTACAAATATACAAACATATGCATATACACACGCATATGTAGATCTACACTACACATACATGCATTTGATCAGCAACTTATTATATATATAGTTCAAACTTTTGTGCAAAATGATACCAAGCTATATCCAGGACAATATGGACTTTTTAAACTACATACCCAAAAATGTCCAGCAGGAGTCAATTCTTGTTGGTTTTGATGTAACTAGTCTATACACTAATATTCCACATGACCTAGAAATTGAAGCTATAATTTCTGGTTAACAAAGCACCTGAATCATATCATGGAAAGATTCTCAAAAACCTTCATTTTAGAAGGATAAAATTAATACTGGAATATAATCACTTCTTCTTCAACCACGACTTTCAAATAAAAGGAATGGCGATGGTGGGAAAAGTAGCCCCCACTTATGCAACACTCATAATGTAGAGGTCAAACTCTGTTCCCAACTAACAGAAACATTTTATGAGCAATTCTCCATTTATACAACAAAAAAAAGCAATTGGAAATGGTATTTGGATGACTGTTTTATATTTTGAACCAAAAACCAAGAAAACTCGCAAGTGCATTTACATCCACTTATTTTCAACCCGTACTTTATGCAATTTCATTCAAGGTCTGTCTATGGATGTGGTTTGAAGCAAACTAATTTTACGTATGTTTGGCTAACATTATTTAGATCAGACTGGAGCCTGGAGCAGCCCCTGGTTTCCCAGACCCCGGTCGAACCGTCCAACCCGTGCTAGCGCGGAAAACGGACGTTAAACGATGATGATGATGATGATGATGATGATGATATATATATATATATATATATATACTTTATTTAAAGCAGCAGAAAATTTAACAAAACCTGTTACTCTGAGTTTCCCGTTGCCGTTCATCGAACAGTTTTTGCTAGATATATATATATACTAGCTTACAAGCTGCCCTAGCAGGCAACTTTTAAGCTAGTATATAGCTTTTAAGCAACTTACCCCAAATGGGAAGATCTGCAAACAGATCTAGTGTTGGAGAATTTGTTGCAATTACTTCCTCCAGATCCATATCCCAATGATGATCATATTTGCTGCAAAAAATCATGTAAAAAAAAATCGCAGAAAACAATTTCAGTAATGAAAACATAAGAATCCAAACTTTCAGGATTGCAGTTCCAGATTCAGCCTGGAATGTTTTAATTTATTCAAGGAGTTGGCCTTTAGATTATAAAAATTGTTATCATGCAATTAACTGAGGACTGGCGAACCAGATGGCTGCACCAGGCTCCAAACTTGATCTGCCAGAGTTTCTACAGTTGGATGCCCTTCCTAATGCCAACCACTCCAAGAGTGTAGAGGGTACTTTTACGTGCCACTGGCACGAGGGCCAGTCAAGTGGTACTGGCAATGGCCATGCTCAAATGGTGCTTTTTATGTGCCACCTGCACAAGAGCCAGTCCAGCGGCACTGGCAACAATCTCGCTCAAATGTTTTTTTCACGTGCCACCAGCACAAGTGCCAGTAAGGCGATGCAGGTAATGATCACGCTCGAATGGTGTTTTTTATGTGCCACTGGCATGGAGGCCAGCTAGCTCTTCTGGCAACAATCACACTCGGACGGTACTCTTAGCGCTCCACTAGCACGGGTGCCAGTCATCGAATTTTGATTTCGATTTCACTCGCCTCAACAGGTCTTTGCAAGCAGAGTTTAGTGTCCAATGAAGGAACGGTACTCATAAGTGGGCTGGTTCACCCCTGGCATAGGCCACAAGGTTATGGTCTCACTTGAGCTTGCCGAGTTTTCTCAAGCACAGCATATTTCCAAAGGTCCCAGTCACTAGTCATTGCCTCAGTGAGGCCCAATGTTCAAAGGTCATGCTTCACCACCTCATCCCAGGTCTTCCTGGGTCTACCTCTTCCACAGGTTCCCTCAACCACTATGGTGTGGCACTTTTCACACAGCTATCCTCATCCATTCTCACCACATGACCATACCAGCACAGTCGTCTCTCTTGCACACCACATCTGATGCTTCTTAGGTCCAACTTTCCTCTCAAGGTACTTACACTCTGTTAAGTATGCACAGACATTACACATCCATTGGAGCATACTGGCTTCATTCCTTGCAAGCTTACACATATCCTCAGCTGTCATGGCCCATGTTTCACTGCCATGTAGCATGGCTGTTCATACAATCTACCTTTTACTCTGAGCGAGAGGCCCTTTGTCACCAGCAGAGGTAAGAGCTCTCTGAACTTTGCCCAGGCTATTCTTATTCTAGCAGCTACACTTTTAGTGCACCCTCCCCCACTACTGACTTGGTCACCTAGGTAACAGAAGCTACTTCTAGTTTTTCTTTGTGTGATGTGGCAGAAGTTGTTCTCTGCACATTTTCAGTATTTATTGCTCCTGAGCATCTGCCACATACAAAAACTATCTTCCTAGTTAGCCTTCCTTTGATACTGCTGCACCTCTTATGTGTCCATAGCTCACACTGGGTACATCTTATAGAGTTTCTACCTACGCCTTTTCTACAGATTGAGCAGGGCCATCTACCTGAAGGGATTTGTGGTTTGCCTGCCTTCCTACTTATTTGGACTTTGGTTTAAGCTAGGTTGACTCTAAGGCCCTTCAATTCTAATCCTTGTTTCCACACTTGAAACTTCTCCTCTAGTTCTGATAGTGACTTAGCAATTAGAGCAAGGTCGTCAGCATAGAGGAGCTCCCAGGGGCATCATGTCTTAAATTCCTCTGTTGTTGTCTGGAGGACTATGATAAATAGGAGGAAGCTGAGGACTGAACCTTGGTGGATACCTACCTCTACCCGGAATTCTTCACTGTACTTGTTGCCAACTCTCACCTTACTGACAGCGTCCCTGTACATGTCTTGCACAGCTCTCACTAACCATTCATCTATCCCTAGTTTTCTCATTGACCACCAGATAAGGGATCAGGGGACCCTGTCAAAGGCTTTCTCCATGTCAATGAAAGCCAGGTACAGAGGTTTATCTTTGGCTAGGTATTTCTGCAGCAGCTATCTTACCAGAAATATAGCATCAGTGGTGCTTTTTCTTGGCACAAATCCAAACTGCATCTCAACTAAACTGACTCACTCCCTAATTAGTTGAGCTATGACCCTCTCTGTGACATGCATTACCTGATCCAACAATTTGTTGGTTCTCAGAATCCAACAGGCCAGTCTTCTGCATGCTGCTACCATTTTGTTGACGTGCGTGAAATGAGGCATTGTTGTTCATTTCTATTTCAAGATCACACACTGTATTTGATTCTGGGATCGTTGCTCCACTTGGTCCAACGTACTGATGTCATGATTCCTGAGCAGTGCTTAACTGGTAGCGGATGGCCTGGAATTTACTTGCATTAAATTGCATTTTGTTATCCACAGCCCATGTATAGACAACATCTAGATCTTTCTGCAAGAGCATAGCATCAGAGGTTTCCTTGACTGCCTGTGTGACTTTTGTGCTGTCAGCATAGCTGGTAAGCTTGGCTACCTCTGTCACTGATGACATATCCGATAGGGCTACCATGAAAAGCAGTGGCCCCAGCACAGTGCCCTGGGGGACTCCATTCACTGTCGGTGTCTCTGTGGAGAGAGCTCTGTTGTCTGCTACAGTTTGGCTCCTGTCTTTTAGGAAATCATGCAGCCACTCTCCAACTTTACCGGTGATGCCAAATTCCCGTATTTTGTGGTATATCATTCCATGGTCAACCTTATCAAATGCCTTCAGCAAAATCGAGGTATACCACATCCACCATTGAGCAGTTCATTAATTGCTTCAGTACTCAGTCATATTGTTGCAGAAGCTGTGTAAGACAGCTCCTTCCCAGGCGAAAGCCATGCTGGATGTCAGAGAGCAAGGAACTCAATCAGTCTTTTCCTGACTATGTGGTCCATGACTTTACTGAGATGGGAGGTCAGGGAGACAGGTCTATAATTCCTAGCTTCTGCCCAGCATCCCCACTTATGGATAGGGCATATTATTCCCTCTTTTAGTTTTTTGGGGAGTTTCCCCATCCTAAGGGACTCCTGGAAAAGGATTTGAAGCAGTCTAGTTAGAACTCTTTTACATTTATTAGGAGGATTGCAGGGAATCCATCAGGGCCTGTTGCCGAGCTCAGCTCTTCAATAGCTGATATCACATCAGTTTCCTTTATGTTGGTCAACAGTTGCCATTTCACAGTGTGTGTCTTCGGGGTCAAAGAACCTATTTGGCACAGTCACTCATAGTTTTCCCATTGGTATGCAGAAAGCACTCTTGTATTGTGCATTCAGTAATTCACTGATCCTCTGGGGGTCTGCAGTTGGTGAGCCATTTTCATCTAGTAGCAGTTCTATTTTGTAATGCACTGAAACAGATTCTTTCGCATATCTATAGTCCTGGCTTCCTTTTCTGCCCTTTCCTTTTTCATGGGAATGTATGATTGTGTTTTCAATCTCAAGCAAGGTGCATTCGAGGTGGAGCCGTTTGAAATCTTTTAGATGTCCCTTCAGACAGTTTAAGATTTTTGCTCTTCATTTCATTAGTACCCTCCTATCTCTGGGTATTATATTTTTCTTTGCCTGTTGATTTGGTGTTCTCTTTGGAGTAAACTTACTGCAGATATCATAAATAGTTGCCATGAAGTTCTGTAGTTTCATGTCAATGTTTTCCCCAGAGAGGATGGTGGACCAGTTACATTTCAGGACCTCTTTCTCAATGCCTTTCCAGTCAGCTTTGTGGAAATTCAGGCTAGAGGTGAGATGAGCATTTCTAGTATTTCGTATGTCTATAGTCATTTGTGATCCATACATAACTAATTCTATTAAATTATGGTCCGAAAAAAGCATTGGTGTCACTTTCATGTCATGTGTAAGTGCCGAGCTGTTTGTGAAACATAGGTCCAGGATATTCTTTCCCCTTGTAGGGTGATGCACCATCTGCTCCATAAAGAGTGTGTCAGTGAAGTCAAGCAAAGACTCTGCATGCTTCCAATTTTGAAGTGACATACTTGAAAGGGGACAACCCTCTGGCCATTTTATATGGGGGAGATTGAAATCCTCTAGGAGAAGCATGTGCAGATCGTCGAGATTTATCAAAACATCTCTCATTGTTTGGAGGCCCTCTTCAAATGAATTCTCATGATCTGGTACATCTGGTGGGCGATATGTGGTACATATTACCAACCTCATCTGTTTAATGTGTACTACCAGAGTATCACATACAGTGTTGGAGTGCGACAAGAGTGCCATCATCTCGGATGTACATTGCCACTCCTCCATGAGACCTTTCTCGTCTGTTGGTTCGTAGCATGACATACCCTGGTATGTGTACCTCGGCGTCTGATACATCTACATTTAGGTGTGTTTCTGTTAGTGACACGCATATTGCTTGATTACATGTCACAAGGTCTCTTAGGTATTGTGTTTTACGTTGGTGGAGTGTTATAAGGCCCCTGATGTTCAGAGAGAGTATTGGTGTGAGTAGCAGGACGTCGGTGGTGTCCATGAGTCCGGCATGTGTGGTGGTGTCAGGGGTGGCCACCCTGGTTCCTTTTTATTGTTTGAGGTGGACATGGGTATTGATATGCACCTTGCATGTCAGGTGTCTGGCGAAGCTAGGTCAGTTGTTCCACAATTTTCTGTGCACCTTCCAAAAAAGCCCGCTGTTGAGCAGCTGCCAACTGCACAGCATCAGTTGTCTGTTTCCCTCTAGGAGTTTTGCGCTTATCGTCAACATACTTCCATGGCAGTGGTATTGTATCTCGAGTCTTGCTATTGCGCTTTTTGTCTTGTGGTGATCTGTTCTGCTTAGCCTTCGGGTGATTAGGATGAGGGCAGCATGCCTGGGGCTTGGGATGAGCAAATTTGCAAACTGATATGACACCGCAGAAATTGCATTCACCTCAATAGACGTCATTGATTGGTTGAAATTGCCGAAATGCAAGAAATCAAACAATAAATAGCTTACAAACTACAGAATTTTCTCAATAAAGCCAAGAGAGAAAGATGTTTTATGTAACACATTCTACCAGTATACGAAGTTTAAAAGTGTTTAGTTACAAAGAAATTATTTTAAAAATCTGCCGGTCAAAGTGAAAAGATCCAAATATAAATTTCACATTTCTATATTTGCAATAAATGGTATTTTTCTAAATTTTACTGACACATTCGCAATCTACAGCCCAAAAATCTTTCTCTGTTTGACATATAAAAATTGTGGGCGTTCCTTCGTTTTGACTCAACAAAACTATAATGAGACCTCGGTTGTTTCCGTGACAACTCGGCAATTCACTTCAGATATCTTCGTGACCTCCTAAAATTTGCGGATTTTACAAGTAAGAACAAATATGCAAGGCTTTTTGCTGGCATAATTTCGTTATATCTATATTCCACAACATATAAATACATAAAAACAGAACACGCACGCTGTTACGGAGGTCACGAAGATATCCGAAGGGAATTGTCGAGTTGACACGGAAACAACCGAAGTCATGTTATGGTTTTGTCGAGTTAAAACGAAGGAACGCCAAAATGTGTATTTTCTTGAAATTATGAGAAATCTATGTTGCACCTTTCGTGTTAGCACTCTCAGTAGCTCTCTCTCTGTCTCTCTGACGAGCAAAATAGACATAACAACCAGCCTGAGAGAGTGGGGGAGAGAGAGAGAGAGAGAGAGTTCTGAGAGGAAGCTAGCTCTGTAATGTGAGCATATTTTCTTCCTGAATAAAAGAAGTTAATAGAAAATATTGCATGATTAAATAAAATAATTAATATTCCGTAAAATGGAGTAATATGTGTAATTGAATTAAATTTTATGACGTAGAATAAGTCCTTAGCTTTACTTCTAGCTTCACTTGTTTTCAAATATGGAGTCGATGTGGTCGGAAGTTGAAACAGTGAAGAAGGAAAATCGCCATGAATTATCCCTTAAAGGGCAACAGATTAACTCAAGGATTATTAAAAATGGATTGGACCAGGGAATATATACTTTGGTTGGTTTAAATCACCTCGAAATATCAATGACCTGTTTAAATGAATTAGGTGCAGATCTAGGAAATCTGTCAAACTTGACTAGTTTGATACTTTGTTCTAATAAACTAACAACAATTCCAGTTTCAGTGGGCAAATTAACCAAGCTGAAAGTTTTGGATATGTCTAATAACGAGATAATCAACATCCCGAATGAAATAAATGGTTTAATTGGATTAGAGGTGCTAAATGTTAACAAAAACCAACTCGAAATATTTCCATCCATAGCAGCTCTCAAAAACCTTCACAAATTGAATATTTCGTTTAATCGATTAAAATGCCTTCCCGATGGTATAACTGATCCAAGTTTGGTCCACTTAAGCCATGTCTTAGCTTCTAACAACCATATTGAAGAAATTCCTCCCGAATTGAATAACTTGTCTCATCTAAATGTCTTGGACTTATCAGAAAACCATTTAAACGACATTGCTCCAGAATTGTGTTTATGTGAACGCCTTAAAGAGCTGAATCTCAAAGGAAACCGAGTAAAAGATAGAAAACTGCTAAAATTACTCGAACAGTCAAATAAGAAGACGATTTTTGAGTTTCTTTCCACTGCTCTCACCAAACAGCAAAAGTCTGAAGAAGGACGTAATTCTTCTGGTATTCCGAGATCAGGAAAAGCTAAAAAAAAGAACCGCCAGTCCAAAAAAGATACATTAGAAAATGATGTTCCCAAAAGTGTTATTCATATTTTACATTTTCCCGAAGAAGACGGTGTGACAGTTCGAATCACATCAAATGCCGTAGCCATCCGACCATATATTATCTGCTGTATAGTTAAAGATGTTAACTTGAAGAGAGAAAATACTCTTTATAAGAAGTTTATTCAGTTACAGGTAATCGAATATTTTATTATTTCTTCAAATTGTTAAGTGCTAAATATGTTTCTTCTCTACATTATTTACGAATGTATTTACCAAGCAATTTATTTTATTTTTTATAATTGAGAAAAATTCATGGCAGTCAATATGGTATTTCACTCTACTCGTTATAGAAACATCCAAATCTTCCTTCAAACAAACGTCTACAAATTCAGGCGTTGGAAACCAGCTGCCTTCTCTTTCTCATTTGTCAGTCATTATTTCACCGATTTTTTTCATTTATGAAATAAGGATTTCCTTATCAATTTTGTTGAAAATTATGAAATAATTCTTAAAAATGAATGTTGCAGTGTTATTTATAATCTGTGTTGCACGGATAAAAATTAAGACAGAAGGGTGTTTATTTTTAAAAAAATCATTTGAAAACTAAAATTAATTAGTTTTGAGGATTAGCACTCAGCTTCAAAGTCAACCGAATGTTGAGAGAAAATATTTTAGGACGGCATGAGAACCCTGTAACAGGTTTGATGTTAGAAGATATGCAAGTAGTTTTCTAATTATATCAAAATGTCAAGTTTTATATTTTACACGTGCAAATTATAGGTGCATCGGATAATTTAATTAGGTTGTCAGGGACGATTTACTATTACTATTTTTAAATGGGTCCTCCTAAATTAATTGCCAAGATATACGGGGTAGCTTTTATTTGGTTGCTCGACCTCATGGAAATACCCCTTTAAGCACATTTTACCGTCTTCATCTTTGAATGGGATGAATACAGGAAAATGCCTTTGGGCTACACTTATGTGGCCGTAAGACAAGCTAAACAATATAAAAGTAAAATTTAGATTTTTATCGTAATGTGTATCTTGACTGCTGAGCTTTCAAATTTTACGAAGAGAGACTGATCTGCATGCGGTCCAACAAATTTCAGACAGTCTGCTTGACAAGTCAAGAATTTATTGAACGGAACTCCAGTATAAAAAAGTGACTGCAGCTGAGGATGAAAGCGTCTTAACAGCCGGCACATTGCTTACACATAGTGGCTGCTAAAATTAAGTACTCTTTTATTCATTACTGCTTTGTCATATATTTTATAAGCATTAAATACTGAAATTAAACTGATTTTATAGAGCATGTGCTATTCTGTATGTCACTTCCGTTTTGTACCGGTGTAGCAAGCAATTTCTTCTATTCTGCTTACCTCCGGTAACCTTAAATCGCATTCAGATAACTGGGGAAGATGGAATGAAAGTAATTTGAAATTAAGTTCATCCTAACCCTATTATTTCTGGTTCGCTCTTCCTCGAACCCTTTCCCCAAATATTCTTTACTGGTTACAAAGAATTCTTTATTCTCAAATAACTTCAGAAAATCTTGAGAGGTTTCTGTCAAGGGAGATAATAACCAAGCCTCCTTACTGTTTTCTGTGTGCGTATATAAATATATTTATTTGTTAACTTGCTTATTAATGATCTAAAGAACTTGTAGTGATTAACCGAGAATATTAAACAAACAAGCAAGTTATCAGATGGTCGTGAGATGTGCTAAAAACAACAGCTAAATCGCCCTTAATTTTTTTTCCATGGCACTCAAACAAGAATTATTCATTTATGTGAATTTTTTTTCTCTTCGAAAGTCCTCTCCATCACACCCTCGGAATAAATATGGTTAATGTTTACAATATTATCCGGAAACGAAATTTTAAAAAAAATAGTGGGACGGGTGTAAAAAAAATGTGTAGGAAACGAATATGAAAGCAAAAATGCGCAGAAAGCATCGGGGTGGGGGTGGGGTGAGAAGACTTCGGAAAATTCACAAGATCCGAGTTTTACCGTCATAACTTTTAGGAAGATTTTTTTTTTTTTAATGAAATTTTATGTAAGTACCTTTCAAATGGCATTACGATTATTAAGAAATTTGTGAGTAAAATTTTTTCCGAAGGGGTGGGGAGAGGACTTCGGAGAATTCACAAGATCCGATTTTTTCCCGCCCGCGTAACTTTAAGGAAATTGGATATCTTTTAATAAAATTGTATGTGTATATATATATATATATATAAAATCCCTTAAAATGTTTCAGCCAGAAGGCTGCGGCCATGCTGGGGCACCACTGTTGAACGAGCTACACTAGTATGTGAAACCACCATCTGTGTTTCCTGCCATTCTGAAAAATGTTATCTTAAAATAACGGGTAAAGAAAAGTGGCTAACGCAGTTTCGCACCTCACCTTCAAAAAACGCATTTGCGGGGGTGGGATCCTCTACCTTTTTTTTTTTTTCCGAACAACAATAAGGGGTTTACGGTACATTACGTAATGCATGTCGTCTGAAAGGTATTTACATACAATTTCATTAAAAGATATGGTTAAATGCTTAATTTATTTTCCTCAAAGTTGTGGACTGAAAACCTCGGATCTTGTGAATTTTTCGAAGTTCTCTCGCCACTCACTCGGAATTCTTTCGGTCGGAGATTAAGAATATGCAAAAAAAAAAACAAAAAAAAAATACGATAACCCATGACGATACTTTAAATAAATAAATTTCAAAGTTATAACGTTCGAGAAGTTTCATTGAAAATATACGCATGTGGTGTCTTGAAGGGTTGTTAAATTTGTTTGCGCATGCGTCATTACGTTTTTGAGACGCATGCTCCAACAATTAACAACTTTTTTAGGTAAAAACATGCGTGTATTATCAGTGAAACTTCTCGAACGTTCCAACTTTGAAATTGTAGGGGTTTTTTTTTTCCTTTTTTTTTTTTGTTAATTTTGACATTATTACCTGGAAACGAAAACGAAAAAAAAAAAAGGAATAGTGGAACGGGTATAAAAAAAAGAAAAAAAGGCGGAGGTAAAGACAATGGACCGGCAATCTTTCGTCTCTAGTAGCCCTTTCCGTCGATTAGAGACGAAAGATCGCCCAATGGACCGCATCCCCTTTGGGATGTTTTTTTGAGTTTCTGTTTTTTTACAGGAACTCACTATTCCAAAAAAACTAACCACAACATGTTGGGTTATGTTCGTTATAAAACATGAGTAGAGAAAACACTTTAATTTCACTTCTTGTCATAGGGGTATATTTGAAGAGAATTTCATTAAAAAATATTCATTTTCTTGAAAGTTAAGGCGAATTGAAGTGGACTCCGGTGAATTTTCCGAAATTCCCCACTCAACCCCCTCCTAATGAATTTCCCCCAACAGTTTTGTATATTCGGAATCTACATGATATAACACATATTCATAGACACTTTCATTAAAAAATATCCATTTTTCTGAAAGCTATGACCATCCAAAGTCGTGGTGGGGGGTCAGAAATCTGTAGTTACGCCAATTTGTCTACAATATCAAGGTCAGCCAAAAGAATGTCGCCGTCCAGAGAAAGAGAGATACCTGCAGAAAGGGAAGCACGCCAAGAAACAAACAGAACTGCAATTTTGCACCCCTCTTTGAAAAATGCATTTAAAAAAAATTAAAAATTTTTCCGGATTCCTACGTTTTAGATGACGGAGATTACGAATATGTAAAAAAAAAAAAAGTTTTTTTTTTTTGTTTTTTTTTTCCTGTTTTAGATGATGGAAATTCCGAATATATGCCAGAAACCGCGTTTTCAAAATTTTAAATTCAGTAAGCATATTATTTATGTGTGTATAAAGAAATAGATAGATATGAATGTCTTCCTGGGGCTAAAAACAACAGTAACACACCATCTTCTATACGACCGCTACATATAGTTGACATATATTAAGGCAGACACAAGTAAAACGCAAATTCTTTTCGCTTTAATGTTTTTGCCTGTATTTAATTTCAATTTGCATATGTTCGTCAATTCGCTATGATCTTAGAGCAAACAAAATTAAAAAAATTTAATTGGGAGTGGGGGAGCTGGGGGTGATTAGGAATCTGAATTTTTTTTTTTGTTAACCATATTTGTAATCTCCAACTTCAAATTCCTAGGAATTCGAAAAAATATTTTCAAAAAACTACATTACCCCGTGGAAGCTTTTTTTTTTTTATTGTTTTGTCGGCCAGTTGTTAAAGTAAACATTAACCGAAAGATGACTAAATGCCTACTAAATTATACATTTTTTTAAAAACGTGAGTGTAGCTTTCTCTCTCTCTTACTTGTTTCAGTCATTTGACTGCGGCCATGCTGGAGCACCGCCTTTAGTCGAGCAACTCGACCCCGTGACTTATTCTTTTTGTAAGCCCAGCACTTATTCTATCGGTCTCTTTTGCCGAACCGCTAAGTGACGGGGACGTAAACACACCAGCATCGGTTGTCAAGCAATGCTAGGGGGACAAACACAGACAAACAAACACACACGCACATATATATATATACATATATACGACGGGCTTCTTTCAGTTTCCGTCTACCAAATCCACTCACAAGGCTTTGGTCGGCCCGAGGCTATAGCAGAAGACACTTGCCCGAGATGCCACGCAGTGGGACTGAACCCGGAACCATGAGGTTGGTTAGCAAGCTACTTACCACACAGCCACTCCGGCTCTTATTTTCAACAGTAACTACATTGTGCCTCCCTCTAGAAACCTATATAGTTTACCTTCCACTGCCTATCGTACATCTTTAACAAGTGCCATCTACGCGGCATATTGTAATGTTGTCTAGTAACGGAAACAGAAATTTCAGATTATAGAAGTATTATAATTAACTGCATTATATTTCGCGTCTTTTTGTAAATATATTTTAAAGGCCGACCATGTTCTTACCACAGCATGTGATTCGAATGTCGTTCAGTTGGTTTTAGATATATGAAAATTAGCTATTGTAAGCCTACTTTAGTGACGGTGGAAGTATTCAATACACACCCATCAGCTTTAGGTTAAAAAATTTTTTTCTTATATAGATTCCGACGTTTTCAGCCCCTCAGAGATTTTGATTCTGACAAAACAAATCAGCTTTTCAGAATTTAAATCCTCCCCAAATACACACACAAATTTTGCTTTTTTTTTTTTTTTTTTTTTTTTTAACGTTCTTGCAAAAAAATTTGGGATTACGTAGAAAATATGGAAATTATGAATAAAAAAAAATATTGTTTTCTAAAATTTCATTTTTTTTTTAATGAATTAACCCACCGCCCTGTCCTGTGCACCTCCACACCAATAGTCCAGTTGTTTTTCAATTCGTTTGCTCATTTGCACATCCACAAGTGATTTTGAACAGCTCATGAGTTTAAGCTGAGAACAGGGCATGCAGTCCACAGACTTTTATCTTGCAGCCCTCTTGATACTTTCTTGAAATGGGTTTATCTAAACAAACATTTAAAAATTTTATCAAAAATTAAAGAAAAGTAAAAAAAAGAAAGATACTACTGTTTTGGAATGATATTTCATGTTGAATCAACGATCATTCATTCATTATTGTAATAATAGCATGGGAGAGCAAAATACTTTCAATTCTGTCAGTATACAAGCAGCCCTCAAAAAACTTTCTGTGATTAAAGAGGCCCTCTATGTAATTTGAGTTGGCCAGGCCATGAAATTTTTTTCCACCAGAGTTCCGGACCCCAGTAATGAATTCCTTTGCATACAGCCAATTAGAGCTCACCTTGAAAATCCACTTACTGTGTACTACTACTACAGTACAGCCAGTCAGGCATAGAATGGTGTATGTCACTCTGTGAGTACAGCATAGCAGGTCTCACATAAGTACCACAATCTCCCCCACCACCATTCTCATAAATCAATTGAACACCATCTCTATATGGAGCTAACATTAGGTACCTATGCTCAGATTGAGATTAGTGATACTGCATGGCCCACTGATATATGCAAGGAGGGCACAATATGATACAATGCCATATTGATAATGATTTTTACAAGTCAAAAACATTCATCATCATGCCACTGTCAAAGCTACACACTCAATGTCATTCATCAGCATCATGATCCTCATCACCCATGCCGGTGACACGTAAAAAGCACCATCCGAATGTGGCAGATGCCAGTGCCGCCTGACTGGCGTCCGTGTCGGTGACGCATAAAAGCACCGACCGATCGTGGCCGTTTGCCAGCCTGCTCTGGCCCCTGTGCCGGTGGCACGTAAAAAAACACCCATTACACTCACGGAGTGGTTGGCGTTAGGAAGGGCATCCAGCTGTAGAAACACTGCCAAATCAGACTAGAGCCTGGTGCAGCCTCCATGGCTTACCAGACCCCGGTCGAACCGTCCAACCCATGCTAGCATGGAAAACAGACGTTAAATGATGATGATGTAACAGAAAAAGAAAATTGAGAAATTAATATATAGATATAAGTTTATTTGAACAAATTCCATTCAGCATAACGTCAAATTTTTTTTTAACATCTACAGCTGTTTCCTTACCCAATTAATTGAGTAATTAAATTAGATTAATTTAAATTTTCATATCGAATATCATAAATTGGATATTTCATCATGGGAGAAAATTTAGGTAATTGTTCATTTTAGTGACATGGAAATAAAAATTAAGGAGGAGATAACTAGTAAAGGGACATAAGTCAACTTACTGTTAACAAATACTGTAGTAAGGAAACCTGGCAAATTACAATATTCGCACATGTATAAATTCATAATTAGTCGACCAACCAATGAAGAATCTTGTCTCCTGATTTGGCTAATTGGGTGATGTTCCAAAATTGATTCATGGTTGAGGATTTCAATTTCAGGAACAATGAACTGTGGTCCCACTAGTCTTCCATGTGCCATTCTGATCAAGTAAATAATATCCTCTATTTATGTTGTATTTACTTTTTTAATATCACTAAACTGAACTTTTACCGAGAATTTGTTAGAAAGCAGCTAGGATCTTTTCGGTTTGAACGGCAGTTTTTAACATAATTTCTAGGTAACTAAAAAATTTTAAACTTCGTATACTGGTAGAATGTGTTTATAAAACATCTTTTTCTCTTGGCTTTATTGAGAAAATTCTATGGTTTGTAAGATATTTGTTGTTGTTTTTGCTGCAATTTCAACCAATCAATGACGTCCATTGAGGTAAAAAAAAAACATTCTGTGCTGTATGAATATGTCCCTCGTTTAAGAAACTGATTGGGTTTATCTACATTTGTGAAGAAAAAAATATACCCTCCCCCCACCCCTAACCCTAAAACAGATTGAAATGCAATAGATCGATACTAGGGTCATAATTATGGGTGACAATTTCATATGACACTGCTAGAAAAAACTGCCGTTCAAACCGAAAAGACATGTTGGCTGACCTTTGATAGACTGAGATATGTGTGTTTTAGCAACAGGTGTATTTAAAAACAAAAACTGTTACTATTCTTATGCATTTTAATTAATTTTTTTTAACTAAATAGTTTGAAACTCATATACCGGTGTAATTTCTCACACAGAACACAACACGATTTACTTCTAATATTTTAACAAAATTTCGTATTTTAGAAGTTATTTCGTGTTAAAGTTGTATTTGGGTAATTTTAACCAATCAACGTGTATTCAGATAAAGAAAGCTACTGCTGTTTGTCAAGGTAATCAAAAAGGAACAACTTCTGGGTCATCTCTACTAAATGGCACCATTCTGTTCTATTTTATTTTTTTATTTACTGCCTGTGTTGCATATTACACTTTTTTTTTTGTTCTTGCATCGGATTAACCTGTAAACATTGAAGAATCAACACCATAGGGCCGAATTTGGGGGTGGGAATTTTGGTTTTGTCCATGCATAAAGCACACCGTGTTTAAAGGGCCTACAGAACTATGGGTCTGCAGCTACCTTTTTTTGTTTTTGTTGTGTACATAGTTTCAAAATGCCTTATTTTGCAATTATGAGATGTATTGTTATTATGATTTTATCTTTTGTCAATACAAAAGTCCTTATTAGATTAAAACATTGCAAGTAAAACGAAACAAATATGCTTTGTTTTCTTCCAGGCACCAATGTACTGTAGCTGTAGTCTTTCACATTGTCCACCAACTGACCTTTCTTCTGAATAAATCAGTGGAATCGGTCAATCTCCGTACACAAATTATTTTCCTCCTGAAACTTATTAAAAAGTACACATATTAGCAGCTTATTCTCTTGCCAAACTGAATAAATCTACTACAAAATGATGCCGAATCAAAACTGCTTACTAATTACCATAATTGAATATTACATCATTGATATTAGTGCACTTATAGTGAGAAAGAAATGAATGACCTAATCAAGGAAAACATGAATATTAACAAATCAAATTAATAAATTAATGAAGTTAAAACTGATATTAAATTAATTAATTCAGTGAAAGTAAAGAATACGCACACCCAGTGTTTGGGTTTAGGGTTAGGGCTTTTGTTACGCCAAAAACAGGTGGTGTGCGTATTCTGGGGTCCAGACAAAAAGCCCCACAGTTATATTTTAGGGTTATTCTTTTGTTTTTAGAATTTTTAATTGAATGCATCAATCCAAGAATTTTTTTTTTTTTACTTGTTGCAGTTACTAGACTGGCTGGCCATGTTGGCGCACCACCTTGAATTTTTAGATAGTTGTATGGAACCTAGAATTTTTTTTAAGCTTGATCAAAACCACTTCAGTGATAAAATTAATTTTTGTTTTTCTTATTACTTGTTGTAGTCATTAGAGTGCAGTCATGCTGGGGCACTACCTTGAGGAATTTTTAGTCGATTGTATCAACCCCAGAATCATTTTTTGGTGATTATCAACCATCACTTAACATTAAACCTAGAAGGTCTCACATTTTTTTTTTGCAAAATTACAACTTTTTAAGTAAGCAAAATATATTCAGTTGAAAAACTGTGTCAAAACATCTATGTCCCTCACAGTGGTATGTTCCATGTGTTTCCTTATTTTTAGAATAACAGAACACAAGACTCTTGTACTACTCAATGTACATATTGTCTGAATTCTAACAAAAGGGAAAGCATTTACTTCAAGAAACGTGTAGAAACTTAAAAAACTATAAGAAGTGTGTTTGAATGATAAAAAATTCAAGCTAGTGCCCCAGCATGGCTGAAGCAAGTAAAAAGATCTTTTGAAAATATAAAAAAATGAGGGGGTTATAAAAAAAATTTTTGAGAGATTTGGCTGTTGCTTCTAGCATGTGGAGGTACCTTCTAGGCTTAACTTCATGCGCTGGTTGAAAACCATTAAAAAAAGTTCTGGGGTCGTTACTTTTGACTAAAAATTCCTCAAGGTGATATCCCAGCATGGCCGCAACAAGTAAAAATAAAAAAAGTTCTAGTGCCAATACATTCAACTAAAAATTCTTCAAGGTGGTGCCCCAGCTTGGACACAGTCTAATGACTGAAAGAGTAAAAGGTGAAAAACTCAAAAAAATAACCGAAAAATATAACCGTCAGTGTTTTGTCCACTTTTACACTTTAACTAAGGGGCATTTGTCCTACACTCACATATTCTTTACCTCCGCCAATCATATATTTTTGAGGTACAGTTTTGGTAAACTATATATAATACTAGCAATGCATCCCGGCGTTACCCGGATGTTAGAACCTGCAGCTACATTGTATTATTTGCTCCTTTCTTAGGAGCAAAATTGGCACAGCTGATATATAGTGAACTGGATTACTGGTATAATGGAAGTTATTGTTCGTTTAAAGTGAGGGGAAGGGTACAATTTGCATGGGTTTGCATGGAACTCCTTTCCATTCTCAAGAGGAATCACAAACTATGTGTAGTTTCATCGTATTACTACGATATTCGCCAGAAATATCGTTTTCAAATTTTAGACCCCCCCATCCCCGCTGCAATTTCTTAATTTGTAACTTTTCTCGATTTTTTTTTTATCCATGTAGAAAAAAAAATATAGATTATGAATATGGAAAATCCATTTTTTTTCTTTTTATTAGTTTAATTTTTCTTAAAGAATCAGTGCCACTTCCCCCAACTCACCCACCCATCACCTACCAGCTTTCAAAAAGTTAAAAACACCCAGTGTTTCACTTTCATCCGATATTTCATGCATGCATAGAATTGTACTGAAATAGCAGATATGAAAAAATATCAAGCCACCACCAGAAAACTTGACATGCTAGAACAACAGGTAAATGACATTATTTTTGAAGAAACTTCCTTCATTTCCCAAATGCTAAAAGTAAAATATTGGAACTTTGTTGCTTTTTGAAAGTGGTGAGGTGATGTGTGGATGTTTGGAAGGAGATTTTAATGTTTCTTTAAGAAAAAAGAAGGAAGAAAATCTTTTTTTTTTTTTTGTAGATGACCAAGAAAAAGTTAAAAAATGAAGAAATTTGGGGAGGGGGGAATGAAAAGTTAAAATATTAATAATGGGTTTTGGCTGAAACCCTAATCTCCTGTATAGAAAACAATCAGTGAGGATAGCACAAATGTCGCCTCAAACATGCTACAAACAAGAGGTAAAGGATGGAATTTCTGGAAGAACTTCTTTTTAGGTTTTTAAAATACAGTCATCACAATCATATATTACAGAATAGAAAAAGGTGATTTCAATTGGATTTGAGCTGTAATTTTGTGCATGCACACAACAAGAAATAACAATTCATGCATAAGTTTTACCTGGAGTGTTGTGCCAAAGGAAGTTATTTTATAATCAACTTGATCATATGGGACCAAATGATTATTCGTTAATTTCCGTAATAAATTTTTCTTTATGCTTTGAAGAAAGAAGAAAGTAATGTCGACATTTGCCTTGCATTGAGGGCAGAAAGTGAAGGATGTATGGACGTGTACATGAAATGTGCGTGTGTGTGTGTCAGCACTCGCACATGCGAAAAAGGGTTAGTGAGTGAAGGTGTGAGTTGTCATGAATGAATTTTTTTTCCATGTATGGTTTTTCACTGAGGCTCTGGATATAACAAGGAAACTTGGATAGTAACATTCCTTTAAGAGTATTTGATATCCTGGATATAATTATGTGTGTGTGTGTGTGTATATGTATACATGTATATATATATATATATATATACATTGTGTGTGTATACAGGGGTTGGACAAAATAATGGAAATACCTAGCATCATAGCATCATAATTTTGAAATATCTATAAAATGGTCAAAAGCTTGTTTATTTTTATGTTTTGGGATTTAATATTAGTATTGTTTAATATGTTTTGGTAAAAGTGCTATTTCTTTTCAGATATCATCACAAAAAGGTAATTAAAATTCATTGAAATGTCAGACCTATCGGACTTTCAAACAGGTCAAATTGTTGGTGGTCGCATGGCAGGTGCTAGCATAACGAAAAAAGCCGAATTGTTTGGTGTATCACGAACTACTGTCTTGAAAGTAATGACAGCCTTTGAGAAAGAGGTAAATACCTCTTCAGTTTGGCTACGTTCGAATATTCCCGTTGCCTGTCACTTCCACTTGGCCAACCATTCTTCCTCTAACATCTCCGTCTTTGGCCTTGCTCTACACCATGGATCCACACACTCAAGGCTCCGCCTGGAACAGCGCAATATCTTTAATTTACAGACAACTATCCCCCACGGACTAATCACAACCCCCTCCTCCTAGTGACTGCCTCTACACCTCCCGTAACAAGCAACTTAATTTCTTTTCTCATTTTTCATTTTTACTTGTAATTGCGCCATTTATATTGAATTAACTTCCTTATCTCCTTTCAACTTTGATTTTTATATTTTTTTGTTTTTTTATTGTTTTTATTTCTATATGCACGCACGCACACACATACGTACGTATCCACATATACCTCCCACACACATACACATGCATACATGCACACACACACACACCCACGCCTACACATGCACAAACGTACACATATGCACAGGAATGTACAGATACCTATCCCACACGACCCCATGTACACACAGACACACAATCACGTACACATACTCAAGTACACGCGCCTACACGCAACAACCTGACACACGCAAGCACATACACACATACGCACACACCAGCACAGGTTTGCACATATACCTCCAACACACAATACACATACAAACACAATTATACACACATGGGCACAAACACACGTGTGCACATATACACCTACACAAACCCCCCACAACCCATGCACACACACATACAAATGCAATATATGCATACACATACACACACGCATACACATTTAGACACAGGCACACATACCTAACACTCACAACCCCACGCATACACATATATACACCCACATATGCACACGACACGCACATACACACACACACACACACACACAAATGAACCCACACATACCTTCCATACCCACAGCACACAATTATACATACATGTATACACACATACAAGCACACACGCACACATACACAAAGTAAAATACAGTTACTCCCCACACACACACAGCTCCTACGCATACACACACGAACACACACACACTTCAAACTACCAGTATCTTCTACTGACCATTCTCCTACACACGTGTGGGTAGACACACAATAGGAGCCACTCCTATTATAAATTCTTCCTATGACCTTAAACAATACTAAGCCCAACCACACACATAGATAAACAGCCACAACCACAGGCACACATGCTATCATTACACACACACACAGACCTTCATGCACACACATACCTCCTTCTCTTGCACTCTCCTGTCTTTGAAAGAACTTTTTCTTCACCCATTCCCTTCCAGATTTTTTTCCTCTGTCTTCCCTTCCTTGGATCTTTCTTTTTTCTGTTTCTGACGAAGAGCTCCGCTTGAAACGTTATATCCTCCTCCTTTCTTTCCTTTCCTGAGCGTCCAATAACACTTTACTTGTTCCACGTCCTTACATTGTTATGTTTTCATGTTTGAATTGACTATGTATGTATGTATATATATCATCATCATCATCATCGTTTAACGTCCGTTTTCCATGCTAGTATTGGTTGGACGGTTTGACCGGGGTCTGGGAAGCCAGGAGGCTGCACCAGGCTCCTATTTGATCTGGCATTGTTTCTACAGCTGGATGCCCTTCCTAACGCCAACCACTCCCATATATATATGTGTGTGTGTGTGTGTGTATGCGTAGGGGTTGTGTGTGGGGGGAGTAATTGTACTTTGTGTATGTGTGCTTGTATGAGCATATGTATACATGATATATATATATATATGTGTGTGTATAAAGGCGGCGAGCTGGCAGAGACGTTAGCACGCCGGGCGAAATGCGTAGCCGTATTTCGCCTGCCGTTACGTTCTGAGTTCAAATTCCGCCGAGGTCGACTTTGCCTTTCATCCTTTCGGGGTCGATAAATTAAGTACCAGTTCCGCACTGGGGTCGATGTAATCGACTTGATCCGTTTGTCTGTCCTTGTTTGTCCCCTCTGTGTTTAGCCCCATGTGGGTAGTAAAGAAATATATATATGTGTGTGTATATATATGTGTTTATATGTGTGTGTATATGTGTGAGTGTATATATGTATATATATATGTATATATATATATATATGTATATGTATATATATGTACTGGAGTAAGCACATAAATGTGAAACAAGGTGGAAAAAAGAGTACTCAAATAACATAGGTAGAGTTATATGCTTTATTCAAAAGCTTTTGTATATATATGCACACACATAAAAAAGCAAATAAGTAACGAGGATGTCCAAGTATCAGTGCATTACGGCTGTTTCAAGCGGCTCCATTTAATTGATCAATGCAAACATTACATCAATTTGAAATAAACCTCTCCTCTTGGGTACATATGGCCATATAGATTACCAACATACAGGATTCTCTATTATAATTTTTTAGCACATTTTTCATCATTTTGCTACAATAATTCCAAAAAGAAGCAATGTATTTTAGTCTCTAGTACTGATGAAAATTTTGCTAAAAAATTATAATTAAGTATCCTGTGTGTTGGAAATCTATATGGCCGTATGCATCTAAGGAGAGCAGTTTATTTCAAATTGATGTAATGCTTACATTGATCGATTAAATGGAGCCACTTGAAACGGCTGTAATGCACTAATACCTGAACATCCTTGTTAATGATTTGCTTTTTATTGACCTAACTTCAAGCTGTGCAGACAATACTGGACAGACTTGGTGCCACGATGTAAGTACCTAATTCAACTGAATCTTAATTATTTCTATACTCACTCACACACACACACACATATATATATGAGTGAGTGGACAAATGAAAGAAGGGCACTCAACACATTTATTGGGAGTTACACGTTTGATTCAAATTTCCAATGGCTAAGGATTAGCATCATGCTTTGAAACTTGAAGTACCAAGGAATTTGAATCCAACTGTTTTGATCTATACATATGTGTGTGTGTGTGTAATCATGTACTTGGATAACCATTGACTCACATGAGTTCATGTACCCTTTAACAGGTCTTGCTTTTTATCCCAATGAGTGTCACAGTACAGCAAGACAGAAGAAGAGTATTGATCCCCCTTGCTTGCTTGTACTAAATTCATAAATTCCGTGTGTGTGTGTGTGTAAATATTTTCGTGTTTCCCAGTTATCCAGTTTTGTTGTTATCTAGTTTATCTGCTGCAAGATCCGTATTTTTGTTCATCTGTCAGAACTGGATCGCAAACTTAATATATAGTTCTTAACACTTTGCAATTAAGGTTTCCCTTTATAATCTCTCTTTGTCTTTTACTGAATGTAAGTTTATTTTTGGTTTCTTGTAGACGAAACTCCATGATACAGTTTGTGATAAAAGACAAGCAGCAACTATAGCAACCCATGACATGTCCAAACTAAAAGCTCCTCTTGTGTTTGATGCTAAGGTTCCTGCTAAAATCAAGGTAAGTTGATTTATTCCTTGAATTATATTGGTTTGAGTATGTTGTCAACCTTGGTGGCTCTATGAAAACCCACAATATATCTAGCTGTTCCTGTAAAAAGGAGGCATAAAAAAATGTCAAATTTAGCCTGAGTACCCTGTACATACATGCTTAGCACAATATACTCTGTATAACTACAGATATAATATACATAGTATAAATTTAAACATCTGTTTTGCCATGTTTGAACACATGAGTAGGTCTTCTCACACATCATGTACTGCCACCATCTGTCTTCAATCAGTGCTTCATCTTTTTCTTCCTTAGTCTCCCTATTCCACAGGTTCTATTTACTTTGAGCACATCATACATCTTTATATTTTCTTTGCATACGGCTGTTCTCCATATATATTATATCTTCTCTATTGCACACTGTATCTGATTTCTCTAATATTCAGATTTTCTCTTGGCTCATTTGCACTCTGTTGGTGATGCATGCTAGTGTTGCACTTTCCAGTGAAACATGCTTGCTTCATTTCTTTATGGCTTCTGCAGATCTGTGTTCAAGACCTACATCTCAATATCATGAATCTTCCTACTCCATACACAAGCATCATGTGCAATCTACTTTTCACTTTAAAGCAGAAACCCTTTGTTTACTAGTTAAGGTAATAGCAGCATACTGAATTTCTTCCAACTCTGGTCACTTTACTCTCAGAACAATCCCCTCACCACTACTGCTTAGTTCTTTTAGGTAATAGAAACTATTGTCCTTTTCTAGACATCCATCTGGGCATTAGATTGTGTCTACTTCATAACTGCTCTTAACATTTGCTGCCCTGCGTACCGTTATATGTAAAGTTTACTGGCAGAAACATTAGCGCGCTGGGCAAAATGCTTAGCGGTATTTCGTCTGTCATTACTTTCTGAGTTCAAATTCTGCTGATGTCGACTTTGCCTTTCAACCTCTCGGGGTCGATAAATAAAGTACCAGTTTCGCACTGGGTCGATATAATCGATTTAATCCCTTTGTCTGTCCTTGTTTGTCCCCTCTATGTTTAACCCCTTGTGGGTAGTAAAGAAATATATATGTAAAGTTTACCTTACTTCTAATCCCACAACAATTTCGTGCATTCACAGCTTACACTGGCTACAGCATATAGAACTTTTAGCTACTACCATTAAGTAAATTATTTTGCTAGATATATTGAACGAGGGTCTTTTTTTCCCTAATTAGTAATGTTTTAGTATTTGCTAAATTCACTTTGGGCCCTCCTGATTCCGAGTTTTGTTTCCAATTGTGGAATTTTATTTCTAATTCTACTATAGATTTAGCAATAAGAGCTGAGCCATCATCATAAAGAAGCTCCTACAGGTAGCCAGTCTTAAATTCCTCTTTGGTGGCCCAGTGTATCCCCACCTTCACACTCAGTTCATTATTGTATATATTACTTACATTCACCTTGCTAACTGTATCCCTGTACATGACTTACATTACTTTTACAAGCTATTTGTCTCCAAGCTTTATCAGTGATCATCAGATCAAAGTGAGGAATCCTACCTAAGGCTTCTTAGTCAACAAGGTATAGGTCCCTTCCTGATATGATGACGATGACACAGTCAAGTTTCATGTGCCATTTCAGATACCATTGCATTTATTTTGTTCTCATTCTAGCCAAATGTTTCATAATTTTAAATTTATTTTTATTTTCAGTTAATTCCTCTGTTTGGTAAGGAAGAGGTTGATGCACATAGCCTTGTTTCATCTTTGAGAAAAGAAGCTGATGAAATTCGTAAAGAGAAGAAAAGAAACAAACTTAGTGGTGTGCATAAGTATGTATTTTTTATTTAGTTATTTATTTCCTATTATTGATAAAATATATGGTAAACAGTTATGATATGAGAATGTGGAGACAGATATTTAATTTGTTAACAGGAAAGTGAGAGTAAGATTCAACAACACTCAGTAGTTACTTGCCTCATTGCAAGCAACAGTATGTCTCTAACCTTTTATTTGTTTCAGTCAATTAGACTGCAGCCATACTGAAGAGTGTTAGTCAAATGAATGCACCCCAGTACTTCTTTTAAAGCTTGGTATTTATTCTATTGGTTTCGTTTACTGAAACGCTAAGTTACAGGGGTGTAAACAAACTACACCGGTTGTGAAGTGGTATGGGTGACAAACAGAAACATAAAACAAGCACACATGAGTGAGACTAAGTTTAATGAGCAATGAAGTACCTCAACCAGTTATTTAGAATCTCATGTGTGAGGGTCTAGTGCATAATGGGTTGAAATGATTGTTGTGATTAATAAAGAATTTACTGAATTTCATTTTCTCTTTTGCTCATTTGTACACACACACACACATATATATATATATGTATGTACAAATCAAATCACCCACCTTCTATAATAAGGAGATTAGTAAAAAGCATATCTATTAGAATATCAAGGCTATCAACAAATTAAGAAAATTTTAAAACACTAAAAATGTACAGAAAATAGGCCATCAACAACCATGGAAGTAAGCTAGAGTTGGTAGATAGCTTCTGTTACCTAGGTGATCATGTTAGTAGCAGAGATGGATGCTCGGAGAACATAGCTGTCAGAATAAGATTAAGCTGGGCAAAGTTTAGAGAGCTCCTGCCTCTGCTGGCAACAAAAGGCCTCTCTCTCAGAGTGAAAGGCAGATTGCGTGATGCCTGTGTGTGAACAGCTGTGCTACGTAACAGTGAAACATGGGCTGTGACAGCCAAGGATATGCATAAGCTTGAAAGAAAAAAGCTAGTATGCTTCGCAGGATGTGCAATGTCAGTGTACATGTTCAACAGAGTGTAAGCATTTAAAGAAAAGTTAGGCATAAGAGATATCAGATGTAGTGTGCAAGAGAAACGAATGCGCTGGTGTGGTCATGTGATGCGTATGGAGGACAGTTGTGTAAAGAAGTGTTGGTCCCTAACTGTGGAGTGAACCTGTGGGATGAGGTGGTGAAGCATGATCTCTGAACTTTGGGCTTCACAGAGGCAATATGCTGTGCTTGAGAAGACCGATCAGGCCAAGTAAAACCACAGTTGTGGCAGATACTGGTGTCATGCAAATGGCACTCATGCCAGTGGCATGTAAAAGCACCCATTACATTCTCAGAGTGGTTGGTATTAGGAAGGATATCCAGCCATAGAAACCATGCCAAAATAGACTAGAGTCTGGTGCAGCCTTCCAGCTTGCCAGCCCTGCTCAAACCGTCCAACCCGTGCTAATATGGACAATGGTAATATATGGTCTAATTTTATTGACAAGGGAGAAGACTCTCCCAACTGTGAGCAAGATGCATTAGATTAGCATGATAATTTTGTATAGGAAATTAATACTCATCAGAAATGCTCACTCATACATGTACATGCACACACAGACACACATATATAGTAAAGTGAAAGTCCATTCACTCATGATTGCTAGATTGTGGGTTCAATTTCCTGACTGGGTGACACATTGTATTCTTGAGCAAAACACTCCATTTCACATAGCTCCAGTCCCCCTTTCACTCAGGGGGAATGTTGGCCTGCTTGCCTAGTCAGTGGGGTAGTGTCATTTGAAGGCTAAAACAATGCAAAAGTGCAATGTGACCAGCATTGTATAACAACATCTGAAAGCCTGGTTAATAATGTGGTCACATTATATATATATATATATATAATATATATATATATATATATATTATTCATGGGTGTTTATTTTTTACTAACTTTATTATAATGTATTTATTTCTGTTGTTAAAAACCATAAGAAGTGTATATATAAAGAAAAACATATATGTATTATTTTCTTTATTATATTATATAATAAGAACATATATAAGAAGTATATATCTGTACATATATAAACAGATATATGAGTGTAAAAAAATATACAGTAATGTTGAATAGACTTTGAACTCAACATATACTAATAGTGTTTGAAATGTGAAAGATTACGATTCACTATGCACAAACTGAAACTAAGGTTTAGTTATTAGCATAAGAAATGTCTAGCAGCTTTAGAGAGGTATTTTTAATCATCATCATCGTTTAACGTCCGCTTTCCATGCTAGCATGGGTTGGACGATTTTGACTGAGGGCTGGCAAACCAGATGGCTGCACCAGGCTCCAATCTTGATCTGGCAAAGTTTCTACAGTTGGATGCCCTTCCTAATGCCAACCACTCCGAGAGTGTAGTGGATGCTTTTTACGTGCCACCAGCACGGGCGCCAGTCAGGTGGTACTGGCAACGACCTCACTCAAATCTTTTTACACGTGCCAGTGAAGTGCCGTTGGTAATGATCACGCTCAAATGGTGCCCTTTTACGTGTCACGGGTACGGAAGCCAGTTGGCTGCTCTGGCAACAATCACACTCGGATTAGCACCCTACTAGCACATGCATAAGTGCCAGCAAGGCAACACTGGTAACGATTGTACTCGAATGGTGCCCTTTTATGTGCCACTGGCATGGAAGCCGGTTAGCTGCTCTGTCAATAATCACACTTGTATGGTGCTCTTTGCACCCCGCTAGCATGGATGCCAGTCATCGAATTGATTTTGGTTTTGATTTTAATCAAGAATGAGAACTAGATTAGACAACATCTCTAAACTGTGTAAAGCTTGAATAAATGTATAATGTGAGAATTTTGACACTATTACCATTTTACATCTGTTTTTCCATGCTTGTATTGGCTTGGGCATTTCTCTCAAACCAATCATTTACACTTAATTTTTTTTTTTTTTATAGCAGCCATTAAACTACATAGTTGGGTACCTTGTTAGAATTCTTCTGGATATCATCAACGTAAATAGTGTTGTTTACTCTTAAGAATTTCTTTTATATTGGCTCACTAGGAAGAGGCTGTTTGCAGTGTGCCTTCTTGGCACAAGTCCAAACTGTCTCATCTATGTAATTGTTTTTGATAATTAGTTATGTTATAACATTTTCTGATACTTTCATAATTTAGTCCATCAGTTTGAAGCCACAGCTCTTAGGAATAAAAACCTGGCTGATGACAGTCAAGGCTGATCTGGAACCCAATCTAGGCCCCCATATCTACAGCGTTCGCCGCTGGAATAAGGAGTGGTTGGAGATCAGGCGGTCGTTAGCCTCAAATTGCCAGGCCTGGTTGGCATTTGTGAGAGATGCAGCATTGAGGATGAAAAAAGCCAGCTCAACCCACCCCGGGTGAATGCTGTGTCAAGTCAAGTCAAGTCAAGCTACAGCTCTTGCTTTTTATTAAAATATCTCTTGCATTGTTATAGCAGTTTAATGAATGATGCTGTAATGCCAGTCATTGGGAATGATCCATTGTTGTTGCAAGTGACTGTAGGTCATATTTCAACAGATATTTTCAGAATCTCATCAACTATACTGTTAGTCAAACTACTTTCCCTGCCTTCAAATCCTTAATGTTCATTTTTGACTGTAAACCTGTCAAATTTCAGCAGCTTCTCTTCCTTTAGAGTTTACATAGAATAGTTCTCTTTTTAGTAACCTCTCGCAGACTCACTGAAAAATCAAGAGTGCTTATTTACATGACCTAACTTAAACTAAAGGTTCTGGACCGTACAAATGGCTTGTTGAAAGTAGGAAATAAATTGTTACATTATTGATAAGTACAACAGAGGAGGCGTTATTTAAGAGAATTGTTATTTCAACTCCCTTTGCTTGTGAAACAGGCTGCTAAAGCAAAGGATCTGGTACTGGATGGAATTTATTTCTATATGATCCATTGAATGTGTGATGTAAAGTATGAATACAAGGATGTTAGGGAAGAGGGAGAACATCAGAGACTCTTGAATGAAGTGAACAATGAGGACAACTAATTTGAGTGTGTGATATATGTTACATGTAAATGACAACATTAGAAGTTCAAAAGTACAAGGAGTATATAGATGTAAATTAAACTGTAAGCTACACAGGTGTGATGTCACAAGATTGATACATGTTAAAACAAAACTGCTAATAAACGTTGAGCTATTAATCTTTTCTTTTATTTTATTTTAGGTATTTAGATTTTCTTCATGAGAAACCGGAATACCCTTGTTTACTTGATGCAAAAGAGCAAGTAATTTCTTTCCCGCCCATCACTAACAGTGATGTAACAAAGGTCAGAATCATTAAATTTATCTTTAATTTGCCTATCATTATTATATAGATTTGAAGGATGTCATGGGATGTCATATCATAAATAGATTTTTTTACCAGAGGTGGGCACTGTTAATTAAAAAGTTAACTTTGTTAATCTATTAACCAAAAAGTTAACTTTTGTTAATCTTTTCAAAATGTAACAGAAGTTAATGTTAATCTGTTACCATTAACGTTTACTGAAAAAAAAGGCATAACTACAGTTTAATACCCCACCAACTTTGTTGACTCATAACTTCCAGAAAAATGTATAGTTTTTAACAAAAGTTCCACCAAATAACTGCTTATATCGTGTAGATTGAGTATATGTAAAGACTTGTGCCCAGCTCTGTTTTTGACTATATATTAACAAAGTTGCAGCACCAGTTTGTATTAAGTTTTATCATTTATATGGCTGAATGTTCTTAATGTTTTTAATTGTGGGAAATAAGGAGATATGAAAGGATAACAATATCTAGAAAACATTTACAAACTATCTATTATAAAAAAATATTTCTATCAATCCTGAGTTATGAGCAAGGAAAAGAATATATACTTTTCAAGCTCATTTCATCAAAATATGTCACTATAATTCTATTGTTGATAATCACCGAAATTCAGCCATTTTCTTGTATTCTTTGAAATATCGAAAAGACTGCATATTTAAAATACTTAAATTATTTTTCATTTTTGGATTTGGTTTTTAAGATTCTTTATGTGAGTTCGTGTGTTGAAGCATATTCTATTGTGTCTGGGGAGAATCATTTTCTTTTTGTGCCTTATTATGTAACACACTCACCTGTAAAATTTCCACATTTTTCTTATTTTTATTGTCTTTTGTCTTTAAGATTTCTCCCGAAACTAGTGAAATTCTTGTTGAAGTGACAAGCTCCCGAAGTTTACCAATTTGCAAAAGTGTAATGAATACCTTGTTGATGGAAATTCTCAATTTAGGAGTTGGAGATCTGCTTGAAGGTGACCATAGTTCTGGTGACAAAGAACCGAATTACAAGCTAATTGTTCAGCAAGTACGTGTCCTGAATGAGGATAGTTCTCTGTATGCTGTCTACCCATCTCAGGTAGACATCCAAGAAGACAGCATACAGGTGATACGAGAATAAAAGTGAGAAGCTGGTTGTTAACTTGAGCTAATATTTTTGTTAACTTGGATATTACAATGAGTAATAAGTTAGGTGCTTTGTGTGTGTGTGAGTAAACATACACATGTATGAAAGTAAATACACACTAACAGAATTGAATTATTTTATTCCTGTTGACAGTTTTAGTGTTCAGATATCCAACAAGATGTTATTCAGATTTCAGCCAAATTGTAATGTCACTTTGACTATAGGAAAGAAACTATCCATTTGTAGATCTTAAAAACAGAGAAGCCATTTCACAAAGCTCTCTAATTTATACTGTTATGGTACAAGAAGTATGTACGTGGTAAATAAATGAAAATGTATGTCTTGTCTACAATCCATACACATAATTTTATTTTTCACTTATTATATGTATTTATCATTATCTCATTGTAGTTATTGTCGTCACTTCCCCACATTTAAAAATAATAATCAAAATATTTATCCACTAGTTAGGTTTCAAATAGAATTGGAGACACGACATATTTTGCTTCAATAAAAATATTCTTGCAGTTAACAGATATCATTTGGAAATTTTCTGAATTAAGTGTACTATTTCCCACATATTCCATATATCATCAAGTATTCGAATTTGGTTTAATGTTTTCACTTTGGTTTATAAAATGCTATCTGCTATTTAGGTTGTTTTTGGGCCTTGGTTTAGGAAAGCTGACTATTTTGAGCTTATTGAAATTGTATCATCATCTAACTGGTATCTCATTGCATGTTGTTTGAAGCATTTCTCCCATTTTGTATTTATATAATTTTCAAGTATAATAAATAACCTTGAAGATAATACTGTCTTCTCACTGAAGTTGTATTGTCATCCATCTTAAAATTTATCTGAATTAAATTTATATTGATCCAACATATACATTTTCTTTTCTAATGATAGAATGGAGAATCCCTATTATATATTTGTATCTAAATAGAAGTAGCTGTTCTCCAAAACATAAAAAATTATTGTTACAGCACAAACAAGGAAAAAATTAAAATTAGTACTTTTATGCAAGAATCAAATTTACACTTTAAAATATTACTCGAACTATATAACTTGGTTACACTAATCTATCTTGAGCTTATTGAAGAATAGAGGTCCCACACAATTCATAGTGCTAGGAATGCACAGACATGGAAAAATAGATGTAAAATAGTAAATATGTGAATGGACTTGGAATTGTACTGTGTTTGTTTACTTTACTAAGTTCTATTCCTATTTCAAATATTGGTTTGTTTTTCTACAACAATTCCTTATGATGTTCATCGGAAGTACTACAACATCGTCAAGCTTTTAAGATTAACTCGTGGTATTTTACTAATTAAAAAGAAGATTAAGATAGTACTTAAAATATGACTATAGGTACTGTTATCGACAAGAAAATTTATTAATTCCATTCCTAAGCTTTTAATACCAGTTCATGATTTTGAGAATAAAAACGTTTTTTTTTTTAAAGTCAAATTATGAAAATACTGCATATAAAAAGGTAAGCTATTTGCTTGAAAGTTCTTGAAATCTGATTATCTAATCTTACTGTATTTCTGAACATTTACTCAAGTTGCCAATCATCTCTAATCTTCAGTACAGCAAATGTATTATGATGTAATTTCATAAATATTAAAGTTTACATGATAGTTAATGTGTTTGACTTGTCTTTCAAATTACCAAGAAACATTGAAAATCTTTACAAATCCTTTTTTAAATTTGTCTTTGAATGTTTCTTTTTTTTTATTTTAAATATTTTCTTTAATCCTTTTATTACCATATTTCTATTGATACACACTACATTTGTTTCAATTAATTTTGAAAATAATG
This sequence comes from Octopus sinensis, assembly GCF_006345805.1. Classification (NCBI taxonomy): domain Eukaryota; kingdom Metazoa; phylum Mollusca; class Cephalopoda; order Octopoda; family Octopodidae; genus Octopus; species Octopus sinensis. The sequence continues at coordinate 20,520,038 of NC_043016.1, read as the reverse complement.
AAGAATTTAGTTAATTAACTTCGTCATCATTAAGCTAGTGTTGGAACAACTTTTCATGAAATTTTGATGGCAAATTTTTATTTGGATCACTTTAAAGGAGTTTATTTCATAGGAACGGAGGCAATTTTAGGTGGGTTGGTATCAAAAGGATTAGACTTGTTGAAGAAGTAGGAAAGTTGCATTGTGGAACAGTAATTGTCTTAGCCCGCTTGCCTTCTGTAGTTATCAATGTATTTTAGTGATTTAAATAAGAGTTTTGACTGTTATTTCCAGCAGATAGACATACTTAATATGTCCTTTGATTAATTTTAATCCTTAAGCTATTTAATACTTTTTTTTTTTTGACCTGCAATCACCTGTATTATTGATTTTGTTATTATCACTTTTAAATTGTTACACTAGATAATAATAGTGTCAATGATATCTTTGCAAATTATTTTCCCTGGAATTTTTTCTTTTCTTTTTTTTTTTGTGAATTATTTTCTCTGAATATAGCACTCACTACACTCTTGGAGTGGTTGGTGTTAGGAAGGGCATCCAGTTGTAGAATCTTTGCCAGATCAGATTGGAGCTTGGTGCAGCCTTCTGGCTTGCCAGCCCTCAGTCAAACTGTCTAACCCATGCCAGCATGGAAAGTGGACGTTAAATGACGATGATAATAATTATGATGGTATATATATATATATATATAATATATATTGTATCATAATTTGCAAATAGATTAATTGTACTACTGTGAAAGAGACCAAAGAAAATTAAGAGTTGTTTGTCTCTTAAGTTCAGTAGCTGTTTCATTGTTAATAGTCAAAAATAAAAATATGCGGTTAGTAAAATAGCACTAACATTGTGGCCTGTGTGTACTCATCTTAGTAATTTAGTTAAACACTGTACGTGAGTGTAGATGAAAGATAGGTAAAGAGAGAGGGTGAATGAATAAGTATGACTGTGTCCCTTTGCCATGGTTGATTTTATGTTGGTAGCAGTTTGATCATTAGGCATTGCAGAATGTTCGTGCTGACCAAAACAACTGATTATCTGATATACTGCTTGTTGTTTGCTACTCTTTTATATGCATTGTTTAGCTTAGCTTAACTGATACAATTATGAATTCATTAGAATTTTTGCTGATAGCAAAGAATTTGGGTATCATGAGGTAGATTTTTCATCACATCGCCACTCAGTTTGAAAGATCTTGTTTTATTGTTTACTAAAGCAATTGAAAAAAATCCAGGTGCAAATTGAGACAGAGACCTGCTAGATTACTTCTCCATCAGAGAGTTGGTTGCAGAATGAACAAATCGATACATAAGTGTGGCAGGTTTTAAAGTGCATGCAAATGTTGTACCTAAAAATTGGATGTGTTGCATAGTAGGTACCAGGAGAGAGAATCTGAACTGTAGTATATGTGAATACAAGTGCATATTCAAATGCATCTGAATAGTGAAAATGCATGTACATGTAAGTGCAATATTCAAGTGAATATGAATAAAGTGCAGCTGCCAATTTGCATTGCAAGGAGTTGAGAAAAAAAAAAGCTATATTTTGAATTTATGGTATAAGAAAACTAGCAATTTTTGCATGTACAAGGTTGTCCCAAAAGTTCGTAGAAAGTCTTGGAAAATAATGGTCTTTATTTTGAGGAATAATTCTTGTTGTTTTTGTTAGTACTTGGCGAGTAAAAATTCAATTTTCGCAAGTGTTTACAAACTTTTGGGACAACCTAATATTTAAGTAGTTGCCTTGAAGAAAATTAGAGGCACATACATTCAGAAGCTTGAACCTTTCCCCATCAAATTATTCACACCAACCATTGTTAATTCCCATTCTAATGGACCAAATAAGCACAAACCCCTTCCATCCATACATTTGTTTCTCAAAAAGCAGTCATGTATTTTGAGCCCAAAGATTGCACAATAGTACATGGCACACTATACAGGCTCATCCAACTATTGTACTATCAGAACTTGAAATTTATAGAAGTTCACATTTAATTCCTCTGTTTATTACTCTCTAGATGGAGTCCTTTTTTTATTGATTCCACCAATAACAGAACATTACACAAGTTGAAGGTGGTGATGATGGATCAACATATTTGGTACAGGTATGCTTTGTGGCTGCAAAGTTTGCTTCCCAGATATGTGGTTTTGGGTTCAGTCCCACTGTGTGGCACTTTAGGCAAATATTTTCTGCTATTAGCCCTGGGACAACCAAAGTTTTGTGAGTGTATTTGGTAGACAGAAAATGGGGAATCTATCATATATATGTTCATTTGTGTGTGATATCCTAAAGATGAGCAGATTAACAGCTTTATTCTTTGTGGGTCCTGAAGTGGCTTATTTGGCCGATATTGGCATAAATTCCACTCTTACAGTGGAGGAACATAACAGTAGAATCTGGACATAGTGGGATTCTTACTTTCCATTTGGCCCTCTAGTTTTTTTTTATCATTTCTGGTTCTGAGTGCTCTACTCCTGAGTACACCAGACTGAGTCACAGTGAATGATCATGAGCAAGATGTTCTCAAGTAAACTTAAGTTACACGTTTTCAAAGTCATCTTGAGAGTGTCTATCTTTTCTTCATGACTGAGATCCATTGCTTTTTCAACCAAGAGAATCTATTTAGGGAGTCTGGTGTTGGACATATATACTACATGTCCACTTCACTGCAGCTGGAATTTACTTAGGAAAGTAAACATGCTTGATATATTAGCTCTCTCTAGTACAGTTCTATTAGGAATTTCCTCCTTCCACTTGATGTTGAAAATTTTTCACAGGAGGTTTGGTGAATGTGAAAGTTTTTTGTTCAACTGTCCAGATTTCAAATTCATAAAGTAGTGTAGTCCTAACAGCTTTGTATACATCAAGATTTGTGTATACACCAGGCTTTTGCCAAACCTTGTAATGAAGGCATCCAAAGGCAAAACTGGCTTTTGCTATCTGCATTCACTTCATCATCAATGTGAACACTGCTTGACAGTATATTCCCAAGTAGGTGAATCTCTACAGCTTGCAGAGGTTGATTGTTGACTTTCAGGATTAGTTCAATATAAGGTTTTCCAGGAACAGCATGCTCCCATGAAATTCTGTTTTCTGCTAGGGAAAACAGCACTCAAAACAGTTGTCATGCTTCAAACAGCTTACAAGTATGCTGCCATGAGCAAAACAAGTTTATGAGTGGTTTTCATGCTTTAGGAATGGTCACTTGTCATTTGAATAACAACCTTGTTCAGGACAACTGTCAACCTTCTAAACAAAAGAAAACATCATGAACTGACCTTGGAAGACTGTCTCCAAACAATTGACAAACTTGTTGATATGACTGGTGTGTCCCGGAGCTCTTGCCAAGGAATTGTGAATGCAAAGAGTTGCAACAAAATTTATGCCTCACTTACTTATGGAAGATCAAAGCAGTCATGACTGAATGCATGTCGTGAACTGAAAGAACAGTTGTAAGTTGATCTGGACCTTTTTTGCTTCAACCCAATGAAAAAAAGTCCTCAAATGAAAAACGTTTTGCAGATGTGGAAGAGGTGAAGGCAAAAACGATGGGTGGAGGCACATGGCCTAATGGTTAGAGCAGCACTCGCGGTCAAGGGATTGTGGGTTCGAATCTCAGACCGGATGATGTGTCTGTTTGTGAGCGAAACACCTAAGCTCCACACGACTCCGGCAGAAGGTAATGGCGAAACTTCTGCTGACTCTTTTGCCACAACTTTCTCTCACTCTTTCCTCCTGCGACGGACTGGCGTCTCGTCCGTGTGGGAAACCTATACACCAGGAAACCGGCCCTTATGAGCCAGGCATGACTCAAGAAGGAACAAACAACAACAAAAACGATGGAGGTGTTAAAAGGTACCACTTTGCAAGAGTTCCATCACTGCTTGAGATAGTGGAAAACATGCCTGGACTGATGCATTGCTTGAAATGGAGAATACTTTGAAAGCAATTAAAGTGTAAACATGTAAAACTAAGTGAATAAAATAATACTGCAAGATTCTGGTTTCTTTGGGCACCTCCTCGTACATCAAGATGTATTGAATGACCTCAATTGCTACATCTCTCACTGTTTTTGTTTGTGTGTTTTCTTTATGTATATATGAAGAGAGGACATGATTATAGCATTTGGAGGAATTTAATACATTTTCATGTTTCTCTCATTCTCTCTGTTTTGTGTAAGATCATATTTCTTTTTTATGTGTATGAGGAGAGGGAAAATGTTTGTCAGTCATATTCAATTAATAAATTGTAATGTCTCTCTGCCTCTCTGTACATGTGCCAAAAAAGCCACCACCAGAACTTACTGGATGTCCTGTCAGCTTTGCCAACTCACCAGCATAATCAAAATAGCTGTGCTCATTCATCTCATTCTGGTTGTCTACATAACACTTCCTGTCATTGGATTTGACTGACAGTGAATGAAATAGCTTATGGCCAAAATCTCGAAATAATACAAATCCATACAAGTAATGGTGCAACATTCCATGTGCATATTACCAAGATGGCAACACTGTACAGGCAAGTGATTAGTTGGACTGAGAACCGACATTTAGAACCAAGGAAAAGGATACCATACTATCTTATGGAGAACTTACATTTTCAGTCATCTGAATTACTGTGCCTAACTGTGGTCCTTACAGAGCATCAAATAGGTGGCAGGACTGAAGGCAATCCAGTGCCACTACACAAAGAAGATCAACTTGGTGCAAGAGATGAGCTACTCTGAGAGGCTAAAGGAACTGAAGTTCTATTCCCTAGAGAGGTGTGAAATATATGCAATGATAGACTTATGGTAGATCCTGGAAAGTTTAGCCCCCAACTTCAGAATTGAAAGCTATACCAACCATTGAACTGGATGGCACTGCAGAGTATCAAAGCTTCTTTCTAGAATAAGGACCCAGTACTGTAAAAGCCTGGGTTTCAACGGTCCACAACTATTCAGCTTTCTGTCAAACAGACTCAGAGATTTGCAAGGTGTAGATGTGGAGATCTTCAAAAGACTTCTAGACAAATTTTTATCAGATACTAGATGAACCTGCATCATGGCAGGAAACACAAAGAACAGCAGCTCTGAAACCATCATTATCATTTAATGTCTATTTTCCATGCTAGCATAGGTTAGATGATTTGACCAGAACTGTACCAGGATCCAGACTGATTTGGCATGGTTTCCACAGCTGGAAGCCCTTCCTAATGCCAACCACTTTACAGTGTGCTGGGGGCACTTCCACATGGCTCTTGCAATCCTCTTCACCAGGGGGAGCAGTCTTAAAACTTCTGCTATGGAATATGGGTCTCTAACCTTTGCATGTCCCTTGCATTCAGGGCCCGTGTCTCACTACCATGTACAATTGCTGTCTATATACATGCACCATACAATCTTCCTTTCCCTCAGAGAAACTTTTCATAACCAACAGCAGTAACAGCTCTCTGAGTTTCCTCTATCCTATTATTGTAGCTATTACACTCTGTACATCCTCCTCCACTACCTCTAATGAGCCATCAGGGCATTTGAGAGAATGAATTTCCCAAGTATTTTAGTTTTTATGAATCCTGTGCATCTTCCACATATGAACACTACTTTCTCTGATAACCTTTCTATTATTCCACTGCACCTCTTGTGTGTCCATAGCTTACACAGGGTACACCATATGGAGTTCCTGCCTACATCTTTCCTACAAATCAAGCAAGGCCACCTACCTGAAGGGGATAAAGTCCAGCCTATTTTCTTGCTTACCTTAGTTTTTGCTAAGTTAACCTTAAAGCCCTTAGATTCCAGGTTTTGCTTCCACACCTGGAATTTCTTTTCTAGCTCTGATACGGAATTTGTTATGAGAGCAAGATCATCAGCATATAGTAGTTCCCAAAGGTTGCCGGTCTTGAATTCCTCTTTTTTTGGCCTGGAGGACAATGATGAAAAAGAGGAGAGTGTGGACAGAGCTTAGATGAAACCTACCTGTAAACTGAATTTTTTGCTGTATTTGTGGTTAACTCTCTCCTTTCTGACAGTTATCTTTGTACATGGCCTGTACAGCTTTCACAAGCTACTCATCTACCTCTAGCCCCCTCAGAGCTCACCATATCACACAGTGGGGGTACTCTACTGAAGGCTTTCTTTAGATCAACGAATGCCAAGTATAATGGTTTATTCTTAGCTGAGTACTTCTCTTGCAGTTGCCTGACTATGAAAATAGTTGTACTTCCAGGACAAAGCCAAACTGTATTTCGTCTAGCCTAATTCTGCTCCTAATTAATTGGGCTATAACTTTCTCTGTAATTTACATTATCTAGTCCATGGGTTTGATGCCTCTGTAATTGCTTCTATCTAAAGCATCTCCCTTACCCTTGTAACAGCTAACAATAATGCTACTAAGCCAATTACTGGATATTACACCTTCCTGAATGTTCTGATTAACTATGCAGGTGACTGGCCTACATCCTACCTAATCAGATATTTTAAGCATCTCAGCAATGATTCCAGATGGACCAGGGACTTTCCTGTTTTCATGTCTTAAATTATTTTATCTACCATACTGCTGTCCACTAGTATAGCTGGTCCTTCTGTTGGGTTCACATGAGGGAGATTCCCTTTATCCCATTTATTCTTCACATTCAACAGTCTTGCATAGTAACTCATCCACACCTCTTTCTTGTCTGCAAGTGCAAGCATACCATTATACCATTATCTGCACACACTATCTTGATTCTCTCTGACACACTATCAAGCAATCAGGAACACTTCAAGTCTCTGATCTTCATGCTATAGGACATTGGCAAACTTCTTCTTTTCTGCTTCTCCCCTGGCTAGATAAACCTGACGTCTAACTTCCCTTTTAACTTTCTAGTATGGTCCTTTGGTACCTGCCTCTTTTCCATTCTTTCCAGACCTGTATCTTCTCTTTTATGACCCTGTAAACATCACTGTTCCATTAACATGTCACCCTTGATCTGGCAGAAGCTTTGCTCCAACCACAGATTTGGTCTGTCGCCCTCAGTAGATTGTCCTGTAGGAACTTCCATATGTCTTTATCTCTTCCTTCTCATCAAAGGCTTCATTAAGAACACCTCTAAATCCCTGCCTGTTTGAAAGATCCTTGAGCTTCCATAGCCTCCTTTTCCATATTAGATTGCATATCTGGTTCCTTCTGGCCCTAAGCCTAAAGTCACCTAACAAATAAAAATTAAAGTTGGACATACTTGGACATTTGGAAGCATACTTCAGCATGTCCCATTCCTAATGAATCAACTTCTCTGACCTAGCCAACACTATTGTTCTCCATTCTAACATATCCAACTTAATGGTGATAGCCATAAACAATAATGTTCTTTAATCACCTTAAATGTTTCTCTTTCTTCGATGACCACCAGTACAGCTTCTACAGAGCCAGATCTACTAGTTATCCTACTACTTACCAGTAGAAAAGTTTGGCAAAAGCAATGTTTTTGCTGTAAACATCAGCAAGTCCTTTGACCATGTCTGACATTCATATCTCTTATTAAAACTTCCTGCCTATGAGCTTCACCCATCTTTTATCTCTTAGAGTGGTAGCTTCCTATCAAATTGTACCATTATGGCATGTTTTGATGGAACTCTTTCTGCTCCATTCTCAGACAACTGATGTTCCCCAGAGTACACATTCGTCCAACTTTCTGTTCTATATATCAATGACCTACTTGCTGATACAGCCAATGTCGCTCGCTCTTATGCAAATGGCATGACCCTTCATTTCTTCCTGACCTTCCTTAACCATGTATCATCTATACAAACCCAACTTGCAATGGTTCTATGAATGGATATTATAAAATCTCCAGTGGAATCATGCTGACCTGTCTTTTTTAACAGTGAAAAAAAAAAAAAAACTCAAACACTACTCATATCCAGAAAACATTACTGTGCCACAATCTCACTAAATATGAGCAGCACCCAGTTACAGCCCTCACAGTTGATAGAAATGATCATTAACACTGAGGTTCTCTCTTCACCCTATTCTTTAGGGCCAGAAGATATTTCAGCCTGCAACAGCTGTTGACACTGTACAAGGCTTAAGTGAGGACCACAATGGAGAAGTGCTCCCACATCTGAAATGGTGTTGCTGTTATGCACAAAGACATCCTGGATCTCATCCAATAAAAGTTATTTGACTAATTGGCATACCCTCACTAATGGACACATTCTAGCCCCTGCCCAACAGGTATGCTGTCTCCTTTTACTGCTTATCTATTACTGCTTAGAGCTTGTATTGTATTCTCACCACTCAGGCGTCCCTGACCCACCTGTCGCTCCACATTATGTCACTCTTGGTGCATTCCCACCTGTTCTCAGCATCCCTAACTTTTATTCTTGATCCTTCCTCCCCATAACATTGGCCCTCAAAAATGTTTTTCCAGCTTATATCTTTCCCTCTTAAAAGAAATATTACCACAGCATCAATTTCACCAGTTTTGGATGTCTACAAGGGTCCATAAGCTTTGTTCCTTCCTCTACATTCAGCACAAAAAAAAAACGGATTAGAGCTTTACTGAACTACATCCCTCAAGAAGATAATGACTAAATAATCACTTATCAAGTCATTAGTAACCTGGGTCTTTATGCTCAACAATCTTCCTTAATAACAATTATTGGTGCCCTTTTACGTGCCACAGGTACGGAAGCCAGTTGGCTGCTCTGGCAATGATCACGCTCGGATGGTGCTCTTGGCACCCTACTAGCAAAGCATAAGTGCCAGTCGCCTTACTGGCATTTATGCTTGTGCTAGTAGGGTGCCAAGAGCACCATCCGAGCATGATCGTTGCCAGAGCAGCCAACTGGCTTACATAACCGTGACACGTAAAAGGGCATCATTCGAGCGTGATCGTTACCAACGTTGCTTTACTGGCACCTGTGCCGGTGGCACGTGTAAAAAGATTTGAGCGAGGTCGTTGCCAGTGCCACCTGACTGGCCCCCGTGCCGGTGGCACATAAAAAGTACCCACTACACTCTCAGAGTGATTGGCGTTAGGAAGGGCATCCAGCTGTAGAAACTCTGCCAGATCAAGATTGGAGCCTGGTGCAGCCATCTGGCTCGCCAGCCCTCAATCAAAATCGTCCAACCCATGCTAGCATGGAAAGCGGACGTTAAACAATGATGATGATGATGATACTGGTTTGCAAATGTAGTGATGGTGCATAATATCAAGAAATTGATGATGTTGCAATGCTCCATATCATTAAAAAATAAGTATTATGACTTAAATTTAAAATTTGTTTGAAATAATTGTGGATTTTATTTTATTTTTCATCTCTGCAGAGTTAAAATAAATATCAGCAATATATTGGAGTAAAATTTTATCAACTTTACTTTTCCTCTATGAATTGAGGCTTGTACCTAAGTAAAGAAAAAAAATTTTGAAATAGAAATTTAAAAAAATACAGAAGTTACAATACTTATTACAAAATATAATTTACTGAACAGATTTAAGGAATGAAATGGAAATATTCTTTATTTTGAAAAGAAAATAAATCGTTGGCAATTGTAAGTCACTACCATTAATTTTTAAGAATTATTTATATATAAAAAACAAGAAATATTATCTTTCAAGAAGATAAGAATATTCAGTCCAGAACTTATTGGCAATCATATCAACATTAAGAGTTAAAATCCTTGGTAGGCATTTCTTTGGTTGTGTATTAGATGATGTGATACTGGTAAAAGTTTCTGATTCTTCATTTTTCTGAAAAAAATTAAGTTTTGATCTGAATTCATGTTTTGAAGCAATTACTGAAAGAATAATCTTTTTCGAGGTTTAAATAAACATACATAAACTGTGGTAAAAAAAAAAAAATTATTCCCTATTTTACATGTTAATCCTACATCACTGCTGCCAGCCTATACTCTAAAGGTAATTAATATCTATGATGTAGAATCCACTTGCAACAGTAATAAAGACTTTCCTTTCTATGAAGCAATGAACGAACCTCTATGTGGTTTCTTAACCTAATAGAAATAGCAGCTAATTTCCCTTGAAATTCGCTCCTATCATCTTAGAAAAAGACATGTTAGATAATGTCTTTTAGTTCCTTGCAAAAAAAAAAAAATCTGGTCTAGCTAGGTCTGCTCAGTCACAGCTACCCTGGGCCCAAACTATTTTCAGATACTATGGCTCCAAGTCCCAGTTTTCATTTCTCTAAATTGTTTTTTTGGATGCTTTCAATAGTTGTTCAACTATTTTTTGGCCAAATTAAAGGACATCTATATTACATCACTTTCTTCTGAACTTATTGTAGCTTCAAAGCACACAACTAACAACTCTGTTCTTGTACATTTATTGTGCCAACAATACTGGCTTGCAAAGAAGCTTAAGAATTTGTCATCTTGAATTGTTTGCATTAGCTCGTATTCTCACTTAATCACTAGCTGGAACATTTGGTTTCTTCTTTATAAGCAACAAACCAACAATGGAAGTTAAATAGCCACTAATTTTCACTTAGATCGTTCATTACCATCTTAAGAAAAGGAGGACACATTGGATTGATACTAGATACACACAGACAGGAGGATTAAAGATAGAATACTTTTGATTACAAGTCTGCTCAATTAGGGTTGATTTGGGATTAAATAACATTATCTTCAAACTCGTCCACACAAACTCTACTTCACAGGGTTTTTTTTTTTTTTTTTTTGAATGGATTGGTTTGGAGGAAAGTGTTATGCTCAAAATTTTCACAAGCCTTTTAAACAACTGAGGTTACTGTTTAGCCCCAGCTAAGCCCTAACTAAGTATACATATGATCTGATATCCCAGTCTTTTCAACTAGAATATCCAGGACAATATTATCCAATGTATCCTTTAAGATTTGTATGATACTGCTAGCAGGTTAGGCAACCACATCAGACACTTGTTCCTCATGAACAACTTCAAGTCAATGATGGAAGGCAGTCACAATCAGTGATTAACCCTTTCATTCCTGTATTTATTTTGAGATGCTCTGTGTTTCTTTCAATTACTTTAAATATAACAAGGAATTTAGCAAAATAACTTAGTTATCATTCAGCTAGTGTTAGGAACATAAATTGTGACTTAGGTTTGGTGGAAGATTTTAATTCAAAACTTATGAAAACAAAATATTTGTACTACAGAACCAGAGGCGGTTCCAGCCGGGTTGGTAATGAAAGGGTTAAGTAGGTCTGATAGGAAATAGCGTGAGACTAGCCAACTCCAGAGAGTAGAGGCCATTGTAGTATAGAAAGAGCAGTTAAATAGACAGAGGTATGCCAATTCTTCACTGACTACCTTTAGCAAAAGCATATTTCATCTTTCATCCATCCTAAAAACTGAGTAACTATTTGAAAGCATCTTCTTAAGCATGGGATGTGTTTGGTAGACTTAATCTATCACCTATGTAACCTGCTTTTAGCAACGTCTTCTTTTTGTAGACATCAGCAAAGATTTTAACAATAGGTTTCCTTCATTTCTCACTATTAAAATAGGAAATGGCTAATAAGTGTATATAGGGTTGTCTCCAACCTACATTCTGTCAGTTCTGGTGTGCATTAATGTAGGTAACTTACCTGCCAACTCTTCTAATCATAAATGTTTGCATTAGATGTTACTACTCTTCGTTCTTTGCACATAGACATCATCCATATACATTGGACTTACCAGAAGGTTACAAAAAGTTGAATGAAAATGTAAGAAAGCGATATGTCATCAGAAACAAAGATAGATATATGTATGCAGGAAAGATGGCTCTAGCATTACAAATAACTAATGGTATATACTCTATGAAAAATTACTACTAGAACAGGTATACTGAAAAAGGATTTTAAGAATTGGTTAAGACAATTCTAAGTACACTAGATGAAGTATTGAGATGTACAGAAAAGTAATAATGACTAAGAGTTATTTTTTATTAGAAAATAATTTTAAATAATTTGGTCTCCTGGGGCTACACACAGAGGGAACAAACAAGGACAGACAAACGGATTAAGTCAATTACATCGACCCCGATGTGTAACTGGTACTTATTTAATCGACCCCGAAAGGATGAAAGGCAAAGTTGACCTCGGCGGAATTTGAACTCAGAACGTAGTGGCAGACGAAATACTGCTAAGCATTTCGCCCGGTGTGCTAACGTTTCTGCCAGCTCGCTGCTCGTCTCCTGATACCAACACGGCTACAACAGTCAAATTAGTGGCTAAGAAACTGCAAAGAAAAACATGCAGTATGCTTCAAATTAGTCATGTGATCAACATTATTTCTCTTTTGCAACACTACCCTAGACCTTTGTCAACCCAGCAAAAGTTTACAACAATTATAACTAATCAGTCTTTAAGCTTGCATTAATCATACAGGAAAGAATCCTTAACTTATAGGGGCTTCTTTCCTTTATTGCTTTTGAGGACACTGTTGCATCCCACTTAGATCCATTTCCACTGTTGTGTCTCTTGCAGATGTTTCACATAGCTGGAAGTTTTACTAGGCAGTACTTCACTTGGTGGTCTCCTCCTCAACACATCAACCAGGCGTCTCACCTCATAGCAGCTAAATTCAGATCTCATTTCAACTGTCCTTCCACACACTACTTGGCTAGTTCTTGTCCTAGTGTCCAATTAAACTTCTTAACCATCCCTTCCAACTGTGGATTCAATGGGGTTGCCCTGGTCTTCTTAATCCCCAACAACTTACAACACACCTGAAACAGCTGATTCAAAGTTCCTACCCTGGTCGGAATGTTGCTCCTGTGGCATCCCAAACCAGCAGGAGAACTGGTCCATCAACACTTGTGGAATAGTCATAGCTTCTTGATTGGGGATAGCATAGAATTCTGGCCATTTTGTAAAGTAGTTCATAGCTACACATATGTCCCGACTCCCTCTTTCAGTGAGTGGCAAAGGTCCTCCAATACCCACAGCAACTCTTTCCATAAGTGCAGCCACTTAGTACAGCTGAAGAGGAGCATACCTCCACCTCTTTAATTACAATCAAAAAACAACAACCAAGTAAGTGCAATCCATAACCATCAAAATTCACTTTATTACATCTCAAACACATACCAATTGAAACCCGTTCATGTCCAAGAGAGTCCCTTGTTACAACATACAATAAGATAGATGTGTATATATACAGGAGTTGGACAAAATAATGGAAACACCTAGCATCATAGCACCATAATTTTGAAATATCTATAAAACTGTCAAAAGCTTGTTTATTTTTATGTTTTTTGATTTATTATTAGTGTTGCTTAATATGCTTTGCTTAAATTTCTGTTTCTTTTCAGATATCATCAGAAAAAGGTAATTAAAATTAATTAAAATGACAGATCTATTGGACTTTCAAAGAGGTCAAATTGTTGGTGCTCGTATGGCAGGTGTTAGCATAACAAAAAGAGCCAAAATGTTTGGTGTATCAAAAAGTACTGTCTCGAAAGTAATGACAGCCTTTGAGAAAGAGGGAAAAACCTCCTCATCGAAACAAAACTTCAGAAGAAAACCAAAATTTTTAGATAGGGACTGTCAGACTCTTATGTGAATTGTTAGAAAGGATCACAAAAGTACAGCTCCCAAAATGACTACAGAGCTTAATGACCACCTTGAGAACCCAGATTCCACAAAAACTGTTTGCCGGGAGCTGCACAAAGCCAGATTTCATGGCCAGTCACATGACTGAAACAAATAAAAGATAGTAGGACAATTTGAGGTGATTTCAAGGGAATTTGGCTACTTTTTCTAGAAAGTTGAACAGTGTAGAAGTTTGTGATAATGTTGATAGTTATGGTAGTGGTGGTGTGTTGTTGTTGTTGTTGGTGTAGTGGTGGTGATGTCGTGGGATGATGATGATGATACTTGTGTAATCCAAAATTACCTTGATGCAGAAAATATATGACACCTATATAATCTGCTAATGAAATGACTGTGATCAGCTGATTTACTGTACCAGATATTATATAACCTCAGCAACTTCTTAATAGGACACTTCATAGTACCCAGCCCAACACAAACAGGCACCCTTGATACAACATCTATCTCTATATTACCAACACTACAATCATCATTGGGTCTAAGTCACAATACCGCATTAACCAGAATATCAGTTGTACATTATCCAACCACACATATTGTCATATTTGTAAACTTTGCAGTGTACTTTTATATCTTCCTTTTTATCTTACTCTTAGTCAAGTAAAGTTGTTACTTAGCTACCCTTCTAGACAAATTTAAAAAATGAAAAGATTAGAAAATAGAGATTTGGTGCTTATCTTGACTTTTTTGTTGTTGTTGTTTTTTAATCATATATGAATGTCTGATTAGAATAGAGTGCCCAAATTTGTAATACCCTCTACTACCCACTTTCAGGTTTTCCAAGCTTGTATCTAAGCTTAACTGCTCTATCAACCTTATTATTCCACCAGCATATCAATTTCAGTTTGACTGGGGCTTTTCTCCAGCCACATATTTGATCTGTAACCCTAAGTATGTTATTTTGTAGAAATTCCCAGTTGCTACAGGTATCTATATTTTCTTCTCTAGTCAAAGCTTATTTGTAATTGCTGGATCTTTTAGTTTCTAAATGTTTGTTCTCCATGTCATTTTTCATTTTTGCCTGCCTAGCTCTGATTCTGAATTCACTAACCACTAATCTATGCTGTTAAGTGTATCCTTTGCTAGGAAAAGTTTTGGTATTTACAATAATCCTTCTATCCCATTTCCTGGTGTGAATAAAATCTATTTGACTTGGGTACTTGCCAGATTGGTAAGCGATGAGGTGGTTGGCTGGTTTTTTAAAGTGTGCGTTGCAAATCGTGAGATTAGTTATATTACAGACTTTCATGAACTTTACACCCTCCATTCATGAATCATGCCATGTATGTCCACAGAGGTCACTATTGTGTTTGTCAACAAGTCCACTGAAGTCACCAACCACAGTAGTGAAGTTGCTGTCAATTGTCATTGAGGTAGTCTGCTGAAGGGTCTCATCAAAACAATCCTTCTACCTGTGAGGCATATGAGAGATAAATGCTGCTATTGAGCTGCTTGTAACTAGTTTCATCTTAATTATCCTATTGCACAACCTAACAACTTTAATTACCTTCTCCGTCTATTTCTCAGTTAACAGCATGCCTACTCCACACTTATTGTCACCTATAACAGCTTGTATTGTTGTCTCTAACCAGTGAGGAGTTTGGTTGAAGATCCTTTCCATCTCACCCCTTCTGCACATTCACTCATATCTTTTATCACATCTACATTGATGGTTGCAGCCCCAAAGATTTGAAACCTGCAGAAAGAGGGCAAAGGCTGTTTGAATGTTAGTTCATTACTGTTTGATGACATCTGAACTTTTGAGGGATACAAAAAGTTGTGCAACAGTTTGCCAGCAGTTGGTAGATTTACACATCTGACTCTATTTATCTTCCCAATAATTTATTCATTCTTCAACACTCAATAAGCAGTAAGTATTCCTAATGCCATTAACATTATCAATGTTATGCATCTTTTTATTAGTGTCATTGGCAGGATACTGATATAGAGGGGCACAGTGGGGATACCTTCATCTGGTCTATGAGGTATCTCTTACTTCTTTATTGCCCACATGGGGCTAAACACAGAGGGGACAAACAAGGATAAACAAACAGATTAAGTCGATTATATCGACCCCAGTGCATAACTGGTACTTATTTAATCGACCCCGAAAGGATGAAAGGCAAAGTCGACCTCGACGGAATTTGAACTCAGAACGTAGCGGCAGACAAAATAACACTAAGCATATCACCCAGCGTGCTAACGTTTCTGCCATCTCGCCGCCTATGATCTCTGTGGTATACAGTCACAGAGGTTGGGAGTTGAGACTTTTATTAATCAGGGCAAAGTAGAAAGGACTCCCGGTATGGGTGATGGGATAGGATTGGGTGGGTGCATTGCAAGCAAGCACCAAACTTCCATGAGAGAGAAGAAATATTAATATTAAAGAGAACAGCAAACAAGCCCTAAACTTCTATGAGAGAGAAGAAATACTAGTTCCAAATTTTGGCACACGGCCAGCAATTTTGAAGTGGGGGTCAGTCAATTACATCGATCCCAGTGTTTAACAGGTACTTATTTTATCAACACTGAAAGGATGAAAGGTAAAGTCAACCTCAGCAGAATTTGAACTCAGAACATAAAGATGAATGAAATGTCACTAAGCATTTTGTCCGGCATACTAACAATTCTGTCACATTGCAAACTTCAAGAGAAGAAATCATCATTATTTAACGTCCGTTTTCCATGCTAGCATGGGTTGGACGGTTCGACTGGGGTCTGGTAAGCCATGGAGGCTGCACCAGGCTCTAGTCTGATCTGGCAGTGTTTCTACAGCTGGATGCCCTTCCTAACGCCAACCACTCCGTGAGTTTAGTGGGTATTTTTTTTTTACTTGCCACTGGCACAGGAGCCAGAGCAGGCTGGCAAACGGCCACGATCGGTTGGTGCTTTTACGTGTCACCGACACGGATGCCAGTCAGGCGACGCTAGTATCTGCCACGTTCAGACGGTGCTAATATTAATATCAAAGAGAACAGGATCATATTAAAGTTAAAGAGAAAGCAGCAGTAACACATTAGAATGCAAAGTAGTGAATGAACATGATAAAAATGAAAAGATTAGAAAATAAGAGATTTGGTGCTTATCTTGACTTTGTTGTTGTTTTTTTTTCTTTTTAATCATATATGAATGTCTGATTAGAATAGAGTGCCCAAATTGATAAACTTCATAGGACTTGTAGCATATAAAAGGAAAAATTAGATATTTTTCTAAAGTAAAAGTAAATGGTTACCAAAATGCTGTGACCTTTTTTTCTATCTAAATTTATTAGTAAAATTATTATATTGTTGTATATGTTCTGATTGTTAACTTTTCGAATCAAGGTCAACTAAATTTTCCTCCCACTACATTTGTAGATGTGTTCTTATGATTATTGACCCTTTTGATACCAACCTACCTAAAAACTATTCTTGATTCCATGATATAAACTTTTTTTTAAACTAACCTAAATTAAATCTTCCATCAAAATTTCATGTTAATTCATTCTCTAAACACCAGCTTAACAATGTCAGAAGTTATTTTGCTAAATTTTTCATTATTTTCAAAATTAAATGGAAAAAAAAAAAGGTCAGTAATTCTATTTCATATAAGGAATAGATTAGTGCTCATGGTTTATCTAATTTTATGGATGTTTATTTTGATGAAATATGTTTAACCCTTTTGTTACCAATCCGGCTGAATCCAGCTCTGGCTCTGAATACAAATGTCTTGTTTTCATAAGTTTTGTATTAAAATCTTCCACCAAAACTTAGTCACAATTTATGTTCCTAACACTAGCTTAATTATGACTAAGTTACTTTACTAAATTCTTTATTATATTTA
The DNA here is from genome assembly GCF_006345805.1 of Octopus sinensis. NCBI lineage: Eukaryota > Metazoa > Mollusca > Cephalopoda > Octopoda > Octopodidae > Octopus > Octopus sinensis. The sequence goes on along the minus strand of NC_043016.1, from coordinate 20,502,660 downwards.
AAGCAATTGAAAGAAACACAGACCATCTCAAAATAAATACAGTAACGAAAGAGTTAAGGCAACAAAATGAATCAATTCTATCAAGTTGTACACAGGTTGCTAATTAAGAGAAATCACTGAAGAATTACAAAAAGCCAACATGTTTATATATAAATGGCTGTTGTGTTACTAATCAACTGGATGGTCTTTTTTTTGTGAAACGGTTAGAATTTTGCTGTTGAACAGTAACTATGACATTTCTTTTATCTGAGAATGGTAATGCAACTCAGAAAGAACTAAATCTTTTAACGTCTGTTCTCAAGTTACACTATAATCGAAAAAAATAAGACAAACAATTTTCAGATAAATTTACTGAGATAAGCAAATGTGACTGATCTTTTCGGTTTGAACGGCAGTTTTTAACATAATTTCTAGGTAACTAAAAAATTTTAAACTTCGTATACTGGTAGAATGTGTTTATAAAACATCTTTTTCTCTTGGCTTTATTGAGAAAATTCTATAGTTTGTAAGATATTTGTTGTTTTTTTTCTTCAATTTATGCAATTTCAACCAATCACTGATGTCTATTGAGGTAAAAAAAACCATTCTGTGCCGTATGAATATGTCCCTCGTTTAAGAAACAGATTGGGTTTATTTACCTTTCTGAAGGAAAAAAGATACCTGTCCCCCCACCCCTACCCCTAACTAACCCTAACCCTAAAACAGATCGAAATGCAATAGATTGATACTAGGGTCATAATTATGGGTGACAATTTCATATGACACCGCTAGAAAAAACTGCCATTCAAACCAAAAAGATCCAATCTGACTTCATTATATACACAATAAATATTTGCAGTAGAAACTGAAGTTAGTTCTATAATAGTTGCTTGTTGCTAGTCAACAATGAATAGCTGCACCAGCTAATCTTCAATTTCAAATGTTTTTATAGAGATTTTGAATAATTCACAGCTGTATCTTAATTCATAACACTGTTAGCTAATCCACAACACTTTCATGTAACTCATAGTTTCTTAAATTAATACATGGCTACAACTAACTTATGCTGATATTAAATAATCCACAAGAAGTCTATGCACCACATGGGCAATATTGGTCCTGTTTAATAGATAATTACACTAGCTAAGGTATAGTTATACAAATTACTCTTAAGCAACTAATCTACATCTGTTGTGAAGACAAGAAGAATTTTATACACAACCCGTGCTAGCGCGGAAAACGGACGTTAAACGATGATGATGATGATGATGATGATTATGACCTCAGTAGACACTTGTGATGTCATGATGTCACTTTAAAGATCATTTTAGAAAAAATTTCGTCTACCAAAGATGGCAGAAAATAATCTTGTTGAAAGAGACAAGAAATCTTCACCATCTCTCTTGCAAGAAGTATATTATGATATCATATTAATTGCTTTTGACTTTCATTCATTTGTGTTACTTTCAGCTTTAAACTACTGGAATATTTTAAGGGAGTTTGGTTGTGATACTGGATATAACAAACAAGATGTGCCTATAATACCTGACACCAATTTATATTTGCCTTTTAAATTCAAACCACATATCACATGTTCAACCATAACTGTATTACAAAGATATGTTGACAGTTTAAAGGTGTACTTTTTCATAGCATTTATTATAACAACTATCATCACCTTTATTCCATATTTTATTCCAAAGGAATATAGATTTCGAAAAGCAATTGCTCTCACAGTTATTAAATATTCACTTTATGTAGCACTTATAATTCTGCTATGTTGGTCACATTGGAGTTAAGGAAAATAAAAATTCAGTGCAAATTAATAATTCTTTAGAAATGTTATTAGATAATATCTAAAAGAATGCAAAGAAAAAACAGAAATTAGCTCTGGATTTAACTGTACAAGACTTCTTGAAATGAATTATTAAGTATCTTCTTTATATGCTTCATTAAGAATAATTAAAAGAATAGTAAATACTCAAATGTTGTTAACTGTTTTCAATTGAGGAAACATTTATCAGTCTAAAAACATTGTTTTACGCATCACTTAAAATCATCCATTCAAAATAATAGCATTATATCATACTAGACAGTGTAGACTAATAATTGCTTTCTTTTAGTAACAGTTGTATGCTCCTAATTAATTACTAAGCAGCTTTCTTCATTATAGTAGAGATATCAACTAACCAGCAATAACATCAATTGTGTGTGTGAGTATGTGATATAAATGAACTGTGGCAGAGGTCCAAATCAAGACAAGTGTGACTGCATTACTCAGACTATCCTGACCAAGATGAAGTCGCTTTGCTCAGCTTCTTAGCAACTCTTCTTATAGAATGTCACTGAAACAGCTTTTGCCAATTCCTTCCCTTTCAATACCATACAGACAGTATCATTTACAAGCCTCTAACCTAAATAGAAAGAGCTACAAATGGTATGATACTACAATGTTAGTGCCCTTCTGAGCAGTCGTTAAATGTGGTTCTACAGCTGTAATGAAAGCAATCTATCTAGGTCACAACTCTCTGGCAACTGTTCAAAATAGAACTCTGAATAAAATTCTACACAGGGAAACACAAACTTGGCAGGTTGTAGAGAAGACAAACCTCACGGGAAGAGAATTACATATGAATAAAATTCTACATGAAAACATGTGGACTCAGTAAGCTGAAATGAAAGCAAACTATACAGGAAAGCAATAACTCTAAATAACAACTATATACTGGAAGGCAATAATTCTAAATAAAAACTAAGTGTAGATGGGATGTTTTTATTTTGGTTAGAAAGCCTCTCTTATGAGGATGGCATGATAAAATGCACTCAATCCATGCGAAAGTGGTTTGTGATAAGAAGGGCACCTAGCTTTAAAAAAAAGGAAAAATGTGTAGAAACAACAATCAAATATAGTTGAAAGCTCTATTTGCATATACAGAGTTACACCTTGTTAAGGCTGCAAGAGTAAATAGGGTAGACAAATTGTTGGCAGAAAATTAAATATTCAGAGAAAGTGACAGACTAATTAAGTATAGATTAGTTGTCATAAGCAAAGCAACAGCAACAGTGATCTCTGCGTACACACCACAACCAAGACTGACAGATGAACAAAAGAACCAATTATTTAAGACCTTTTTTAAATTATCTAAATAACGGATGTCAGTTACCCCTTTATCATGGCTCATGACTTCAATGAACAAACAAAACATCATGAAAGCTAAACTGATATACATGGAAGCTACAGTTATGACATGGAATGAAGAGAAACGAAGGCCCTAGAACAGGGTTTCTCGACCACTTTTTACCTGTGGATCCCTTTGATTCCTATTTTATAACAACTAAATTCTATGGAAAATGAATGTTTACAAATAAAATGAGTCATAAATAAACATGGACATATTTATTAAAAGAAGACAGTACTTTAGTGCTACTTTATTTAATGCGAGCCTTGTGGTTGATACTGCTCTTCTAGTTTTGCAATATTTGGCTCCACCAATGTCAATGATAATCAAAGATCACCTCTTTCTACAATGTCAAGTCGAAAGTAAGTTAGTGACACAGCTGAAACCAGACTCAACAAGGTAAGATGAAAGAAAAGCAGTAAAGGACAACTGCACTTTCTCCCAGGGTAATAGATACTTTGTAGTAGTGTCATTACTTTTCCATATGTTATGTTCCTCATCTTTAAATCTTGCCTGAGATATTTCATCATTCTGCAATTCAATGAGCTTCTCCTGCAAACATATCTATATCAGCAACATTAACTTCAAAAGGAAGTGTCACCCAACGTGGTTTATTTAACTTCAGTAGGTCACTAAACTGAGCTTGCATATCAACAACATGCAGATTACTGTTAATTGATTCCAAACTAAGAAACTAATAATACACAATTTACAATATTCATTTTCTAAAGAAGTACTTTCCCTAGAAAAAGCATTAATAGCTCCTTTGGAGGATATGAGACCTGAGCTTTCTCCTTGAAGCTGTTTATTAACTCTTTCGTTACCAACCCAGCTGAAACCGGCTCTGGCTCTGAGTACAAATGTCTTGTTTTTATAAGTCACAATTTATGTTCATAACACTAGCTTAATGATAAGTAAGTTATTTTACTAAAGTCTTTGTTATATTTAAAGTAATTGAAAGAAACACAATGCATCCCAAAATAAATACAGTAACGAAAGGGTTAAACAAATTAATTTTATCAAATATATCTGATAAATAAAATATATCACATTTAGCTGCAACCATCTGTTGGCCAAGATTGTTGTGAGCTAGAAATGAAACAATAATGTCCCAAAATGCAACAAAACTCTGTAAACAATTACCTTTTGATAACCATCTCACCTCTGTGTGAGTTACAGGGCAAACTCTTCATTTTGATAACAGAATTCATGAAATATGTCTTGTAAAGAATTTCATTTAATATATTTAAGTGCTTGAGAAGACTCATCAAGCCAAGTGAAATCATAGTTGTAGCCAGTACTGGTAACACATAACAGCTTCTGTGCGGGTGATATATAAAAGCACTCATGCTAGTTACACGTAAAAAGCACACATTACACTCTTGGAGTAGTTGGCATTAGGAAGGACATCCAGCCATAAAAACCAAACCAAATTCAGACTGGAACTTGGTGTAGTTCTCTGGCTTAACAGTTCTAGTCAAGCCGTCCAACCCATGCCGGCACAGAAATCAGACGTTAAATGATGATGATAATGATGAACTTTTATTACAATACTAAGAGTATCTTGAAGACATCCACTTAATTGTTTTGCAACTAAGCGTTGCCAGGGTATTACATAGCACATGTAAAATCCTTCAGGCACAGCATTTTTCAAATATGCAATAAAACCCTTTATTCTGCTAATCATGGATGGAACACTGTCATTAGCACAATAAAATTTCTAAGGGAAATATTTTTCTTGAAATAGGTTATAACTTTTTTGAAAATTGTTTTGCCTTTAGTGTCTATTTTAAGATGCCTGGCAAAATTCATAACTTTTTTATTCTTCACAATTCTCAGAAAATTTTTGTGAATTTGTCTTCTATACACAGGTGTTCATAAGATTATGCAAAAGAAAACAAAATTTTTTGTGTGATTTAAGGGCAACTTAGCAGTTGTTCTTAGCACATCCCACAACCATCTTCCTTGTTTCTTTGTCACTCTGATATGTATTGATGTTTTTAAATATTTTTCTCCCTGTAAAAACATACAATGGAATGATGATGCACCCAAGAGTGGTCCATTAAGCAAAAAACTCAGACTGTCCATAATTTAAACTCTATTTAAAAAAATATTTGGAAAAAGTGAACATTTTAGGATTTGCTTTTTTTAAAAAAAATTTATTTTTTCCATAATCATATGAATTCCCATCTGTAGAACACAAATTCACAAAAATTTTCTGAAATATCCAAAAAAATAGAAACAGAGGTGACTCCAGGTCATCAGTGTCAATTGGGCTCATCACAGATTTTGTCACTCAGGCTCATCACAGATTTCACAAAATAAATGCCTGCTCAAAGAATTTCACATTTTTCTGCACCAAATGGTTTATTTTTTTATACCTAACATTATGTCTTTCTCCATTTCTAAGTTAAGGGTAAAAATAAAGCAACCCTGCAAAACACAACTGACGCACAGAATAACAGCAGAGTGCACAACAAACATCAGCGATCTGACCGTCGCCTGTACTCTTGACAAGAGACACCAGTTAGTCTTTTACACCTACTAAGCTCGTTCTTATTAGCCCGATTTGCTGGATAATTTTTCGTTACTTAAAGAATATTGTAGAACAGAAACTTTTCATAGATTGGAATTTAAGTCCTAATCTGTATAGAAATTTATTATTTCAAGAAAACACTGAATTTGAATTACTTAAATTTTTTACGATTATAGATTACAACTTGTGCTGAAACTCTGAGCTAGAATCAGGTGTCAAAGAGAATGTCTGTTACGAATGATATTTTTTGACACAATGCACCTCTATGATGACCACCAGATGCTGAACAAAGATAAATGGACTGCGACCAGGCTCAATGAAAGGAGCCCGAGTTATTGGCTGCTATTACATACTTGAAGTCAGTGTTGGCAGAAATTAAATCAGCTTGCAAGTTTATAAACCCTCAGCCAATAATTATCTGACACTTGAAGTTTTCTTCATAATAGATACCTAAATAGTTTGCCTACATTTGAATATAATTCCTTAATTTTAAAAGGTAAACAAATAGACATGAACAAAAAGGGTGCTGATCATGAGACCAAATGCAAGTAGACAAATGTGATTAAGCTTCACTGACGAAATAGCCAAAACTTTGAATTTTGAAACATCTTTTGGGAAAATAATGTGAAAAATGACCTTAAAAGACATTTACTTATGGCTTTGAAATGGAATTTAAAATAACATGTCTACTTTTACTATGCTATGTCAATGAAATGGGATATGGTGTGCAATTTCAAGTACAAAATAAAAATACAAAAATACAATACTGAAGACAGCATAAATAAAATGTTTATTATGGAGTACTTCCATTCTTGAAATTCTCTCATTATTTAAAAATTTTCTTTTTGATACAAATCAAAATCAAATGATAGAAAAACTGAATTATATGTTAATAGTATGAAAGGAAATAAGTAAGTGCACAAGTTTATAAAAATTCATCTTGTAAATCATTTGGTATTCTTTTACTTGTTTCAGTCATTAGATTATGGCTACGAATCAACCCCAGTACTTATTTTTCACAAGCATTGAAGTGCGAAGCACTCCTCATGACCATAGGTCCATGAGATGGTCGTGACCTGTAAACAGTTTTGAGCAGGAACCAGAAAAAGAAGTATGAACACGCAATGCATATGTGCACACATGATTCATAAAATTGAAGAGAAGAATGAAAACGCAATGCACATCTCACATCTTGTTTTATTTTTCTGTTTTAATTAGGTGGATAACACCATGTTTCTATATCTGTCACCTTGATTATTTTCCGCATTAATGGAGAAAAATATCAGTGGAGAAGAATAGGGAAAAAATGAAAGAATTGTTTATATTGACAAAGGAAATCTCCATTTCTATGCAACTACACTGCTAGCTACTGGAAATGTCAGAGTGAAGTTAGAAAATAGTCTGAAAACTAAAGGCTACATAAGATGACAATACTATTCTTATATATAGAAACAATGGCAATTATTAAAGATTCACGATAAAAAAGACTCGACTGTCCTATGAACTTCTGAAGCAACTTAATGTATATCAATTAGAAAGTTCTATAAAATAATACATTTGTTTGTTTATATTTCATAATTTTTACACCCTTGTAAACACATATATGTTCTTATTACTGACCTGACACTTACTAACTACTGTTCCCATAGTTTCTGACATTTTAAGTGAACCATTTCAGTTTCTCGTAATTCTCTGAAAATAGTAGATGAATTTTCACAGAATCCCAGATGCAGAATCTGTGTGTTTTTGTAGGGGACTTGAGGTGCAGTAATTTTAACAATTACAAACAGCAAGAGAATATTTATATATTTATATTGTCAAGTGGGGTGTCATGTAATATTCTCAATTTTTTGCCTGTCCATTATTCATTAAGATTGCAGCAGGTATTAATGATATTCTAACTTTAAATTCATCTGGTGGTGATCATTTCTCATCCCTCATAACTGTGTATATTTTTCATAAATTGAAAAATTTCAATTCAACTATTAAATCTACCAACCTGTCAGCAGTTGTTGGATTTATAATTGTTCCCACTGCCAACTTATGTCACATTAATGATACTTTTATCAAATCTGGTGTTCTTAAAACAGCTGAACAGTAAAGATTAAAAAGTTATTGCTCTGGCAACGATCTCACTCGTATGGTACTCTTAGCGCTCCACTAGCAACAGATGCCAGTCACCGAGTTTGATTTGTGATGACTTTCAAAAAAAGGTCCGGATCAACTTACAACTGTTCTTTCAGTTCATAATACAGTTGGACTACTTTTGATCTTTTGTAAGCAGGTAAGGCACAAATTTGGCTGCAACTCTTTTCATTTGCAATTCCTCACCTGAAATGAGGCAGGAGTTTTAGGACACACCATTCATATCAACAAGTTTGTTAATTGTTTGGTGATGGTCCTCCAAGATAAGTTCTTAAATTTTCATGATGTTTTTGTTCATTGGGGGTGAAGTGGGTGTCAACACTCATCCTGAACAAGGTCAGTCTTCAAGTGACAAGTAACCATTTCTAAAGTGTGGAAACCACTCATAAACATGTGTTTTGTTCATAGCGGTGTTCTTGTAAGCTGTTTGAGCATGACAACTGTTTTGGCTACCATTTTCCCCAGCAGAAAACAGAATTTCATGGAAACACATTGTTCATTTGTTTCAGCCATCGCAAAAATCAATGAACATGGGAGAAGCACTGCAAAAAGACGCACCAAGTGCAGTAAGACTTCACCTGATGCTGCCAGCTGGCAGACTGATGCCTGAGGGTCACATCAAGTGGCTTCTATCAGCAGAAGCCTGAAATACAATTGGTTTGTCCCACAGAAAACTTTTCCAGTTGCTTTTGGATACCCTCTTGTATATTGTATTCCTACAACTATTTTGTAAGTAAACAAACCACTTTATCTCATATGCTATATTATTTTCACAGAACATAATAAAAAAGTAAATTTTACAATGTTAATCACATAAACTTTGCTTTAAAATGTTTTTAAAACCACATTCCTCTTATTTTCCCTAGAATAATTATTCTGATAGGGCTTAAAATAAATGGATATATGTTTCTCAAATAAACTCCATTTTAAAACAGTAGTTTTTTTTTTACCAAAATAGTTATTCTGCTGTAGATTCAAAAAACAAACAAAATAAAGATAAACTGATATATTACAATATGTTTCTTTAAAAAAAAATTCCTTTTAAAACTGTAAATAGATATTTTACAAAGAAATATTTCAAAATTTCATGTTCAGAATATTCAGTCTTTCAAATTTTCAATATTCTGATTTTCAGGTCATTTGATTTTGCTTTTTCACATATCACCATATGACCCAAACTTGAATTAAAGTTATATATTACTTTTATAAAATATTAAAAACAAAAAGAGCAAATAAATGACATTGCAAAATGGAAAAAGAATAGAAATAAAAATTACTTTACCTTCTGCCGGATGAGAATTGTACCTTTTCTATATATTTCAGGAAGGTTGTTGTAATTTATATTAAACTCTGTGAATAACATCTCATTCTTGTCACTTGAAAGAGTTCCCTGGAACATATAATGAAATAATTGATTTAATAACTCAAACTTTAAGTTGGAGAAGAGGCATTACCTAATGGTTAATAAGTTAACTTAAGGCGGTGAGCTGGCAGAAACGTTAGCACACTGGGTGAAATGCTTAGCAGTATTTTGTCTGCTGTTACATTCTGAGTTCAAATTCCACCAAGGTTGACTTTGCCTTTCATCCTTTCGGGGTTGATAAATTAGGTCCCAGTTACACACTGGGGTTGATGTAATCGACTTAATCCGTTTGTCTGTCCTTGTTTGTCCCCTCTGTGTTTAGCCCCTTGTAGGTAATAAAGAAACATGTATTTCGTCTGTCGTTACGTTCTGAGTTCAAATTCCTCTGAGGTGGACTTTGCCTTTCATCCTTTCGGGGTTGATAAATTAGGTACCAGTTACACACTGGGGTTGATGTAATCGACTTAATCCGTTTGTCTGTCCTTGTTTGTCCCCTCTGTGTTTAGCCCCTTGTAGGTAATAAAGAAACATGTATTTCGTCTGTCGTTACGTTCTGAGTTCAAATTCCTCTGAGGTGGACTTTGCCTTTCATCCTTTCGGGGTTGATAAATTAGGTACCAGTTACGCACTGGGGTTGATGTAATCGACTTAATCCGTTTGTCTGTCCTTGTTTGTCCCCTCTGTGTTTAGCCCCTTGTGGGTAGTAAAGAAATAGGTTAATAAGTTAACTTCATTGCTACAGGTTCGATTCACTGCCCAGCACATTAACACAAGCTTCAGGTTAGTCCTTGTCTTGTGAGTAAAATTCAGTAGATAGAAAGTACGGAAACCCATTAGACCATATGTTTTTTGGAGTTAGATTTATTTCATTACTAGATTTAATGCCGCCACTACCAAGTAGACTTTGAATATTCTAATTGGGAACTACTTTGTTGTGGTGGAAGCACTCCGTCGGTTACGACGACGAGGGTCCCGGTTGATCCGAATCAACGGAACAGCCTGCTCGTGAAATTAACGTGCAAGTGGCTGAGCACTCCACAGACCCGTGTACCCTTAATGTAGTTCTCGGGGATATTCAGCGTGACACAGAGAGTGACAAGGCGGGCCCTTTGAAATACAGGTACAACAGAAACAGGAAGTAAGAGTGAGAGAAAGTTGTGGTGAAAGAGTACAGCAGGGATCACCACCATCCCCTGCCGGAGCCTCGTGGACCTTTAGGTGTTTTCGCTCAATAAACACTCACAACGCCCGGTCTGGGAATCGAAACCGTGATCCTATGACCGCGAGTCCGCTGCCCTAACCACTGGGCCATTGCGCCTCCACCATACTCTGTTGTAAGCATTTGTTCTAAGTTTCTGGTTTTAGAATAATTTGATAGTTTAATATGTTGCTTTCTTCCTCATCAAGCCACAAAGACACTGCAAAATGTCAGTGTTACTGCCCTTTCACCTCTCTTTAATCTCCCAAAGGTAAAGAAGAATAAGCACTAAACTCCAAACCATTTCATATCATTTCATCCAATTAAATACATTTCACTAAGTGTATCGATTTTTTTTCCAATACATCTAAAACTTGTATTTGATGTAGCAGATTCTCATTTACAATCCAGTACCGTAATTCTATATAAAAATATCTTTCTAGTACGAAAATAATTCTGAAGATGTAATCCCTACAGTAACTATATCATCTAAGAAAGCTATGAAGGGACTTCTCCATCAAACCATATTCTATAATCTTAAAAATGGAAGGATACATTAGATAATGAAGTTATAAATACACTATGTCCAGATGGGTAGAACCTTCAATGATGATGTATTTCTAGAACTAACTGAAGATTTCTTATTAGTTTGGAAGACTTCTACTAAATCAGTGGCGGGATTGTTTCTTGGAAATAAGTTCAAAGACATTGCTTGTCTTGATCTGAAGGAACATATTCACACCACCAGATTAATTAAAAAGAAAATGGAAAAAATCCGTAAGCATAAACATTTAATGCGAATATCTGGTTGCATTTGTCCTAGTAGAGAGATAGAGAAAGAGAGAGTGCAGGTAATATAGGGAACATCACCAGTGAGGAGGGGGAATTGGGAGAAGAGATAACCGGTAGGTTGTGGTGACAAATTTCTAGACAGAAGGAAACGTAAGATAACTGATTAAGTGGGTGGGTGGATGAGCAACCAGGATGGTTGCAATTGTCCTAGGAGAGAGAGAAGTGCAGGTAATATATAGAGAACAGCCCAGTGAGGAGGAGGGCTTAGGAGAATAGACAAAGATAATGGTGGTGGGAGAAGGGATATCCAGTGTAGATGGTGGGAAGATAGAGATATCCGGTATTGGTGGTAGGGGCAGAAAAGGGCGGGCGCACTGCGAACAAGCAAAGTTTTGTTTGGGGACAGAAGGACGAAAGTAATGGTAATAAGAATGAGATTAAACAGATCGAGAAATGAGGAAAAACGAGTAACAAGCTGTTAGCATGTTTTCACCAAGCCCAAAACAGGTGGGAAGTGAATTTGACATCAGTGACAACAGAAATCAGAATGTAAAATGCTAGAACAAATAGTGTAAGGCATTTTGTTCAGTTCAAAAGTCTCCAGAAATTTGCCACTTTGTACTTTCAAATAATTACACCTCAAATCACAAATTATGAGTAACAATAACAATAACAGATGCTGGGAGTCCTACTATTCTAGTTCTGAAAACCACCATTCTACATAGAACACATTTAAAAAATTCTAACACTTTACAACTAAAAAGTGTACTATACTTTTCAAAAATTTAATAAATTACATACAATTTCATTAATAATGAGCAAAGTAGCTCATCATTGTCAAATATTGTATGAAAAACTGAAAACTTAGACAGTTTTGTCATACAATTATAATGTGTGCCTCCTCAGCCCAAAGACTCTATTTAAAACATCAGCTTTTAATTCCACTTTTATGCCAAAAAGTTGATGATAAATCTTTCTCTGGACAGAACATCACCTATTGCTTGAAATATTCATATATAATCAGATTACAACTAGGAAATAATGGTATTTGTTCAAAATGATAATGACTGATAATTAGTGTGTGATAGGTCATAGAGGTATGATCCTGAAAAAGCAGTAGATATTAGTGAAAATACACCAATGTAAAGAAAATACAGGACAGGGACCTGATAAGAAATACAATCAAATTTGGGGTTACAGCTACAAGAAAGAAACAAAATAGCATTCATTATATATGCGGTTAAAATTATAATATGAAAAAGAATTAATTACTTTTAATCTTGCTTGAGATTCAGCTGGTGAGAGACTCTTTTCCTGGACAAGTTTCCAGAAACAGGTGTTGTAAAGATTATTAATATGACCTAAAATGATTTTTTAAAAATAGTCAGGCATAAAAGAGTAATGTATTTTTAAGTACTTAAAATTACAGGAACTGTCCTAGAAATTTGTTTCATATAGCATTAATTACAATCACTCCATACAAATTAAAGTACCAAGTTTCTGTTTAGAGTATGATTATATCAAAATGGTGTTTCTCCTTCATTCACCTTTGGTGAGAATAGCCTTGACCAGGAGGAGATGATGTTACTAGATTGTCTAATGATCATTGGGTGCTCTGATCCTGAACCATAATACTCACCTGCTGACAGTGGTAACAAACTCACTGCCAATCTCCAACTTAGCTCATCTCTCTCCTTGCTCCATAACCAATAAGAGATTCTTTCTGCTACCTCTCCCATTCTGTAAGCAGTTGCCTTTCTCTCCCTTCCTCTTATTCCAATGGCTGTGAACTTTCTCCATATTGATTAGATAGTGGATCTTTTAAAGTCCATATTTGGACCTTTTGTTATAAATTTCATGTTTTTGCAGTAGTTAACAGATTTTCACCCTAAGAAATTGGTTGATGACGTTGATTTTCTTTGTGGTTAGCATTATTTGTATCTCTATTCTTCCAGTGTATTAGTGAGTGTCTGAGCATCTTGTTATGGTGCCACGTGCATCTCCCTTAAAGGAGTCTTGTTTTCTACCATGACAGTATGTGTACAAGACACCCCTCTCCTCAAAGCATATACATTTGTGCAGAATTGTTGGTATGGGAGTATGACGTATACTGCTCACAACAAAAAAGAGATACCAAAAAATTTCACATGATCTACCTCTTGGAAATGTTCCCAAGGATACTATTAAATCAGTTTAAAACAACATACACTAAAGATATTTTATATAATATTTCCAAATTTCTGAAAGAAAATATACTTTAAGTTGACATATTTTGTATATAGTCAAAGCTATATATTCAAAGCATTAAAGTTTGATCAAAGAAATTCTAACTTACAGTCAGCTTGCCGCCAGCTGAGATAGTCTTTCAAATTTTGGTCAGATGGGTAACATATAGTTCGGGCATCAAAAGAAGGTGGGTATTTAAGATCTTGAGTGCTGAAGTATCGAGACCATGTGAACACAAATGTCGATGTGAACAAACTGACAACATTAGTCATAAGCTTGCTATAAAGAAATACAAAAAGGGAAAAAAAGAGGTAAACAATTAACTCCTTCTATGATAATGTCTTTTACAAAGGATGCTTCATTTAAGAATTTATGAGGCACTGCTGTTCTGTCTAATCTTATTTTAGTGTTGATTCAGATAATCATCATCATCATCATCATTGTTTAACGTCCACTTTCCATGCTAGCATGGGTCGGACGATTTTGACTGAGGGCTGGTGAACCAGATGGCCGCACCAGGCTCCAATCTTGATCTGGCAGAGTTTCTACAGCTGGATGCCCTTCCTAACGCCAACCACTCCGAGAGTATAGTGGGTGCTTTTTATGTGCCACCGGTACAGGGCCAGTCGGGCGTTACTGGCAATGACCTCGATTGAATCTTTTTACATGTGCCACCAGCACAGGTGCCAGTAAGGCAATGCTGGTAACGGTCACGCTCAAATGGTGCTCTTTTACGTGCCACCGGCTCGGAGCTAGTTGGCTGCTCTGGCAACAATCACGCCCAGATGGTGCTCTTGGCACCCTACTAGCACGGGCACAAGTGCCAGTAAGGCAATGCTGGTAACAATCACACTCGAATGGTACCCTTTTATGTGCCACTGGCATGGAAGCTGGTTAGCCACTCTGTCAACGATGATGCTCTTTGCACCCCGCTAGCACTGATGCCAGTTGTTGAATTTGATTTTGATAATGTTCATCCTATATCCTAAATTACTAGATTTATGAGTCTATCTTGGTTTCTGATTATCATTTTTGTCTCTTAAGTTATTCCCTGTTATCATTGATTTGAACACTTATGCTTTATATTTTATGCTGGAATATATAGGATAGGTCTGCTATGCCAATATATCACAGGTATGTGACATTTTGATAGTCATTTTGGCCCCACTTATTTGTCAGTGCTGATTTGACACCAAACTTATTACTTCATTTTGCTTTTTGCTTTACTTTGTGTATATGATGGTAAAGCTCCTCTGTAACATTGCCAGGTCAGGGACTTTTGGTAATTATCCATAGGCCCCGGACCGAATGTAGAGTATGTCAAGGTGTGGGAAAAGAGTGATGAGGATACGAAAGAAGGGAGAAAATAAATTGACAGTAATGGTAGAGAGTAATGAGAAATACAGTAAAAGCAGAAAGTGTAAGCGATAGGTATTAATAACATATGACTAAAAGAAGGAGTGATGACTGACAGTACAGAAAGGATGGTGATACAGAGTCATCAGACAAAAAAAATGAAGGACACACATAAAATGAATACAGAAGAAAGATTAAGAAAATATAAAACTCATATTGGAACAGTAGAAATGTTAACACTGTCTCATTCATCTGATACAAAGCTGATACTGGAAGCTCAAAAGCTATTGATAAAAATAAAAAAAACTTGGAAAATTGATGATGATGCACAGTGCATGTTTCATAAAAAAGGAAATTTCAATATATTGTATATGATTGTATTGAAACATAATGTTGATGAAACATGTTTGATTAATGTAGTAAAATGTACAAGTGTGTGTTAGAAAGTAAAGATAAAAATCTTGAGATCTGTTAAAACAGACAAAACAATAAACAGCAGAAAAGAGAAAGCACATGTGAAAAGCAGGGGGGAAAAAAACTGAATCAAATTATAAATGAAGTACAAGCACAACAAACAACATTGAAATTCATATGCAGCTTGCCAAAATCTGAAAAACCCACCATCTACATTGATATACTTTAAAAGAAAACTCATTAAAATGGCAATAAACTTTACCTGGCACGCCGGCAGAAAAGTTTTGTGTTTTTCTTGAAAACAAAGCTATATTCATCACTCTGTCCATAACATAAAATGATATCTTTGTATTCATCCATAACTGACTGGGCAGAATAGGTCATCAGTTGTAATGCCCGATCGTCATTTGGTTTTGCAAAATGATGAATCTCTGAAAATCTAAAAAAAGAAATATATTTCAATAAAGGATCTATTGTAAAAAATAAATACCATAAGACATGGGCTGGTTGATTACATCACCCCTAGTACATGTCTGGTACTTAAACGTGATCGTTACCAACGTCGCCTTACTGGCACCTGTGCCAGTGGCATGTGTAAAAAGATTTGAGCAAGGTCATTGCCAATACCGCATGACTGGCCCCCGTGCCGGTGACACATAAAAAGTACCCACTACACTCTCAGAGTGGTTGGCGTTAGGAAGGGCATCCAGCTGTAGAAACTCTGCCAGATCAAAATTGGAGCCTGGTGCAGCCATCTGGTTTGCCAGTCCTCAGTCAAAATCGTCCAACCCATGCTAGCATGGAAAGCGGACGTTAAACGATGATGATGATTAATTATTAATATTTTAATAAACAAATACAGATAATAATTTCAAAGAAGAATAGATGTAAAGTTAACCTGCTGGATCGATTGTTCAAAAATTTGAATGTTACTCGATCGTGTAACAACCTCTAAATGTTAACTTTCATTTTAACATTAATACTATGGTGAGTTGTCAAACTACAAAATGGAAGACAAGAACTAAATTGTTATAATACAGAATTTAATGGAATAATTTCTCTAGCTGGATGCCCTTCATAAAACAATCATTTTACAAAGGCTATTGGGGTGCATTTTATTGTAGCACCAGCTCTAGAGAGGTTGTCACATCCTCAAAAAGATTAACCCTTCTGTTACTGTATTTCTGTTGAGATGCTCTGTGTTTCTTTCAATTAATTTTAAATATAACAAAGAATTTAGTAAAATAACTTAGTTATCATTCAGCTAGGGTTAGGAACATAAATTGTGACTAAGCTTTAGTGGGAGATTTTAATTCAAAACTTGTGGAAACAAGACATTTGTACTCAGAGCCAGTTTCAGCCAGGTTAGTATCAAAAGGGTCAAGAATTGTTTCTCTATTATATATTTTAACCCTTTCATTACTGTATTTCTGTTAAGATGCTCTGTGTTTCTTTCAATTAATTTTAAATACAACAAAGAATTTAGTAAAGTAACTTAGTCATCATTCTGCTAGTGTTAGGAACATAAACTTTGACTAAGGTTTGGTGGAGGATTTTAATTCAAAACTTATGAAAACAAGGCATTTGTACTACAGAGCCAGAGGTGGTTTCAGCCGAGTTGGTATCGAAAAGGTTAAAGAGTTTTCACAATTCCATGTTATCTCTATTTGTTTCTTTCAATGCAAACTATAGAGTGCATAGACAGGAGGGCAACTACAGGAGATGAACCAGGATGAGATGAAGAAAGAAGAGTAGAGTATGTCAAGGTGTGGGAAAAGAGGATACGAAAGAAGGGAGAAAATAAATTGACAGTAATGGTAGAGAGTAATGAGAAATACAGTAAAAGCAGAGACTAACAGGAGAGACACTAATGGGAGCTAGAGAGAGAGAGAGAGAGAGAGTGTATGTGTAATGGATAGCCTTAAAAATAGTCAGAGAATGTGATGGACATCAGCAGTGATTGACCTGGAGGAGAAGTTGTGGTGTGGTTAGCTATATAGAAGGGTTTACTGTTCAAAAGGAAATGTGTTATAGATGGCAAAAAAAGTGAATCGAGGAATAGGAAGCAGTAGATGATGGTGGTAGGGGGACTGAGTATGAAAAAATTATCCTCTCTTACAAGGGTGGTATAAGGTAGCAAAGTAGAGGGAGCACTACAAAGATGAGAGGGTATTAAATAGATAAGAGGAGAAGAAGACGGAGAATTCACAAATACAATATAGGTAAAAAAAATCTAGATGTAAATATACAGGGTGTTTAGGATGTCCCTTTAGCATTTAAATGAAATATAAAATTTTTATTCTTATTTTGTTGTTATATATTTTAAATATTATATTGGATATTTTCTGTGAACATCTTATGATATATTTATTACTCCTATGTGTTTTAGAAAATATCACTATCAAAAAATTAAGAGATATTCATTGTCAAAAAACGTTATAATTTAATGGTAATCCTCTTTGATTGTCGTGTCTAGTTAATTGCTCTAGGTGATCAAAATGGTTGGTAGTATGAATGGTAGGGCAGTAGAACAAGTATCCTGAAATCCCTGAGCTATAGCAGTCAGAGGGAAGACTAAAATCAAAGGGTTTAATGAGCATGGTGAGGAGGTAGCAAAGGAGGTGAGCAGTGTCAGTGAAGAATAAAAAATGAGGGAGACAAGATGTGTGTTAAGAAATTTAACTAACCTTAGTTGTTAATTATTCTAAATTAATGCTAAAGGAAGTTTTGAATTACTTTGTGCATGTGTGTATATGTATGCATAATTATAAAATCCAGAGTAAGTGTTGTGTAGGTCACTCAGGATTTCTCTTCTCTCCCAGCACAATATAAAAATACTTTTCAATGTTGGTTTCCACAATGCTTGTATACTTCTGCTGGAAGACCATCTATACCAGGAGCCTTGTGGGTTCTCAACTTAGCAATCACTGCTTTGATTTCACTTATGAAGGGTGGGTTGCCCAAATCTATTTTTGCCTCTTATGGTATGTCATCAAGAGACACTTCTTGCACTGAACAAGGATCCTAGTTGACAGTAACATGTTAGATAAAGTAATTAAGGATATGAAGACAAGGAAAGCCCTTGGTCCTTCGGTAATAACCTCTGAGAGCTTAAAATATATGGTAAAGTGGAATACAACTTGGTCGACCATATAGTTAATCAGGTTGTGCTGGAAGGTATCATATCTCACGACAGGTGTAGCAGCATCATAATCAATTGCTACAAAGATAAGGGAGATACCTTAGGCAGAAGTTAATCCAGAGGTATCAAATTATGTTACAGAAAGAATCATAGTTCAACTAATTGGGAAGAGAGTTAGCCTAGATGTGATGTAGCTTGGTTTTCTGTTTGTGAAAATCACCACCAATGCTATCTTCCTAATAAGGCAACTGCAGGGTAAGCAGTGAAGGTCGGCTTGTGGTATACAGATGTCCTGAATCCATACTTGGTGCATGTTCACACCATACAGTTCACAATGGAAAAAGAAAAAGACAATCAGCTAGCATTCCTGGACGTATTAATAACATGCACCAAGTATGGATTCAAAACATCCGTATACCGCAAGCCAACCATCACTGGACAATACCTCAACTTCATCTCCCACCATCCATACAGTGTAAAGAGAGGAATTGCTCAGTACCTAAAACAGCGAGAAAAGAATATAAGTAGTGATCCTGATACACACCATGAATAAATGATCAAGCTAAATAACAATCTATTAAGCAACAACTACCCCAAAAGTATACTATCCACTCCAATTATAAAGAAAAGAGAGGATGAAACTGATAAACTGTCCACAGTCTGTCGACCCTATGTGAAAGGCCTCTCCGAAAAGATACAAAAGATATGCAGCCCATATGACATCAGGACAGTATTCAAGAGTAATACAACACTTCACAAATATCTCCTTCAAGTAAAACCACCAATAGAAGAAAATATGACCAAAGACTGTGTGTACTCCATTTCATGCAGCTGTGGTAGGTTATACAAAGGTGAAACATGCCTTTAACAATAACGATGACGACGAAAAATATCTTAGGAATGAGAACCCAGGTTCGAAATTTCCCCAAGACACCTGATGAAGGCTGGAGAGTATATCAGCAGAAACGTAGTGTTAACAACAAACAAGATGAGGACAAATATCCATCAATTGTAAATAATGTAAACATTATGTTAGTTAAAATATGTTTATAATATATTTTAACTTTTCTAAAGGCAAATTAACTGCAGTTACCATGGAGTAAAAAGTTCTCTTGTGGTAAAAGGTTTAAAAACACCATATCTGCTCACTGTTTCCGCTCTAGTGGATTCTCAGACTTACATTTCTGGCTCTATTAAAATATGAAAAGTGGACAAACGATGATGATGATGACAATGAGAGGGGGAGGAGGAGGAAGACAATGACTATAGAGATGAGGAAGAGGAGGAGGAAAAGGATAAATACATTTGAGTCTACAAAAAAGGGCAAAAATAATTAATACAAAAGGCGGCGAGCTGGCAGAAACGTTAGCATGTAGGGCGAAATGTGTAGCCGTATTTCGTCTGCCATTACATTCTGAGTTCAAGTTCCGCTGAGGTCAACTTTGCCTTTCATCCTTTCAGGGTCGATAAATTAAGTTACGCACTGGGGTCGATGTAATCGACTTAATTCATTTGTCTGTCTTTGTTTGTCCCCTCTGTGTTTAGCCCCTTGTGGGTAGTAAAGAAATATATATTCTTTATACATTTATTGTAGTGATAAAGTTGCTCTGTTGCTAAGTTTTGTGAGTATCCTGATCTGCTACATCTTTTATAATCTGTAAGTCACAATGAAATCAATTACTCTGTGTTTTAACTACTCATGTCTAATTATATTTCTGGTATTTACTACGTCTGTTCATCTTTTCACAAGTGGGACAATAGCATTTATTAATATATCAACAAAAATTATCAATGGTAACTAATTATTAAAAAGAGGTAAAAAAAAAAATATTACACTACCTGTGGAAGGAATGGCCATCAATACGAACAACTAACCAGCAGTTGGGCAAACATCTGTCATCCAACTCAAAATCACGAACATATTCAAACCGACTTTTTGCCATGGTATGCTTATCACAGCTGTTACGCAATCTTAATGCTTTAAATACTGGACATTCACAAACAGAATTTGAAGTATATAATAACTTTGCAAATGTTGAGGTTGCAAGCTTGTGATGCCAAAAGATATTTTGAAAGGATATCACAGATAACATTCAGTCTATTCTATCAACATTTAGAATTTTGGAAGTTGAAGCTGCTCCAATTCATAACCATTTTAATTTCTGAAAAATAAAATATAAACAGAGATAAATATAGACATGCTTATATATCAGGTTGAGTAAAAAGTAAGCAATGTTTTGAACCATGAAGAGTTTGTGTCGGAGTTTTGCAGAATTTAGAATTTTTTAAAAACATTTTTTGCAATTATCTGATAATACAGCCATAGACTTGCCCAAGTGCATCAATAAATCAACATTGATATTTTTTTCACTGTTGTGACAATCATCTGAAATGGAACTGTCAAAGCGCAGTATTAAAGCAATTTTGCTATTCAACTTCAAAAAAGGATGTAAAGCAGCTGAAACTGTTCGTGATATTGACGAAACATTTGGTGAGGAAATGACCAGTGAGTGGTCAGCTCAAAAATGGTTTAAACAATTACACAGTGGAGACCTGAGCTTTGAAGATTGTGAGTGTAGTGGACGCCTATCTGTCATTGATGAAGGCCAATCAAAGATCATCATTGAGAAAGATCCATGTAAAACCATTCAAGAACTGGCAAAAGAACTTCAAGTTGGCCAGAAAATTTGCATGCGATTGGAAAATCAAAACAGCTCAACAAATGGGTACCATACTAATTGAAATAAAAACCAGAAAATGCACAGATATGAAATTTGTTCATGGCCTCTGCTCTGTAACCAGACCAATCCATTTCTTGACTGTAATGTAACTTGTGATGAAAAGTGGATTCTGTACAATGATAAAAAATGTTCTTTCCAGTGGTTGGACCAAAATGAAGCACCAAATACTTTCCCTAAACCCAAGTTCTTTAAAAAGAAGGTTATGGTGACTGTTTGGTGGTGTACTGCTGGACTCATCTACTATAACTTCTTAAAACCCAGAAGAACCATTACTGCAGAAACATATTGCTATGAAATTGCCAAAATGAATGAAAAATTGCTACTCTTCAGTTCCAGACTGGTCAACAGAAGAGGGTTGATCATTCTTCATGACAATTCTCAACCACACGTTTCACTAATGATGCTCCAGAAGTTAAGGGAACTTGGCTCACTTTCTGAAAGCACCTTAATGGTTTCCTGCGAGAGAAGGAATTCAAAAATCAAACCAATGCTGAAAGTGCATTCAAAGAGTTCTTCAGCTCCTGAACTCCAGATTTTTATTTTACCAGAATAAACAAACTTGTAACTCATTGGCAAAAGTGTCGATTGAAGTGGTACGTACTTTGATGAATAAAATTTCCGCATTGTTGAAATATATTGTGATGAATTTCATGTTTCAAATCGTTGCTTACTTTTTACTCAACCTATATACATATACACACACATATCTACCATATAAACGAGAGTGTGCATATGTATGCGTAATTATACTCAACAGGCTCTGAAACAGTGCATCCTTGAGAAAAACAGATTCGATTTTCAAAATCTGTGTCCTAAAGAGGTTTTCCATAAATAATAATAAAACACAATTTGCTATGAGTAATAATCCAAGTTTTAGATCAACAAATTCCCAATCCCTATCTATTACCATCAGGTTCCCTCTCTTTTACACATTCTCCTCTCTCTATATATTTACCAAACTCTTTATCATTCTCTGTCGGTATATGCTAGCTCTCTTTCTCTCTCTTCAAATAATGTAATTACTTTCATTTTTTTAAAAACTTTGTCACGTAATGTTTACTTTCATGTTATGAAACACAGCTATCACACAGAAAATGCTAACTTCCAAATCCTCTTTTCTGATTGGGTAAAAATTATCAAACTTTAAACTTCTGTAACAATTTACTAAAATTTTTCTGAAATAAATGAATCACAAAATAGGATTCAGCATGAAAAAGTATATCAATATACCAAATTTGAAAATTTTCACTTAATTTTGAAATTTCAAATTTTGAGACAATAAAGAAAAGCTCTTTCTTTTTATTTGTCAATCTTTCATTTTTTGCTTTATTGTACACTTCCCCCTCTCTATATATATTTACCACACTCTCTTATTCTCCATATATGTGTATTGCTCATGATGAGTGCATGTGTGTAAGGAATTTCATTAGGGTAATCATCATCATTGTTCGACCGTGGTTGAGACAATGGAATTTACTATGTTGCACCAGACCTCATGGTCCATCATAGCATTACGGAGGTCCTGTCGCTGGATACCTGTATCCCTGGAGATTACATCAGGGTAGGAGAGTGTGCGCCCTCTGGTATCGCGAGCAGATGGCTTCCAGAGAAGAGTAGAAATTACCTTGCTTTCAGTTCTACAACAATGTCCAGCAAACTGGACTCTTCTACCTTTCACAAGAGATGATACAGGTGGTAATTTCCCATATATTTGTACTTTGGTTGGATGACGCTTCCACGAGATATTTTGAGCTCTCATAAGGAGGCGAGTGTAAGTTCCATCCAACCGCCTCTCAAGCTTCTTTGATAACGTCCAGGTTTCTGAGCCATATAGTAGAATTGGTTCGACTGTGGCTTTGAAGGTTTTAAGTTTGAAATCTCTACTCAGATTTGATGACCAGATCTTATGCATATCATTACAGGCTAATAGATAGGGTAATAGAGTGATTTTAAAATGGTATGTAAAAGAATTTATTTTAATATTCTTTTATTCTTTTACTTGCTCCAGTTATTTGACTGCAGCTGTGCTCGAGCACAGTCTTTAGTCAAACAGATTGACTCCAAGACTTATTCTTTTGGTCTGTGTGTGTAGAAAAAGAAACATTTACTAACAGAAAAATAAGCTATTAAAATAAATTACCTTTCTAAATCACTGTGAATAAATCCCAGCAATGATCTCAGACTTTCCAATATTTTGAAATTATAAACAGAAACAAACAGAAAGGGGGTTTAAAAAAATATTTTGTTTTACTGAAAAGCTTCTCCTGTTGTTTTTAAGTGTACAGCACACAAAAAAAATTGGACAAAGTCATACTGGAAGTGGAGACAGTTATTCATAAGTATTCTGAAACTTTTCCCCATTATTTGCAGGGGAGTGGTAAAAAAAAACATTTTGAAAAATCCCTGTTAAAACAGAAAAAATTCAACTTACCTAAAAGAAATTTTGAGCAGTTGTACTTTTACATAGTTGAGTAGTACATTCTTGGTTACAGCATAAAACCAGTCAGAAAGTTATCATTGGTTATAGCAATATAGAAGATTCATCTGACATACTGGCTGAGAGCACACAGCCTCTTTACAGAAGGAGGTAAAGTATAGTTTTGATTAGTTTGGTGGTAATAAAAAAAAACCTGTAATTTTTTTGACATTTTTGACACAGTGGCCCCTTATTAAAACAAAGCTTTGGAAGCCAGTGGGTTTAAGGACTGCATCACCTTTATACCAGGCCTTAACATTCACAAAAGAAAGCACTGCAAAGAGTTTTAGTTTGCTTCACCCTTCTCCCTCATCAAAATCTAAGTGGGAAGGGTCTTCCTTAGATTAGTAGATAAGCATTTCACACAGTTCCATAGGAGATAATTCAATAGACATAATCTATGGGTTTCTTTCAACTGTGCAACTAGTGTAAAAAAAAAAAAAAAAAAAAAAGAAAGATACTGTGGATTGGAGAAAAGGGGAAAAAAAACGTAAGCACAGCTGATCTACTTCAGCCATGGTGGACTTGAACAAGGGGAAGCAACTCTTCTTTCCCTCCCAGAAAAGGGTTTTTCTTTGTTTTGTTTTTTCACCATTAAACTGACCAAAACTGTTTATTTACCTCCATCAGTAAAGAAGCTATGTGCTTCCAGCCAGAATGTCAGGTGAGTCGTCTATATTGCCAAGTGCAATATAGACATGAAATCAAAGTTTGAAAATCTATGAATTTTTCAAACACCCAATCTCTCACTTAAAAAATGATGGAAGAAGCATTGAAGGTTAAAATATATGATTTTGAATATCAGCAATCACAATTACAATCAATCACCATATCCTTCATTTTCAAACAGAAGAGGAAACGAATTTTTAAAAAAATAGTGAAATAAAAAAAAAAACATTTTCATAGGCACAGGAGTGGCTGTGTGGTAAGTAGCTTGCTTACCAACCACATGGTTCCGGGTTCAGTCCCACTGCTTGGCACCATGGGCAAGTGTCTTCTACTAGAGAAGACAAAGCCTTGTGAGTGGATTTGGTAGACGGAAACTAAAAGAAGCCCATCGTATATATGTATGTGTGTATGTATACGTTTGTGTGGTAAGTAGCTTGCTTACCAACCACATGGTTCCGGGTTCAGTCCCACTGCTTGGCACCATGGGCAAGTGTCTTCTACTAGAGAAGACAAAGCCTTGTGAGTGGATTTGGTAGACGGAAACTAAAAGAAGCCCATCGTATATATGTATGTGTGTATGTATACGTTTGTGTGGTAAGTAGCTTGCTTACCAACCACATGGTCCCAGATTCAGTCCCACTGCTTGGCACCATGGGCAAGTGTCTTCTACTAGAGAAGACAAAGCCTTGTGAGTGGATTTGGTAGACGGAAACTAAAAGAAGCCCATCGTATATATGTATGTGTGTATGTATACGTTTGTGTGTCCACATACTTATCAGAAAAACCAGAGCAGTACTATACTGCATCACATAGATTATAGACTGGTACAAATATGTACCAGCCGGGCTAAAAGGGTTAAATCATTGTTTTAAAATACATTTTTTGCTGAAATGAAGCTACTCTTCCTGTATGGTCATGCAGTATTTACAATTAACCAGGTAATTTTGAATTCATGAATATTTGTCTTCTACAAGAACCATGTCATCATCATCATCATTTAGCGTCCGTTTTCCATGCTAGCATGGGTTGGACGGTTTAACTGGGGTCTGTGAAGCCGGAAGGCTGCACCAGGCTCCAGTCAGATTTGGCAGTGTTTCTACGGCTGGATGCCCTTCCTAACGCCAACCACTCCGCAAGTGTAGTGGGTGTTTTTTACGTGCCACCTGCACAGGGGCCAGACAGAGCTGGCACAACAGCCACGAACGGATGGTGCTTTTACGTGTCACCAGCACGGGGCCAGCCGAGGCTGGCAACGAACACGAGCGGATGGTGCTTTTACGTGCTTTTACGTCGATTCTGACAAAACCAT
Source organism: Octopus sinensis (assembly GCF_006345805.1). NCBI lineage: Eukaryota > Metazoa > Mollusca > Cephalopoda > Octopoda > Octopodidae > Octopus > Octopus sinensis. Next base: position 20,477,135 of record NC_043016.1, on the reverse strand, counting down.
TGCATATTTTTAATCAGGATTGAAAAATAAATGTTTGTGCTTATTAAATCTATCTTTTAATGATCAGTTGTCTCAACAGATATTTTAATGGCATTTCAGTTGTCTGTTTCTACTTTAGTGTTGTGTATATTCAACTTTGCAAACTGGCTACCTGGAGTTAACATGCCTTTCTTTTACTAAGCAATTAGCTGAGTATAATCCTGCCTTATTTCCTCATCACCGTCAGAGAGAGAGAGATGTGTCTTACTCACTTTACTCATGGCTGTTACCAAGGTAACATGCATTTCTCACTATCTCTACTTGACAACCCAGAGAGGTAAATTCTCTCTCTCCCTCTCTCTCCTCTTACCTTCAGCTTCATAGCAGTACCCTACAAATGACCATGGCAACCTACCCAAATAAAAACAGAACTTCTGCTAAATCTTTATGCAACAACAAATCAAAGCAGTTGTTCTATACAGTAACAGTAAATAAAAGTAATTTTAACTATTAACTAATTCTTGTCATTTATACCAATCACCAATGCATCTATAACACAGCATCGGTTATAAACTGGTTACCTCATAAAGAAACAAATTGCATAGCCTTGTTATGACTGGAAATTACGAATTGAATACGCAACAATTTTAGTTAACATACAAAACTATTACAAAGGCAAAATTAGCTTTGGTGAAATTGAGCTCAAAACATGAAGATAGAAAAAATGACATTAAGCATTTTATTTGACATGTTAACAGTTCTAACAGCTTACTACCTTTAATAAAAATAATAATGATAATAACGGTGCAGTTCAATATAATGCGTTTGATGTACCAACACCTAAACAGATTGTTCAAGTAAGAGAAAAAGCAAATGAATAGAAGTATTTAAAATAGACCCTAAACCCAAAAGATATTAAACCCCAAGTGGAGATAAATTCTCAAAAAGGGGAGATGTTACGTGAGAATACTGAATCCCACCCCCCTCCACACAAAAGGTGGATTAATTGATTACAATAAATAAGAACTGAGTGAACTGTCAACAAGCATAGTTGACAGTGTTAGTTTGAATGTGTTGGTTTACCATGTTAGTTTGACATGTGTTGGTTTAATAGTTGGTAGTGGAACAGTGAATACTGAGTATCATACCTACATTCGAGTAGTATGGAGTGTGTTCTGTGTTAAGATATATATTTCTGTGGTTGGTTATTTTTAGATAACCACAACCAACTATTTATTTGTGTAATACCATTTTACACCAGATGTCTATACCTGCATCATAACAGTAATGAAACTATCCACAACCTCAAGAGAACATCCGGGCATATGAGAGTCTAATTCATATTTCCTTAGTCCTTATTGTTCCTGCCACATACAAAGACATCTTTACCTGTTAATCTACCTGTAATTCCACTACACCTCTTATGTGTCCATAGCTTACATTGGATGCAGTAAGTGGAATTACTGCCGGAAAGAGAATCTTATCTGCATTCTTGCTAACAACAACTTTGGTCTTTGCCAGGTTAAATTTAAGGCCCTTTGATTCCAGGTTTTGCTTCCATACTTGGAATTTTTCTCCAATTCTTCTACAGATTCCACAATAAGAGCAAGGTCATCAGCATTTAGTAGTTCCCACAGGCATTCCATGTTGAATTCCTCTGTTATGGCCAGGAGGGCAATGTTAAATAATAGCAGGCTGAGAACTGAGCCCTGGTGGACCCCTAATTGTATGCTAAATTCATCACTGTATTCATTGCCAACTCTCACCCTACTGACAACACTACTGTATATGGTCTGTACAGCTCTAACAAGCCTTACATGGAACCTACTATTAACATGGATCTGGAATCTATTGAGTGCAGTACAATCGGTAGTGTGTGTTCCTAAATACAGCCTTGAAACTGATAATATACTCAATTGGGTGCAGTTAATCTGTAAAACTTCAGAAGTTTATCATTTAAGTATATATATGAGCATGTCTAGACATGCAAATATGTTCATAAGAATACATACATAAAACCAATCTGCCAAAACAAAATCGGCATTTCAAAGTTTTCATTAAATTTTAAACGTGTTTTTATGGGTTTTCAAAATCTTCAATTTTTAAGTACGTTCCAACCGGAAAGTCCGACAAGCTAGAAACAACAGCCAAACCGAAGATCCACTTTCTAAATACGAATTACCAAAAAATTTTTTAAAAATTTTTTATGGGTCACTCGGGTCAAACACTGGAGTTTAAAGGTCAAGGTCTGAATTTTCTGCGCACTCCCTCCCGTTCGCCAGCGCGTTTTTTTTTTCATATTCGTTTATTACCTGTTGTTTATTACCTATTACACTATTTTTTTCATTTTTGTGACCAGGTGTCGAAGTGGGGTTTCGGATCGTGTGAATTATCCGAGTCCACACTAGATACTAGGTGAAAAATAATGTGTAGTAAACGAATATGAAGAAAAAAATTTTCGCGGGGGGATGGTGAGGGGGCTTGGAACATTCCCAATGTGAATTTTCCGAGTCCTATCCCCCGCCCCACGTTCGCCAGCGCGCATTTTTTTTTTTCATATTCGTTTACTACATGTTATTGTATACCTGTTGCATTTTTTTTTTTTTTTGCTCGGGTCAGAATCTCCGCAGTCGAAAAACTGGGTTTCTGTAGATAAAAAAAAAAAAGCCGAAAGCAGGTGCGGTCCACCTCTACCTCAGAAGTTTATCATTTAAGTATATATGAGCATGTCGAGACAAGCAGATACATGTATGAGAATACATACATAAAACAAAACATACAAATCTGCACATATACATACGTACAAAAAAAAAAAATACCCTGTTGATGTTGAAATTCCAATGAATGAGAACCTTGGATCTAGGTGGGAAACATGCTCTTTCTTTATTGGCAAAATATCTTGAAATAAAATTGAATTACAGATAGACATACAGACATAATCGGCATGAAAGTATTAAGCATGGCTCTAAGTTTGGTAAGTGCTATGCACGCCTCATGCAGTGCTGAAGCCACTTCGTAACTTCTGCCGATTAAAAATATAAAAAAGCTTACACACGCACTCTTGTTCGGAGTTCTCTTTTGTTTTACTACAAAACCTATATTTAAGCTGATATAATATAAACACATTTATATTCTATATTTCGCTAAAAAAATTTTGTTACTTTATTTGTCACCTTTTCGGTTTCGTTTTGTTTTGTTTTCGCTGTGTGTGCGTGCGTTATCAGTTAATAGCAAATATCTAAACTCACCGGTTAAAGCTGGACATAAACTGTGAGAACATTCGGTCTGCGGACCTATCATCACAGGAAGCGTATGCAAAGTGAGGAAAACGAAACTACGTTAAAGAAAGGACAGAGAAGCAAAAAAAAAGGATAGAGAAAAGGGCGTAACTTCGGTATAGGTACCGGATACTTTTCAAGAAAATGTTTTTTTTTTTTTTTTTAATATATATTGGGGGGTTAGGGTTAGGATTAGAAGTGGGAGAAAAGGGTTTCTGTTATCTTCAGAAATGTAAACAAAGCCATTTTCCTTCCGGTACCTATACCGAAGGATCGCCGATGACAGAAGGAGAGAAAGATACACAGGGATGTAATTTTATTCAGATTAACAGAAACCGTCGACTGCTCGTGTAAAAATAATCCAATTACAAAAAAGATCGAATGCGAGTGACCCGGAAGTAATCAAGTGTAGCAGTTTAGTCTAACTCTTTGGTGTTTCAATTGTTCTCATACGAAATGCTTTCCATTTGTGACCATCCTTTCTTCTCTTTAAGGATTACGTTAACCGGTACTACTTGTCTCGCGTACTCGCGCATCCGCGCCAGCTAGTCATATCTCGTCGATCCTTACTTTGTGTTTTTGTGTGTTATTGGATCTTTTCGGTTTGAACGGCAGTTTTTTTCTAGCGGTGTCATATGAAATTGTCATCCATAATTATGACCCTAGTATCGATCTATTGCATTTCCTATCTGTTTTAGGGTTAGGGTTAGGGGTGGGGGGAAGGGTATCTTTTTTTTTTCTTCAGAAAAGTAAATAAACCCAGGATCTTTTCCTTTTGAATGGCAGTTTTCAATACAATTTCTAGTTAACTAAACACTTTTAAACTTCGTGTACTGGTAGAATGTGTTTATAAAACATCATTTTTTCTTGGCTTTATTGAGAAAATTCTATATGTTGTAACATATTTCGACTTTAATTTCGGGCATTTCGGCAATTTTAACCAATCGCTGACCTCCATTGACGTAAACAACATTCTGTGCCGTATGAAAATGTCCCTCGTTTAAGAAACAGATTGGGTTTATTTACATTTGCGAAGAAAAAAAAAAAGATACCCTTCCCTCATCCCTAACCCTAACCCTAACCCTAAAATAGATTGAAATGCAATAGATCGATACTAGGGTTATAATTATGGGTGACAATTTCATAGACACCGCTACGGAAAATGGGATTTTTTCTAGCGGTGTCAAATGAAAATGTCACCCATAATTATAACCCTAGTATCGATCTATTGCATTTCAATCTATTTTAGGGTTAGGTTTAGAGTTATGGTTAGGGGTGAGGGAAGGGTATCTTTATTTCTTCGCAAATGTAAATAAACCCAATCTGTTTCTTAAACGAGGGACATATTCATACGGCACGGAATGTTGTTCACATCAATGAAGGTCAGCGATTGGTTAGGACAAGTTTTAAATGTCTGACATTGTCTCTCAAAACCAACAGAAAAACACTGTTTAAACCTTCAGACTAAAACTAATTTAATGTGAATTAGTAAAATTAAAATTCCATAATTTTTCCTAAATACAAATTATCATAGACTTGCAATTAGTTCCTGCCCTTGGCTAAAAGGATTCCAGCTGGCTTGTTTCTTTATCTTCAATTATAATTCCATTCCAATTGAGGAAACATTATAACAGCATTTTTCAAGGAGGAAAGGGGACCCTCTGGGATATTGTAAAGGCTGAAAAGGAGCTAGGCAATTTGCCATGTTCAAAAATAAAGAATAGGAATATTGAAAATGTTTAAAACTTGTCCAATAAATACCTGTTTCTTTACTAACCAAAAGGACAGAAAAACGGATTAAGTCGATTACATCGACCCCAGTGCATAACTGGTACTTAATTTATCGACCATGAAAGGCAAAGTCGACCTCGATGGAATTTGAACTCAGAACGTAATGGCAGCCAAAATACCGCTAGGCATTTTGCCCGGTGTGCTAATGTTTCTGCTAGCTCGCCGCCCTTTGTCCAATAAATACCATTGCAAAGAAAGAACTGTATTTCCTTTTCTCATTAATAAAGGAGCTGAGGTATGGGTTTGTCGTCTCGAGAATTATTGCATGAGCAAAAATTTGGTGGGAGTGGAGTTAGCGGTTTACATCAACTCCAGTGCTCAACTAGTACTTATTTCATCAATCCTGAGAGGATGAAAAGCAAAGTCAGCCTTGGCAGAATTTGAACTCGGAACATTAGACTGAAAGAAATGCTACAAAGCATTTTGTTCGACATGCTAATGATGTCACCTTGAAGCTGAACAGTAAATTAAAATTGTTGTCAAACTGGAGCATATTTGCATGACGGGAGGATTGGAGGAGAAGTGCAATAACCATAATTTGAAAAAAAATTTTAAATGTGTGTTTCATTAGCCCATCCCACATCCTTAGGTGGGTCTGTGGGAATTGAAAAAGGGGTGGATGAATTTCGTGTTTAAAAAAATTATGATGATTTGAAACTTATCTCCACCATAGCATAGAGAACAAGATTATTTGAATGCAAACTCTACATTGCCTTCACATTCATAAAGAGTGATGAGCGGGAGCAAAAAAAAGTTAATATTTTAGTGGCAGTAGGGCTGATGCATTCCTGATTTCTATCAGGTAGAGGTGTTGTTCTGAAAGCTGGAGAAAGTATGTTTCAAAAATAGAAATTTTGGAAAAAATTATATTTTAGAATCATAATTTCCATATTTTTATATATGTTGGACTTTGTCCAATGTGTTCTTTCATTTATAAGACATCTGATGCATGGTTAGAGAGAGAAGTGATTGTTGTTTCTAGCATATCAAGCAACCACCCTGAGGCCTCCCTCATATGACCTGTTGATTTATCAGGCTTCCACACAAGTGTTAATGAATGGATAGGTTTAAAGACTTCCTCAAATGTTTGTAATGTGAAAGTCAGGGCAAACGAAGTGGATTTAAAAGAGGAAAATTGAAAATTTGAAAAAGTATTTTTCCAGAATTGTAATGATGTATATAAGTAACTAGTTTAAACGTCACACTCTGTGCAAACTTTTAAGCTAACTCCTGCAGAGGACTAATGGGCCTGTGACCCAAAATCAAAGAGAGCTAAATAGCATGATTATAATACATCTATAATGACTATATGCCCCAGTGATATTTGATTAGAGGTTAAGGATGAATGAGAATTAATTCTGTAATGCAATCATTCTATTTCTCCAGTCCCAAGTTGAATTCCAATTGTTGGCCAATTTGTCCCAAAGTTCTTATTTCAATGTGAAATTAGCAAAGTGAATGTCATTTACCTCCCTCTTCATTTCTAACATCATCTGATGAACACCAACCAAGCTTTACATGCTAGAAATAGCAACCTAAATGCTTGTAAAGCAGATCCATAACTGTAGAGGGAACCTGTGGTAGAGATAGACTCAGGAAGACATGACGAGGTGGTGAAGCATGAGCTTCAAACTTTGGGCCTCATGATGGTAATGACTAGCGACCGAGACCTTTGGTGATACGCAGTGCTTGAGAAGACCTGTCAAGCCAAGTGAAATCATAGTCATGGCTGATGCTGGTGTCAGGTAACTGGCACATAAAAAGCACCTTTCGAACATTGCGCCTTTCAAGTGTTGGGCCTCATCGAGGCAATGACTGAGACCTTTGGGATTATGTCATGCTTGAGAAGAAGACCCAACAAGCCAAGTAAAATCACAGTCGTGGCAGATACCTATTTCTTTATTACCCACAAGGGGCTGAACATAGAGGGGACAAACATGGACAGACATAGGTATTAAGTCGATTATATCAACCCCAGTGCTTAACTGGTACTTAATTTATCGACCCCGAAAGGATGAAAGGCAAAGTCGACCTCGGCGGAATTTGAACTCACAACGTAACGGCAGACGAAATACCGCTAAGCATTTCGCCCGACGTGCTAACGATTCTGCTAGCTCGCAAATGGTATACGTGTTAGTGGCATATGAAAGCACCTATTATACTCGCAGAGTGGTTGGCATTAGGAAGAGTATCCAGCCATAGAAACCACGTCAAATCAAACTGGGGTCTGGTGCAGCCTTCCAGCTTGCCAGCCCCGGTCAAACTGTCCAACCCATGCCAACATGGACAAGAGACGCTAAATGATGATGATGATGATGATGGATGTTGAAGAATCAAATGAAGAGCAGACTTTCAATCCCAGGATCATCCTGATTCCAAAAAGGTATAATGTATCTATGTAAAGCAAATGTAGACTGAGATACACGGATCCTGGTCAGACAAAGTTTCGCATTTATAGATAATTTTGTACATAGGTATACATCTTGTAGTATGCTGTTTAAATTCCATTCATAATATTCGGCTATCTGACGTCATTAACAATACGAAGGTACAAGCTACTGGATTTACTTCAGAAATTTTGTCATGTCTGTAGAGTTTATAAAACATGAGTGGAAAAATGGAATTCTGAATATTCTTTATACTTACTTGTACTTGTAGCGACATTCACCCTGGGCGAGTTGAGTCAGCTTCTTCTACCACCCTCGAGGCATCTCGAACTATGGCAGTGGAAGAAGTTTTGTGGGAATATGAATTTCACAAGCGGCCCCCCCAACAATCCCGCATATAGAGACATCCTGTTTGCCGCAGATTGTCCGCAGACGCAGGGACAGAACGACCGAGGAGCCACCGGTTAACAAAACAGACACTCCGAGGATTTTCACCAGAGCCCTGTCTGCCGGGTTGTGGCCCTAATACCACTCGGTGTCAGACCAATCTGCCTTGGGTGGCCCTACCAGGAACCGAAGTTCCTGACGGCATAGTTCTGACACTACCCGTTGCCATCATCCCCACCATGGTGAGGATTGGATGGACTTTGGGGACGCAAGATTCTTTATCATTCACTACAATCATTTCAACCCATTATGCACTGGTGCCACGTGGGTGAGATACTGTAGAAATAGTTGTGGTACATAGTAGGAATGGATGTGTTTCATCTCCATTTCACTTATTTCGATTAGAATATATTGTAGTAGTTGTATGTGAGGAGCTTGTTTATATTGTAGAATGCTTCTCATATAAGCAATAAGGTGACTTGCAATGAATAAAGAAAATATAGAAATAAGTAAATGAATCAAATATGTTATACACTGATAATGAAATGCAGCTGAATAAAACCATGCAATCAGAATAGAACAAAAACAATTGGACATTCAAGTTGACCTAAGCTCACCTTTACATTTTCACATAACAAATAATTTAGTATATCCATAAATACACACACACACATATATATATATATATACTCACAAACAAAATACACACACAAATATTCATACTCGCTTATCAGCATTTTCTGTATAAATTATATATAGATACACACACACACACACAAACACACCCCACATATGCATTTATAAGCAAACATATTTGTTCACCCACACATATTCCTATACATATATCTAACTATATTTAACAACTCAAATATGTACATCTGCAACTGTAACCACCCGCATACATATATACATACACAGATATATCTACACTCATGCACATATATCCATATAAAGATATACTGAGAAATCCATTGACACACTTATACTTATGTCCACACACACACACATATATTAAGTATCCTTCTTTTTCGGGCTTATCTTTTGCATCTTAATTATTTGATTCTGTAGTGTAGTCTGGGTCATGAATGCAGAGGACATATGAAGGTTAGAAGGAAATGAAAATAGTATGCTCCATTGGATGTGTACTAACAGTGTTCATATACATATTTCTTTCCTACCCACAAGGGGCTAAACACAGAGGACAAACGGATTAAGTCGATTATATCGACCCCAGTGTGTAACTGGTACCTATTTAATCGACCCCGAAAGGATGAAAGGCAAAATCGACCTCGGTGGAATTTGAACTCAGAACGTAGCGGCAGACGAAATACCACTAAGCATTTTGCCCAGCGTGCTAACGATTCTGCCAGCTCGCCGCCTATACAAGAAAGTAAAAATGTGAGAAAAAAACTGGGCATAAGAATGTATCAGATGTGATTTTTAAAACTGTGTTGGTATGGGTATGTGATATGCACAGATGAGAACAGTTGCATAAAGAAGTGTCAATCACTAAACATGGTTGGAAAACTGAGGAAGGTATGTAACAAAAGAGAGAAGAATGACTGGTGATTCATGCTTGAGAAAACTAGCCCAACCTGGCAAAAATGAGGTCCTAAAAACATGTTTTGTCTTGGCCCTGGACCCTGCATTCAAGCTGTACTCACAACTCATCTTTCTGATACACATCCCTCCATTACCCTTCTAACCACAGCACCTCAGCTGCTGCAAATATAAGGGAGCAGAGGTGCACGTATTTTGTCCCCTACATTTTTATGCTACCAGTTCCTTCCTCTCCTTAAAGCCGCTTAACATGCTTAGTATACATTATTGATCATCATTTCATATCAGCCATTAACCCCACTGCACTTGCCCTTCACTTTCTTGTTTATTCCCTCCTACCTCTAATCCTTGCCCTTGTGAATGAACAGCCCTCACTCTCCCCTGCACTTCCCACCATCTCCCTATTTCTTGTCTATACAGTTTTACTACAATGCTGCTTTTCATCCCCACTTTTGTACTACTACTTATCACCTCCTACCTAACTCCTATTTCCCTCACATTCTTCTGAACTGATATTCACTACTGAACCTTCCCCCTCCTCTGTTTGCCATTCACTGTATTATCTATATCCCTACATTCCCTACCTTTAACTATCTGTTGCTCACCTCACACTCTTGCAAATTTACCTGATTCTCTATCTTTATTCCTCTCACATTCACTCTCTTGTACCTTGAGGGTATGTCTTTACACCTCATAGTCACAATCTTCCTCTCTCCATTTTCAATTGGAGTGGCCATGTATCTCATCAACAGCAAGACATCAATTCCAGTCTCTCTATCATTCTTATGTCTCAACACTTGGCAAAAGCCATCTCCCTCAATACTACACTCCTCTCAGTCAAGGTAGTCTTAACTTGTGAGCTGCTTGGCAATCTCACAAGAACAAGTGATATGAAAAAGCATCCACTGACTTTGTAAAGTAGTTGACATTAGGAAGAGTATCCAACTATAAAACCTATGCCAAAGTGGACACTGGAGCTCAACGTAGTCCTTTGACCTGTTGAATCCTATCAAACTCTGCCCCAACTCCAGCCAGCATAGAGTACGGATGCTAAGTGATGATGATGTGGATTTGAGGTAGGTGGACGCCCACTCCCCACTCCACCCTAGAATTTGAACCCATTCACATAAAATCTTGTGGACAAACAAGACAGTAAAGTCTTTAATATCTTGATTTTCATTTTTCTACTCATGCTTATTGCTCTGGAACACTTGCACCTTACAAAATCTATCTGCTCTGATAGCCTGCCAGTTATCCCACTACAACATATGCATGTTGATAAATATATATATATATATATATCATCATCATCATCATCATCATCATCATTTAACGTCCGCTTTCCATGCTAGCATGGGTTGGACAATTTTGACTGAGGGCTGGCGAGCCAAATGGCTGCACCAGGCTCCATTCTTGATCTGGCAGAGTTTCTACAGCTGGATGCCCTTCCTAACGCCAACCACTCTGAGAGTGTAGTGGGTGCTTTTTACATGCCACTGGCATGGCGGCCAGTTAGGTGGCACTGGCAACGACCTTGCTCGAATCTTTTTACACATGCCACCGGCACAGGTGCCAGTGAAGTGACGTTGGTAACGATCACACTCGAATGGTGCCCTTTTACGTGCCACAGGTACGGAAGCCAGTTGGCTGCTCTGGCAATGATCACACACATATATATATATACAAATATCATATATGAATATCATTCAACTATGGTAGTAGTTGAATAATATTCTTAAGGCCGCAATTTACATCAAAATTTGTAGCAATGTTATAGGAGAGTAAGTAATGCTTCCAATCAAGCTTAGCTCTAAATAACTTTTTTTATTTTAAAAGCAAAGTATGTTTAAAAGCAAAGTATGTTTAAATGATAGAAGAAAGCATGAGGAATTTCATAGTTTTGGTCCCATGCAACAAAAATTTGTATAAAAAAAGTTGTGAGGTAAAATATTATGAAAAAAATATAAGGTAAAAAATTGAATTTAAGTATTATTAACTTTTTTATTTTAAAAACAAACTATATTTTAATTAAGCTTAAATGATAGAGCTCAACCTAAGGAATTTCATGGTATCAATCTCATGTGATGAAGTTTTAAAAGAAAAATGTTATGAGTGTTTGTTTTTCAAATTTGAGGGTGATATATACTTTTTTATAAAGATGGTTCTATACTTTTTACAAAAAAAATTAATTTTTAAAGAAAAAAGTAAAAATCACTAGTACAAGTTTTATAATTAAGATATTCATTTATGATGAGTAACAAATAAGGTTTTACTTATCATTTATCAATTTATTATCAAAATATTGACAATTCCTAATGAAAATGGGCCAAATTTTTAAAATTTTAAATAAAAACAATAACAGTTTTGTTTTGGTTATTTTTACCAGTATCTTCTTTTTATTATCATTTTTTTATTCTTCTTATCACTGTGTTTTTTGAAATATAAAATTTATTTTTTTTTTGTTTTCCAAATTTTTGAAATGTAAAATTTAGAATACAGGAAATGCAAGGCAAAGAGGTGGAAATGATGGACAGTGGACAAGAGGATGACTGAAGAAAGGACAATGAGGATGTTTGAAGCAGGATTCAAGAAAAGAAGGCAGAGAGTCAGAAATGGTGGATAGGGTGGGAGGAAAGTGGATAACTGAGAAATTACAATGAGGAAGTTTGGAGCAGAATTCAAAAAAAAAAGCAAAGCAAGGGGTCAGAAACATATGTGGATTTGAGGTGGGTGGACGCCCCCTCCCCACCCCCTAGAATTTGAAACCATTCACCAGCAATTTTTTAAGAGGTGGCCTTCACCTCTTAATTTGCAGGTGGGTGGTGGGTCATTCCCCACTGCCCAGCAATTTTGAGGTTTACCTCTTCTTTTTCAATTTAGCACTAAAAATTTATTAATTTTGCTTTAATTTAGAAGCAAATCACAAAATAACAATGAATAACTCTTATAATTTCACTGTATTCTGAGAAATTTCTACATATATAACATTTTTACATAATGCATATACAGTAGAATTTGCCTAATTAGTCTTTGTCTAACACTCATTTCATTCCTCTACAAGCAAATTTCTACTAAAAATAAAGTCAGTCATACACAAACTAAGTTCATGTTACACAAAGAAAGACAAGTGTCATATGGTATTTACAGTCAGAAATGGTTGCCAGTGGGGCAAGAGGATGACTTAAAGTCAGGACAAAATTTTATATACATTAATTTACATTAAAAAAATTATTAACAGACTTTTAAACTATATTCAATTAAAGAAAGTTTGCAAATTATTTTTTTTACTCTCAAATCACATTAATATTTTTCCTTTGTCAAAAGTGAAACAATAACATCTCTATTGTAATGTGAGATAATAGCTTCAGTTTTAATGCAAATTCACCAGCCATTATTTTTTGTTTGTTTTTGTTAATTTTTTGGCATCATCTAACAAACTAACAATCACTTGTAGTTTATTTATATATGTTGGCAATCTTACACTGCTTGAAGTTCAACATTAAGTTGTTAATACACACCAGATTTCTAGTATAAATATATTTCTATTAATTTGTTTAATAAATCTATTTCTATTAATTTATTCTAATTAAAATGGTGGTGGGTGCCCTGTCATGAGAGCATGGTTCCATGTGCCACAGGGTGGATTCATTCAATCATTTTCTAATTTTATTTCCAATTTTTAATTTTATAACAAGTCAATGTAAATGAAGTGCTCTTCAAATACTGATCTTATTTTTATTTTTTTAGATTAAAACTTTTATTTTAATTCAATAATAATAATAATTCAATCACAAAAATGAAAAAATATAAATATTTTTTTAAAGAATAAAAAGTTTTGAATGGTTCAACAATGCACTATAATACAAACAATGGGCTATATACCTGTTGTAATTTAGTCATCCATAGTCTTATAATATTTTGGAATAAAATTCCTTCTTCAGATATTCTTAGATGGAGCTGCTCCAAAATATTATCATACTATGGATGACTAAATTACAACAGGTATATAGCCCATTGTTTGTATTATAGTGCATTGTTGTACCATTCAAAACTTTTTATTCTTTACAAACAATACACAATGCTTCAAGCGAACTACAATACTCTCATATTTTTTAAAAATTTATTATTCAATTTTCAATAAGGTAAAATCATAAATTATTAATTTACACACTATTAATTAGCATAACAGCATAGCCTGGAAAAAACATGGATTACATGGGAAAATATGAGCAAGAGAAATAATATTCTTAAGATTATAAACCTGGAAAAGTACAGGACAAGTTATTACATCTGGTAAAGTACAGAACAAGAAAATTTTTGGTTAAAATATTGCAGCTAAGAATAAAATTTCAATATTAAAAAATTATTTTATTCTAATTTACAAAGTAACAGTATAATTTAAAAAGGTACCATCATTTTGCTAAAATATTGATACACTAGAATACTTTAAAAATGAGAGCCAGAAGTACCAATATAGCTAAAGCTTTATGCAAAGTAGAATAGTATATATGGTAGGCAAATTCATTATATAAAAAAATAAGCATTGGGTCAAAACTAAAAATGTGAAGACTTGGCTATAACTTAAGCAGTAACTCAAGTAAATTTTACTGTGAATTTGTTGTTAAAGGTAGATT
>NC_043016.1:20420619-20455619 GCF_006345805.1 Octopus sinensis | reverse complement strand
GGCTGTGTGGGTATGGCTGGAGTAGTATGTAAATATGTGTTTGCATATGTAAATGTATGTATATGAGGGCTCTTTGAGAATATATATATGTATATATGTTTATACTAATATGTGGTAGAATATATTATATGTGTACGTACTTGTTTATGCATGTGAATGTATGGGTATATTGATATTGATATTACATGAACTTGTATGTATTAAGAAGAACTATTTACTAAAAGCCATAGTCTAACTGTATGTTTTTTTTATATATTTATATACATATATATATATATATTTGTTTGTATGGATTGTGGATTGTTTATTTGTATCATAATATTTGATATATTAGAATCTATTACAATATGTATTGTCAAGTGAAGATTACTATAAATATAACAATACTGTTATTATTGATAAATATAATAATAATAATAATAATAATAATAATAATAATAATAATAATAATAATAATAATAATAATAATAATGATAATTGATTATTGTTTATGTGGTCATGAGCATAGACATGTTTATATGTTCCAGTATATGTATATATATGTATATGACGAATGGTCTATTTACTTGGACCCATTGTTTAATTGTGTTTATTTATGTATTTTTACACATGTAAAAGTATATACACTCTGCTTATGTATATGTGTATATATGTATATGTGTATGTGTATATGGATATTTGTTCATATTTTTATATATATTAAATATTTTTGGAGTTCTTTATAATCTCTGACGAGGCCTATGGTTATATATATAAGCACCTTATTTTTAAATGCCTATAACCTCAATATAATTGACAACTATAGGCAAAAAAAATTTTAAAAACTACTTTTAACCATAGGCTGAAACAGTTGTATGGAGTGATTTTAATGATTTCAATAATTTATATTATGATTTTTATAATTTGTATTCTTATCTTATATATATTGAATTATAAGGTATATACGTATGCTATTAAGGTTCTCATTTTGTTAAATGAATAAATACTTCAACATTCTAATATCCGAAAGTTGATGAACAAACTAAATTGTTTCTCCATTTTCTTATTTGTATTATATATACATACATACATATATATATATATATATTATATATATATATATGTACATGCACATATATATATATGTATATAACATGTATATATATGTATATATACATGTATATATATATGTGTATATATATACATGCACATATACATGTATATATATATATATATATTATATATATATATATATGATGTATGAATGTATGTATATACATATATTTATATATATGTAAATATGTGTATAAAGTTTAGTAGAGTTAGCAATTGGAATAACCGTTGTAAGGGATATTTGATTCCTGATAAACTCTTGTTTATATTTGTTCAATGCCTGTATTGTATGATCATAATATGCTTGCATATGTATGCCCAGGATTAACATAGGTAATTAGTACTGGTAGTAAAAACCGTTTTTACTACCGGTATAAATTACCTATGTTAATCCTGTGCATACATATGCAAGCATATTATGCTCATACAATACAGGTAATGAACAAATATAAACAAGAGTTTATCAGGAATCAAATTTAAAGTAAACAGAAAATGGAGAGATATTGATCGACAACACTTGACTAACATCGATTATTATTTTTTAATACAAAACTTTATCCCATCTAACAGCTGTTTCTGCTTCCAGTGTCTTATGGTGTTGCCATTCAAAATTCTCAGAATAATGTTTTTCATATTTTGTAACACATCCAATTTGGAACATTGGGCTTCATCAGAGTGATGAAAAATACATAAATGAAAGAGAAGAGGAAGAGCCTCCTGAAGTGTTACACTGCAAATTGTATGATTAAAATATATTAAGCATTCATTCCCCTTCCTGTAGCTCTTTCTCTTATCTTTTCTTTTATGTATTTTTTTTCACTCTGATGAATCTCCATGTTCTAGATTGTATTACAAAATATGATGAACATTATTCTCAGAATTTTCAATGGTAACCCCATAAGAGATTGGAAGCAGAAACGGCTGTTAGATGGGATAAAGTTTTGTATTAAAATATAATAATCAATGTTAGTCAACTATTGTTGATCAAGATTGCTCCATTTTCTGCTTAATTTAAATTATATATATATATATATATATATAATATATATATATATATATATATATTTATATACATATATATATGAATATATCTGTATATATATTTACACACACACACACATATATACATATATGTATGTATGTGTATGTAGTATATATATATATATATATATATAATATATATATATATATATATATATATATATATATATATATATATATATATATATGTATGCATGTGTATAAAGTGTTAGGTGTGATGTACAGAAATTGAATATTGAGAAAAAAAGTTGTCAGAATTTTGGAAAAAAATCCTTTTATTTCTTCATTATTATTAGGGCTTTCATTATTTTCTAGAACTTGTCAAATAAAATTTTGTAAGTGTACAAACAGCTTGTTCATTTATATAAAACAGACGTTTTTTTTTGGTTTTGTTTAGAAGAGAATATTGTTTTTGTGTTTTTTTTTTAGTGGGGATAGATAGATAAATAGATAGATAGTTAGATAGATAGATAAATAGATAGATAGATAGATAGATAGATAGATAGATAGATATATATATATATAATATATATATATATATATATATATATATATATATAGATAGATAGATAGATAGATAGTTAGATAGATAGATAGATAAATAATAGATAGATAGATAGATAGATAGATAGATAGATAGATAGATAGATAGATAGATAGATAGATAGATAGATAGATAGATATATAGTCAGATAGATGGACAGATAGGTAGAGGGAAAGAGAGAGAAGGGTATCTACCTTCCTATTCACCAGTCATTCATTTATCCATTTATCTAGTTATTTACCATTGTATTGGAATAGGTTTAAGGACGGTGACCTCTTCAAAAGAATAAATAAATAAATTTTTAAATATATACAAAAAATAAAAATAAAAACAGGTGCCTTTTGGTCATCATTGAAAGTCATTTTGCTTTCTTTCTCTTTTCCCTTTTCTTTCATACATAAAGCTAGAACATCCCAATGCTACACATAGATATATCTGAACATTTGTAGAGATAAGCCACATTTGAGCACATTAGTATAACACTAACAAAGTGTACTGTCTCTGTTTCTCTTTCAAACATTCAATTTTGGGGAGACTTTTTTGATGAAATGTAGTTCCATTGCTTTTCGGTATTGCTGATTGACTCGTGCACATTTGTAAAAGGGAAAATTTTGAATTTCCATTGCTGCATATTTCCAGGTGCTTCCTTAATGGAATCTTGCATAATTCTTCTTGTCAGATATGTTGCCTGTGGATTCATGCACGTTGGCAGAGGGAATTATTTGTTTCACCAATGTAATTTTCTTTGCAGTTTGGGCAGGTAATGCAGAATATGAGGTTTTGTGTTTTGCAGTTCATATCTGCATTTATTTTGAAAAGGGATCCACTCTTGAATTTTATGTGGGAACCACTTTCCAAGTATTTGAAGTTGTTGATATTGTAGCATGTTCCACATCTCCTATCTCCACATTATTTGACTAAGAATTCTGATTCATTCTCTGATTTGAATTCTGTTCATGTGAAGTGTTTTTAAGATTTTTTGGTTGGTGTCTGCTATTTCATAAGGTGTATTTTTCAATCAGTGTTTACATTTAGGAGTATAGGTATTCCTATACTTTCTGGTATGAAAGATGTTGGTTATTCCAGGACTGTGTGTTAAGGAACAGAATCCTGTTTTCATTAACTCTTTCCTTAAGTGCCCATAGTTGGGTGATGTTCAGTTTCATCACTTTTTTAATTCCCTCATTAATTAATCCTAAGGGGTATTTCTGCATTATGAGGAATCCTTTGAGTTTGTTGAGTCAGGTTTCACATATTTTGGGGTCAGTCACTATAGCACAGATGTGTCTTGCCATGCTGTATGGAATGTTTCTTTTGATGTGTGATGGATGGCAAGAGTAGAAGTTTAAATATTGGTGTGTGTCAGTTTTTTTGTAAAATATGTCTGTTATGGCTGTGGAGTTCTGTATTTTTATGTGGATATCCAGAAATGGTAGTTCATTGCAAGTGGATTCTATCATGAATTTGATGGATGGGTGAAATATGTATGTATATATATATATATATATATTTATGTATATACGGGTCGATTTGCTCGACTAAAGGCGGTGCTCCAGCATGGCCGCAGTCAAATGACTGAAACAAGTAAAAGAGAAAAAGAGAAAAAAGAGAAATATGTATATATGTGTATGTATATATATATATATATATATATATATATATAATATATATATATATATATATGTATATATATATATATATATGTTGAATGCACTCAAAAAGAACCTGTGGAAAAAATTATTTCACAACAAAGTACAAATGGGCCCTTTACGAAATATTTACTCAAGATCGAGACAGGCATGTGAATAGAAGGATCGGTGAGAATGGTAAAGGAAGGGAGAAGCAGGAGAGATCAGGGATTGGACACTTGGAGAGCTGAGCATCTGGCGAAACAAAGGGAAAGAGACAAAAGCAGATGTCATGAACTGGATGCTCATGTGAATACAAATGGAATAAAATAAATTTTTCGTAAATTGGATCATGGGTTATTGAGATACATGTTTTTTCAGATACCTTTATAAATAGCCAAACCAGCATATAATGGGGAAAATGCTTTGAAAGTAAGGTGCCACTGAAATGTGAATACACTAAGAATAACAGAAGTTTTGTGTAAATTGGACCACAAATTCCTGAGATATGTGGTTTTTTGGGGTACCTTGATAGTACAAGAGGGTGAGGAATAGGGAGAAAGTGAGAGAGAGAGTGTGTGTGTGTGTGTATGTATATGTGTGTGTGTGTATGTATGTGTGTGTGTGTTTGTATCTGAAAAGAGTGTCAATGGAAAAGAGAAGGAAAGGAAGAAAGAAGAGAGAAAGAAGAAAAAATGTGTTGACATCTTTGCAGCTGGTCAGTTCTTTCAATGAAAAATGATTCTTGGCTTTTAGAAATGACAAACCCAGGTGGTCACTTCGGAGGGGGGGGGGGGCAGGATTTTTCAAAACAAATTGTCTGGATTTTTTTTCATTGTCTTGAGAGAGAGTGTGTGTGTGGGTGCCTGTGTATCTGAAAGGAGTGGCAATGGTTTTCCATCTTGCCAATGATAAAAAGAAGGAAAGAAAGAAGGAAGAGAGGAAGAAGAAATAATTGAATTGACATCTATACTGCTGTTCAGTTCTTTCAATCCAATGTTTGATTCCTGTGCTGATATGGGTTGGAGAATCTGGATGTAAGATTGTTTTTATTTATGTATATATACATATGTGTAGTACTGTATGTGTGTGTGTGTGTGTTTAATATAATTTACTTTAAAAAATTGGTCCTTCATCTAGTACAAATTATTATAGAAATATTTTCAGCCATTCAATTTTGGGGAGAACTTTGTTATGAAGTATTTTTCCATATTTTTCCTGAAGGAGGTGTCATTCTTTGGGCATTTATAGAAGGGAAAGATCTTAAATTTTCCTTCTCCACATGTATCTAGGTGTTTACTCAGTGGAATCTTTCACAGTTCCTCCTGTTGGACATGTCAGTGAATTCTGGCTCGTCGGCATAAAGAATTTCCAGTTTCGCCCATATAATTCTCCTTGCATGTGGGGCAAGTTATACAGTACATTACATTCTGCATCTTGCAGTTCATGTCTGCATTTACTTTGAATATGTGGCCACTCTTAAATTTGATTTGATTGTCTCCCTCTATACATTTGTTGGTAGGGTTACTTCAGATCCCACATCTACCATCTCTGCACTCTTTTACAAAGAATTTGGTTTTAGTCTCTGATGAGAATTTCGCTCTTGTTAGTTGTTTCTTCAGGTTTTTGTCTTGGCGTTTACTGTTTTTTATGCAATATTTGTTTAATATGTTTCCCATTTTGGGGCTTTGTAGGACTATTGGTAAATTCGAATGTACGATTTGAAACATGTTGGTAACTCCAGGGTTGTGTGTGTTTATGAAAGGAATAATGTTTTCTTTGTTTTTTGTTTTTGGAGTTCTGAGTTGTGCTCTTGAGATTACATTTTTTATTAATTTGAGTGGGTATTTTTGTTCTAGTAGTAAGTTTTAAAGTTCATTTAGTCTTATTTGTCGTGTGATTGCGAGTCGGTAACTATGCTGCATATGCGTCTTGCCATACTATATGGAATGTTTTTTTTTTATGTGGGATGAGTGGCAGGAGTAGAACATTAAATTTCTACACACACACACACACACACACTCTCTCTCTCACAAGACAATGATAAAAAGAAATCCAGACAATTTGGTTTGAAAAATAACATTTTACCCCCCTCGAAGTGACCACCTAGGTTTGCCATTTCTAAAGCCAAGAATCATTTTATATTGAAAGAACTGACCAGCTGCAAAGATGTCAACACATTTTTTCTTCTTTCTCTCTTCCTTCTTCCTTTCCTTTGCTTTTCCATTGACACTCCTTTCAGATACAAAAGCACACACACACATACACTCTCTCACTTTCTCCCCATTCCTCACCCTCTTGTACTATCTCATATCTCTCTCCACTCGTACACACTCAATAATACTATAAAAAGAGACAAAATTCCTGAAGTTCAATCTGATGACTTCACTAAAATGGACGCAAGCGCTAATATATATAATTTATAAAAACATGTGACATTAATAAATATCTGTAAATATAAAACCATCCAAATTTCTGAGTACCTTATTTTTTCTAATATATAATACCTGTACATCATCTCCAAACCTAATATATATATATGCACACTCTTAACCTTACTGTCCCCCTCTCGCTCATTCTTCATTCTTTCTGGTTTTCTCTATCATTCTCTCTCTTTAACTGTTCCCTTTCTCTTACTCCTCCTCCCTCTCATCGCTGACATGTAACCAGAGTCCTGTCTTTCTGACCACAGCCTTCAACAAGTATAGACGGCATCCTGTCCCTTTCTCACACGTTCAAAATAATTTTTCTTTCGTTCAGCTTAACAGCCCTTAACGTTCATATTACTGTTATTCTACTTGTCCTGTCGTTTACTGTTTTTAATTTTATTTGTATTTTTACAGTCTTGTATTGTTTTTACTGTTCTGTTTTTGTTACCATTTTTTACCCCTCCACAAAAATTCTCAAATTTTATTTAATTTGATTTGCGGGAAGGACCATTTCACCGAAGTCATGTCTCGCCTTTACCTTCGAAACGTGGAGTAGACAAAACGGAGGCGGCTGAAGAACGGGAATTTTCCTTGTGTTGTATGTCTTGTACTCTGTTTTTTCGTTGTTTAAAAAAGTCCGTTTCCATGGTCCTGTTTTTATGTTTTCATTTCGGTTCAATGTTTTTTTGGTGTCCTGTACCTATATATACATATAGATGTAGGTACGTACATATATGTATATGTTTTATTTATTATTTTGTTATTATATATATATATACCATTCACAATGACTGTGAAGTTTGTTTATTTTTTGGTCATCTTTTTTGCATTAAATGCTGGAAATTACAAAATGTGTATTGTTTACTCTTTTTTATCATTTGTCCCATTAAATACTTAAAACATGTTTTCTTGTCTTAATATTGCCTTGAATGCTTTGTTGTCATAAGATTGTAGTCACATGCAAAACGACAGCTTCCAAATCCTGTTTTCTGACTGGGTAAAAATCATCAAACCTTAAACCTCAGTAACTCTTTAAAAAAAATTTGGGGAACAAGAGAATAATGGCCTGAAATTCACCATGAAAAACTGCCTTAATACACCAAACTTGAAAATTTTCCCTTGATTTTAAAATTTCAAAAAGTGAAGGAAAACAGAAAAAAACTATACGCGCATGTTTATGTGTGTTTTAATGTTTAGATACATGTGTGCTGTGTATAGTGTTCCCAGATGTGTCTAACTGTGCATGCACACATGCCTTCATATTGATGTCCAAATATGAGTGTTGCATGTAATATGTTTATGTGTGTATTTGTTTTCACTTGTATTGTATCTGTATATTCTATAAGTTTCGTAGCATGATATACTAAGGGGCTTTTTTTATGAATACCACTGGATTGAGTCCAAATATTGTGACCTAAGTTTACATAAAAATATATATGTATATGTGGAGGCATAATGGCCCAGTGGTTAGGGCAGCAAACTCGTGGTTTCGATTCCCAGACCGGGCCTTGTGAGTGTTTATTGAGCGAAAACACCTAAAGCTCCACGAGGCTCCAGCAGGGGGTAGTGGTGATCCCTACTGTATTCTTTCGCCACAACTTTCTCTCACTCTTTCTTCTGTTGGCCTGCTCACTTAGCCAGCGGGGTGGTGTCATTTGAAGGCTAAAACAATGCGAAGTGCATTGTGACCAGCGATGTATAGCAACATGTGATAGCCTGGTTGGTCACGGTGATGTGTATATGTATGTGTGTGTGTATACATACATAAATATTTGCATACTGACATGACGTATGACTTCTCGTCATCACTGTTATATCAAATGTTCCTGATGTTCTCTTATTACTCTCCAACTGTGCATCTTCAATAAGCACTCCACGATATCTCTATTCAATAATTCCTACAACCTGTACGCTATGATTGCACATATGACACTCCTCTCAGACTGTTCTGTGCATGCTCATTTATACAAACTAGTATAGTTCATTCAGCCAATCATAGGGATGTACAGATTCCCCATACAACACCTCACCCTTTGAGATTGACTTTCCTTTTATTTATTTATTTATTATTTCCTTGGGGAGAAATTGGCAAATGTTTTTAATTTAGAATCGATCTCCTGGGTGAAGAATGTATCCCCCAGCATAGGCTAGTCATTAGTGACCTTAAGCTCAAGGCCAGAAGGATACCAAGAAGCAGACCAATCCCAAAAAGAAGGATTTGGAAGCTAAAGAACTCTTCACATGGTCAGAGATTTAGGGACATCCTCAACAAGAAATTTGATGAGAGGGAGGAGGAGCTACAGATCCCTTATCTGGTGGGCAATGCGGAAACTGGAGATTGATGAATGGTTAATAAGGGCTGTACAGGTCCTATACAGAGAGGCCATTAGTAAGGTTAGGATTGGCAATGAGTATAGTGAAGAATTCCGGGTAGAAGTAGGGGTCCACCAAGGTTCAGCCCTCAGTCCCCTTTTATTCATCATAGTCCTCTAGGCAATAACAGAAGAATTCAAGACGGGTTGCCCCTGGGAGCTTCTCTATGCTGATGACCTGGTCCTCATAGCAGAATCACTACTGGAACTAGAAAAGAAATTTCGGGTGTGGAAGCAAGGTTTAGAATTAAAAGGCCTTAGAGTCAATGTAGCAAAGACCAAAGTTATAGTAAGTAGGCAGGCAAACTTATCACACACCCCCTCATGTAGGTGGCCCTGCTTGATCTGAAGAAAAGATGTAGGTAGAAACTCCATAAGATGTACCCAGTGAAAGCTATGGATGCATAAGAGATGCAGCAACATCAGAGGAAAATTAACCGAGAAGATAGCTTTCGTGTGCAGCAGATGCACAGGGGCAATAGACACCACAGATACTCAGAAAACAGATTCCATCACATTCCATGGGGAGAAACTAGAAGTAGTTGATAGCTTCTGCTACCTAGGTGACCAAGTTAGTAGTGGAGGTGAATGCTCAGAGAGTATCACCACTAGAATACAAAAAGCCTGGGAAAAGTTTAGAAAGCTTCTACTCCTACTGGTGACAAAGGGTCTCTTGTTCAGCATGAAAGGTAGATTTTACACTGCATGTGTGTGAACTGCCATGCTTCACAGTAGTGAAACATGGGCTGTGTCTGCAGATGACATGTGTAGGCTTGAAAGGAATTAAACTAGCATGATCCACTGGATGTGTAATGTCAGTGTGCACACATGACAGAGTGTAAGCACCCTGAGAGAAATGCTGGACATAAGAAGTATTGGATGTGGCGTGCAAGGGAGACGTTTGCACTGGTATGGTCATGTACTACGGATGGATGAGGAGAGATGTGTGAAGAAGTGCCACTCCCAAACAGTTGAAGGAATCCAGGGTAGAGGTAGACCCAGGAAGACATGGGATGAGGTGGTCAAGCATGACCTTCGAACGTTGGGCCTCACAGAGGCAATGATGAAAGACCAAGATCTCTGGAGATATGCAAAGACCCGACAAATAATGTGAGTTCATGGCTGCTTCCTGCACCAGTTTCACATAGCCCCAGCCCATCCAAAGTACCTTGGATTGCAGGATGGCCTGCTGTGTTTACCTTGGATTATAGGGTGACCTGCTGTGCTTGAGGAGACCTATTGAATCAAGTACATCAACATCAAAATAAAAATCAAATGGAAATTGTAGTTGTGATACCTGTGCCAGTGGCACGTAAAAAGCACCATCCGAACGTGGCCGATGCCAGTGCCACCTTCACTGGCTTCCATGCCGGTGGCATGTAAAAAGCACCAACTGATTGTGGCCACTGCCAGCCTCCTCTGGCACCTGTGCCAGTGGCACGTAAAAAGCACCCACTACACTCTCAGAGTGGTTGGCGTTAGGAAGGGCATCCAGCTGTAGAAACATTGTCAGATCAGACTGGAGCCTGGTGCAGCCTCCTGGCTTCCCAGACCCTGGTCAACCCATCTAACCCATGCTAGCATGGAAAATGGACATTAAATGATGATGATGATGATCATCATACCTTTCTGGTGCACATTAATTCAGCTGGTGACATACCAGACTTGGCAAGTCAATGTGATGAAAAATGGAGCAGATCCAAAATACCAATTCTGCAATGATGTGATTGAAACAGTGGACCACCTAATTTCTGGATGTAAAGTCTTAGCTGAATCAAGATATGACAAAGTTGTCAAATATCAGTATTATAAAATTAAAAACTGCTGACAAATGGTATAATCACTACCCTGAGGTTGTAACTGAGTGAGAAAATGTAACAATTCTTTGTGACTTTCCAGTACATACAAACCAAACCATCAAAGCTAATAAACTGGATATTGTTGTGAAAAACCAAAACAATAAAGTCTGTTCATTGAATGACATGAGCAATTACTTGTGATCATATTTCAGCAAAAGAATTTGACAAGCTCAGAAAATATAAAGATTTGCTCATTGAAATTGAAAAAAATGTGGAATTTCAAGATGGTTACAATACCAGTGACTGTAGGAGCACTTGGAATGATCAAAAAAGAAACTAAAAATTATTTGGGGATGATCCTTGGCTTACCATCCATGTAAGAAGTGCAAAAGATTATTTTAGCTGGTACATCACATGTAATGAGAAGAGCATTGTTGATGTGGGAAATGCATTTTATTTTTTTCTGTATTTTTATTTTTTACTTTTTCATTATTAAAAGTTTTTTTTTACTATTTACTTATTTTTTGCATAACTTGATTTCATTTTGAAAATGAACAATCTGGTGTGTTTAGTTTAATGGCTTATTAATATATGCGTGTGTTTTTTTTGTCCTAGAAGTGGGAAGACATTTGGCAAGAAATGGAAACAAAACTGAAAGAAAAACTCATAGTAATAATCCTTCAAGACTTTATATATGAAAGACACAATACTGGTTACTGGCTCTCATGGCTTAACTGATTGGAAGTGTTATCATATACATGTCTTGGTGTAAAAGATGGGCTACAGCAAATATTCAGCTCAGTACCACAGATCTGCTCGTCAAGTGTTTGATCTTAACCAGTTGAGCATGTCCCTTGGTAGCTGATGATGTCTGCATCACTGATCACAAACAGAAGTAGTCAGGGAGCATTGTAGCCGCATGTTGAGAGGAATTCTTTGGAGTTTAAATAATTCACCTCTGGAAACATGGGTATTTTGTTCACCATCCTTAAACAACCCTTATTCAGGGATCTTTTGAGCAGGATGGGCTACTTGACCTGAAGAAAATTGTAACTGGGCCCTACCTGCAAGGTCATGCACTGTTTATCTTGATATGAGATCACCATGTCATGCACATATGGCTGTAATGCATGTGCCTAGTGTACCCTTATCAGAGGGGTAGTTATGATGGGTATACTAGGGTTCATTTATTTGTATTCCTGTGTCACTTTAACAGCATGCTCTGCTTTCTCACTTGATAACAACAACAACAACAACAACAATAGTCAAGACAAAGAGCATGATTTGATTGTAAGATTTTATAGATTGAATGATATTTCAACAGAAAGTCTGTCTTCGTCAAGTTCAAAATAAGAAGTGATAAAAATTCAAAATTATAGAAATTTAAATGTAAAGTATGAATGAGAGCAACCAGTGTCCACACGTTGATGGAATACATCAGCAGTTTTTAAGTTACAATTTTATAACACGCAAAAGAAAAAAACAGAAAAAAGAAAACAACAAAAAAAGGAAAGAAAAAGAGAGAAAGAAGAATATTTAATCAAACAGTTTTGTATAAATTTGATGATATTCTCCTGTCATCTTATTCATTCCTCCAGGGTGTGATGTTAATAACTCACAAACATATTTCTCCTCGTGCATTCTGAGAAGTGAAAGTGAAGCAGATTCAGAATATTTTCTGAGAATATGCACTTTCAAGTCTTCTTCAAAATTGCAGCTGCTTGAAACCAAATGTTCAGCAAGTTCTGTCAAACTACTGTTGTTGTGCCTGACATTGAATCTGTGCCCATTAAACCTTTTGTTTAATTGTTCTGTTGTACAACCAACATAAATTGTGTTTCATGTATTCTGCAGCACACACCAACTGGGAATCTTTACATGTTCCACCTTCTGTATAAATCATAACATTTCTGTTATGATTTCTGATGGAATTCACTTCACTCATGTTGCACAATAAACAGCTGTTCTTTAAGGTACAGCATGCAGATACTCCAATGTTCGTTTTCTTGGAGTCAGATATAGAGGTCCCATGAAGGGATTTGAATGTCTTCAGTAACTGTGTTTTGAATTTCGTCATGAAGATATTTTCAAAATTAACTGTCATGCGGGGGTACCCATGGTGCAATCCTTCACCTGGTGGTAAAATCTTTGTCTAAACTTCATTGTGTTATTTTCTAACACAAACCTCAATAATCTACAGAGAAAATTTGATGGAATACTTTTGTTTGACTGTTTTTCGAAGGCATCCATGCATGCCTCTACCCCTTCATTGTGGTCAATATTGGGGTATAAGGAAGAAACATCCATAGTTACCAAAAAACAGTTCTTAATACAGCCTCGGTGGTTAAAAAAGTTGTTGATTTTAGATACAAAATCAAATGTATCCCGAATATAGGAACTTGATCGTTTTGCAACAGGGATTAGAAAGCCATCCAGCCATTCCAAAATGTTGGCTATGCAGCATTCATATCTGCTGCAAATTGGGCGCATTGGAGGAAATCTTGCAAACTTTTTGTGTATTTTAAGGAGACCATAAAATACAGGTGTTCTTTCTGACCTTAAAATCTTAGATTTAGCCTTATTAACGAAATTGTCTTCCTCCATTTCCAGAATTATTTTGTCAAGTTCTTCTCTGTAATTGGGGTTTGGATCGACAGGTAATTCTTCATATGAAGTTTTGTCATTTAAAACTTCTTCACAAGCTGAAATATACTCAACTTTTGTCCTTTATTATGATAGCACTTCCCTTATCTGCCATCTTAATAACAATAGAATCATTATTATGTTGGAGTGCGTAAGATTGGGAATTTGTGAGGTTATACCAGGACTTCTTTCCACTTGTTTTAAGGCTTTCTCTAATGCCTGCCTGACAAGATTCAAGAAATTCCAGTAGTGCTTGTGAACGTCCATCCCTAACTTTATCTGGAAACCAATTGGGATTCTTTTCAATTCAATTATGCCAGATTCAATCATCATCATTTTTATTTTTAGTAAACATAGGGTTTTCTGACTCCTCGTTGCATTTTTTCTTGTGACAAAGGACAAACTGAAATAGTCCTTGAGCTAGTTTATTCTTGTTGAAATTCTTAGTGCTTGGGCAAAAACTCAGTACAAGCTCTAAGACTGAGACATAATAATAGCCAATGGTATATTGACTAGTAAAAGATTTTTGTACTTTATTTTCAATGAACATGTTTGAATGAAATATAGAGAAAGAATAAAATCTTGTACCAATTATACCTGTACTTTAATTAATTCAAATTATTGTACTTGTACTTCAAGTGGCCAAATTGTTGGCAGTTGACATCTGGAATAATTTTTGTAACAAATCAAACAGGTAAGATGCATTAAAAATTTCAATTTTAGTGTTTATCCATAATGTTATTGCTTTTACAACTGTTAATTAAATTTAACTGCCCATAAAAGTCAAATTTAATCAGCAAGATCAGCTAGAATTACATAACTATAATCCACTGGCATATAAGCACCCACTGACAAAATTTCAAATCTGTATGTAAAAAATTAACAAAGTTACTAGCAAATATTGTGGACACCCCACTTGAACCTGGATAATTCAAAATAATGTGAACAAATAAGCATTACTTTTGATAGATTAATCTGAACACTAAAGGATTAAACAAACCTTATTCAGGGACCTTTTGAGCAAGATGGGCTACTCAACCAGAAGAAAATTCTAATTGGGCCTCACCTGCAAGGTCAGGCACTATTTATCTCAAAACAAGTTAGAAGTTCAAGTCAGTATTATGATTAGGGTACCATATTTTTGGTTTTGCAGAGTGTCCCTTTATCCTTGGTTGGCAGTACCTGTAGAGATCGTGTCTCAATAAAAACATCGATGGTTGTGTCAAATTATCGTAATAATCCCCATGAGTGAAAATATGAAATACAAGGTATTATACAATGG
Source organism: Octopus sinensis (assembly GCF_006345805.1). Lineage (NCBI taxonomy): Eukaryota > Metazoa > Mollusca > Cephalopoda > Octopoda > Octopodidae > Octopus > Octopus sinensis. Next base: position 20,440,789 of record NC_043016.1, on the reverse strand, counting down.
CATGTATGCTAACAGGAATGGAACTGTTAATAGTGACAGTGTCACATACAGCAGGGAGTGTCTGATCAAGCTCTGGCAGGTCATCATCAAGATCAGGATCAGAATCAAAGTCAAAAGTACAAAATGAAATCATTGAAATAGGAAAAAGAGGTAAAAAAAATTGTAATTGAATGCTGGCTGAGAAGTGAGCCAAATAAAAGGGGTTTCATGAAATAAATAAAGAGAATATGTGATGAAAAAGGAGTTTTTGAAGCATCCACTCAGTGACCAGGCAAGGGCAATTCATATGAATGACTGGATTACAGGATTAGGAGTTGAAGAAATCCAGAGAAGAATGAAAAATGAGAAGGAAGAGAGAAAAACAGCAGTAACAGAAAGTGGTAATAAAGGGGTAAGAGATGCAGAATATGAAAGAGAAGAAAATCACTATGTGCCTGAGATTGCTGATGAAGTAAATAATGAAGATCTAGTTGGACAAGTGACAGTAAATGCTGCTCAAAACTTGAATGATGAAAAGAAGGTGATTCTAGAAATGCTGCAAGGTAAAATGTGTGATGGGAACAACGAAGTACCACCAAATGTAAGATATATGGACAGAGGGAAAGCAGGGAGAGTCACAGGCAAAGTAAATGGCATTTTGAGCTTGGTTAAAACAAAATATTAGTGAAACAAACCAGCTAATCCTAGATGCAGCTAATGCTGTACTTGACTTAGTAGGATACAAGTGGAAAACTGAAGAAATGAAAGGAAATGAAAAGAAAGAACCAAACTAGAAGAAGAGAATACAAATGAAGTTGGAAAAGACACTGAAAGAACTGGGGCAGTTGGATAAGATAATCTTTTCAACTCTAGGCACAAGGCTCAAAATTTAGGGGGAGGGGGCTGGTCGATTAGATCGACCCCAGTATGCAACTGGTACTTAATTTATTGACTCCGAAAAGATGAAAGGCAGAGTTGATCTCAGTGGAATTTGAACTCAGAACGTAATGACAAACGAAATACTGTTAAGCATTTCATTTGGTGTGCTAACGTTTCTGCCAGCTCACCGCCTTTGAATAAGATAATGAGAGGAGAATTCAAGAAAGAGGTAGTAACCAGAAAAATGAATGGACAATACAAAATAGAAGAATGGGGAAAACAAACAGTACATGAAGAATTGTCACAAAGGGTGACAGCATTAAAGGCCAAATTGAAAAGATATGATGGTAGATGCAAAAGTTTTGAACAGAAATAGAAGATATCTTTTTGAGGAAATAGAGGGACCAACATCAGAAACTGATTCCTGATGCCGAAGAAAGTAAAATAGTTTGGGGAGAACTGTGGAACAGGCCACAAAAACATAAAGAAAGTGCAGAGTATCTAACACAGGTAGAAAGGCAACTTGCAACTGTGCTATGACAAAAAAGAAACATCAGAATTGATCTCTATACAGTGAAACTGTAGTAAAAAAAAATAGCAAACTGGAAAGGACCTGGTCCAGATGGAGTACAAGGCTATTGGCTAGAAAACTTTACACAGTTGCATGAAAGGATTGCTGCACAACTGGATGACTGCCTGCAGCATGGTCACATCCCTACCTGGATGACAAGTCGATGAATGCAGTTATGTCTCAAGGATCCTTTGAAAGGTAACTTAGCATCAAATTTTTGACCTATAATCTGTTTACCACTTATGTGGAAACTTATGATCAGAAAAACTATATAATCATCTAGAAAGTGTAGTGGTAGATAGATAGTTGAATGATTTCCCTTGTAATAGTTTTGAGATGCAATTCTTAATTATTCAAGAAGCTTGGCGTTTCTCTTCGAAGTTTCTAGAATGCCTAGCGTTCCATTAATAAAAACAGCTTGCTAACATAGCTTTTCGCTTCTTAGTCGATTAGACTTAGAGCTATTCATGTTGTTGCTATGTACATCTATTTCTCTATGCCCTATAACAGATATAACTGAAAGCCACCACTTTGCATAAGGCAGTGAGCTGGCAGAGACATTAGCACGGCGGGCGAAATGCGTAGCCGTATTTCGTCTGCCGTTATGTTCTGAGTTCAAATTCCGCCGAGGTCGACTTTGCCTTTCATCCTTTCGGGGTCGATAAATTAATTACCAGTTACGCACTGGGGTCAATGTAATCGACTTAATCCCTTTGTCTGTCCATGTTTGTCCCCTCTGTGTTTAGCCCCTTGTAGGCAATAAAGAAATAAAAACTTTGTTGTTGTTCTACATTTCCTATCTCTGAACGTTCTTGCAAAGATCACTTCATTCAACTAGTTTCTACTTTTTGATTTCATGTATAATCATCGAAAGAAGAATAGAATATATTTTTATGTAGGAAACATATAGATCGTGTATTTATTCTTTCATCTCTGTATGAACTCTTGTGATAACATACACACAGCCACATTAAACACACAGTACCATCTATATATTTCACTACAAAAGTAACAAAAGTAACAATCTATTTCCAAAAGAGCATAAAGGATGCAGGAAACAAAGTAGTGCAACAAAAGACCACTTATTAGTTGATAAAATAATAATTAAAGATTGTTGTCCCACCCATGCTATCATAGAAGATGGACATTAAACAATGATGATGATGATGCTGACGCATATTGATGGGACTGAATGTAGCATGGTTAGATAACAAAAAAGCATGTGGCATGATACTGCACTGTTGGATAAGTAAAACAATAAGCATATTTAGAGTGGCAGAAAATATGGAGAAAATGGTTAATGAAAGTATGAAACATTCATCATCATCATCATCATCGTTTAACGTCCGCTTTCCATGTTAGCATGGGTTGGACGAATGACTGAGGGCTGGCGAACCAGATGGTTGCACCAGGCTTCAATCTTGATCTGGCAGAATTTCTACAGCTGGATGCCCTTCCTAATGCCAACCACTCTGAGAGTGTAGTGGGTGCTTTTACGTGTCATTGGCACGGGGCCAGTCAGGCGGTACTGGCAATGACCTCGCTCGAATCTTTTACACATGCCACCAGCACAGGTGCCAGTAAGGCGATGCTGGTAACGATCATGCTCAGATGGTGTCTTTTACGTGCCACTGGCACGGAGGCCAGATAGCCGCTCTGGCAACTGTCACGCTCAGATACTAAATTGATTGGAGGATAACAACAACTTGGAAAATTGAACATCAGATGTTTTAGTTGTATTGGCCATGATACTGCTCAGTTTGATATTGCGAAAAGTTAAAATAGCTTATAATTTGGGAAAAGAATATGATCAGACAGATCATTTCCTTTTTATGGATGATATAAAGATTTACATGAAAAATGAGAGACAGCTTGACAGTCTTATATACATACAGTATGCATTTTCTCAATGATGAAGGTATGGAATTTGAGATAGAAAAGTGCACTATTTTGAAAATGAAACAAGATTTGAAGAAAGCCAGGGAATTGAAATGCTAAATGGGCAAACAATGAAAGCGGTTGAAAAAGGACAGTGATATAAGTATTTGGGGATACAGGAAGCAGATGAAATAAAAAATGAAAAAAATTACCTGTAGAGAGTTCTCAAAGAGAGTGAGAAAATTACTACAGTCAAAGCTGAATTTTAAAAATGTCATTGAAGCAATAAATGCATAACTCTAGAGTTGGAATTGCAGACTGGACCAAAGACGACATACAGAAGCTTAACAGAAAAACTAGAATGCTGTTGACAATGTATAGAGCCCATCACCCTAAAGGTGATATCAACCAGCTGTACCTGAAGAGGGACCAGGGTGGAAGAGGCTTAATTGCTATGGAAGAGTGTGTACAAATGGAATGAAAAAGCCTACTAGAATATTTACAGAACAGCACAGAGAAACTGCAAAAGACAGTGAATAAGGAACAAGTGATTAAGTGAGAAATAAGAGAAAAGGACAAGAATGAAATACAGAGTACATTAGACTGATTGAAGAGAAACTTTTGCATGATCAATTTTGGAAAGCCACTGTAGATGTATGTGGAACAAAATACTTGGCTAGGTTAAAGAAAGGGCAATAAAAAAAAAGGAGAGCCTAATTGTAACACCACAGGATCAAGTGATAAAAACAAATAACTTGAGGAAAAATGTGTCAAAAAAATGTAGAGTTTGTGGAACTTGGAATGAGACATTGGCACACAATGTTGTAAAATGTCCAAGTTGACACAGGAAGAATATAAGAAATGGAGGCAAGTCCAAGTTGTAAAAGCTTTACACTGGAAGTTTTGACAAAAATGAAGATTTGAAGCTGGAGATACATAGTATGAACATCTGGTTGAAAGAGTGCTGGAGTTGGAGAAATGTGAGATTTTGTGGGACTTTTCTATTAAAACAGATAAGAGGCTAGAAAATAATAGACCAGACATGAAAATAATAGACAAGGAAAAGCAAAGCTGCTTATTAATTGGTCCATCATGTCTGCTTGATTCCAGGATTGTAAAGAAGACAAAGAACAAAACAAAATACAATCCTTTAAAAGTTGGAATAGAAAGAACTTGGAATATGAAAACTGTAAAGAGATATGAGTTTAAACAGAAACTCTAGTGATAACAGCATAAATGAGGCAGGACCTTGAAGGGAAGGCCTCTCAGTCAGCAGTTGTGCAGAACAAATTCTAAGCAGCAGTACATAATAGAGTAATGTGGATGAAATGGACAAGAGAAGAGGACAGGGTAGTGATTCAATGCTACTTTGAAAGTGAACTCAAAGTGGTACCAAAAAAAACGTATATTAGCACTTTGGTTAAAGAAAAGCATGTTTGATATAACAGAGAAAAGACTGGTGGACCAGTCTAATACTGTTAAGAGAAATAAGTAGATGACAGAACTGTAGATAGAAGATATCCCAAGACAATTAAAAAGGATCAAAAAGTCAAACAGTTAAAGAACACAAACCAAGAAAAAGCAAGATGTATAAGTGATATAGTCCAAGCCAATGAAGAGCCAACAAGAAAAAAACACAAGCACTACCAACCAGGAAGGAAAAATTGACACCAGTGATTTAAATGAGGAAGATCAGGAGAGTTCAGATGAGTTGCAGAAAGTAATAAGTAAAGAAGAAAGAAAAGATTACCAGCTAAAAAGGCTGGTAATAGAAGGAAGTTGCTAGATATTACAAGGCAAGTAGATTCTCTTATCAGTGGGATTGAAGCTAAAAATATATGTGACACTAACTTATTGATTTATGCAGGAGGAATAGTAGTTACTAGAAGAATAGGTATTCTTCAAGAAAAGAATAGGAAGGAGTAGATGTGGAAAAGGAAATTAGAAAATGAAGAGAAGACTTTAAGACAATATCTGGCTAGAATAGAGCAGGACAAGTTAGGAAACACAAGATTAAAATCTTTTCTTGACAAAAAATATCTAGTCAAAGAGAAAGGATTTGGGACAGTCACAGATGAGCTGAAAATGTGTCTTGTAGTAATAGCAGGTAAGCTTTTCAAATATCAAAAAAGAATAGATCAGTATCAACAGGACGAATTGTTTGAAACAGACTGGAGGAGATTTTATTGCCAAATAAATAGTGTAGAAGATGAGAAGCCTAATGCAGAAAAAGCTAGAAAATTCTGGAGTGATATTTAGAATCATAATGGAAGTGTAACATAGCTAAAGAAAGTGAGGGAAGAAGTAGTCAGTAAGAAGTAGCCAGATCTAAAACTAGCTGGTGCATTAAGTGTAAGGAAGAATGCCAAAATGGAAGGGCTGAGGACCAGATTTAGTTCAAGGGTGTTGGTTAAAGAAATTTAGTATGTTACATGGGAGACTGAGGGAACAACTTCAAGATTACCTTAATGGAGGAGTCATACCTAATTGGATGACTAGAGAGAGAACACAACTCCCTATGAAAGACAAAAGCAATGGCAATATAGCTAGTAATTATAGACCAATCACTTGCTTACCGTTAGTGAGGAAGCTGTTAACAGGAAGGCTTTCAGAAAACATTTATGAGCACCTTGACAGCCAAAATTTATTTCCAAAAGAACAAAGGGATGCAGGAAGAAGGTTAGAGGAACACATGATCTATTGTACATTAGACAAAGCAGTTCTAAAGAAAGTGAAATCTAGAAAGAAAAATTTAACAATAGCATGGATAGATTATAAGAAAGCCTATGACATGATTCTACACTCATGGAGTAGTGAATAATTGAGTGTATTCAGTATTGCTGAGAACATAAGAAATTTAATTAGCGATCACTTGAAGAAACGATAAGTAGATATTTAGTCAATTGATACATCTCTAAGGAAAGTTGATATCAAGAGAAGAATTTTCCAAGGAGACTCGTTACCCCCTTTAATGTTTGTCCTATGTTTGATACCGCTTAGTTTAGTATTGAGAAAGGCAAAGGCAGGGTATTAGTTTAGTGATAGTAAAGAAAAAAATTAACCATTTGCTCTACAATATTACAGGCACCCACCCCCCACTAACTAAACATAGACACACATAGAGATATACGCATGCGCAAATGAAGACACATACAATAGAAATACAAAATACAAAATGGCTGACCGTTAGTAAGGAGAGACACACAAATAAGAAAGAAGAAAGCAAAGGACCACTGATGCGGTCACAGGAGTGTGATGAAAGAACTCTGGCCGAAATAAAATTAAGATTAATGTAAAAAATAAATAACACTGAAGCAAAGTAACACCAAATATATAGTGCATGTGATTTTATTGGCTAAACGCTTTCGTCTATCTGGTAGACTCGCAAGGTCCCTCTTCCAAAATTCACTTGTCTGTGACAAAAAATACTCCTCCAGTACTGTTCTGATCTCATCTACAGAATTCATATTATTTCAGTCAAAATGATTTTGAAGACTGTGGAGTAAATGATAATCAGATAGGGCAATGTCTGGTGAATAAGGTAGGTGGGGCATCGTTTCCCATTCAAACTGCTCCAACCTTTGGAATGTCATCCTCACTGTATGTGGCCAAGTATTATCCTGTTTTGAAACCAAAGATGGTTGTTTTTCTTCTGGCACCGACTTAAGCTGCTCACAGTAGATCTCCTTTGTTATCATTTGGTTTGGGTTTAAAAGTTCAAAGTGGACTAAACATTTCATATCCCACCAAACAGATAACAACACCTTATGTGGGTGAAGACCTTCTTTAGCCAGGAGTGCCAGTGTTTCTCCTTTCCCTACCCACTGTCTTCAGTGCTTGACATTTTTATAGAGAACCCATTTCTTGTCACCAGTCACTATTTGATCCCTAAAAAGTTCATTTGTGAGATGTGACAGCAAAGAAGAGCACACATTCATTCTCTGCATGCGATTAGACTTGGAAAGTTTGTGACGAACCCATTAACCCAATTTGCTGACTTTTCCAATGGCACACAGGTGTCAATGAATGATTGAATGACCAAATCCAAGCTTCTCTGCTAGCTTTTCAACAGTAACAATGGGATTTTGGTTCAGTAGGGTTTGAAGGACATCTTTGCCAAGCTCTACAGATCTTTCAAGATGAAGCTCATCTTCTAGGATCTAACTTCTGAAACCACTGTTGACATTGGCTTACGCTTATTGTCCAATCCCCATATACTGCATTAATATTCCTCACACTTTCTGTTGCGTTGTCGCCTTTATTGAACTCATAAAGCAAAATATGCTGAATATGCTCTTTTGTCACTTCCATTATAGCTTTGAAAAAATAACTGTTAAAATCAAACTGCACTCTTCAAAACTTGCACTAAGAATAAGTACAACATAAAATTACCACCTGCTTTTATAGCAAGTTAATGCAGGTAGTTTATTCCCCCCCCCCAACTTTAAGTTCATGCAACTGAAAAAAACCACATTATTTATGGGATAACACAATGGTTGCATTTCTAAGCTGTATAAAGCAGTTGAGGCATGAATAGACAACTCAGATGAACATCAAAAGTGGAGAGAGAATATGAGATACTAATAATAATGATAGGCACAAACGCTGAAATTTTGGGAGAAGGGGCTCGTCAATTACATTAACTCCAGTGCTCAATTGATATTTACCTATTGACCCTGAAAGGATTGAAGGCAAAGTCAACTTTGATAGCATTTGAACTTAGAATGTAACATTATAAAAGCACCCTTTTGGCAATAAGGACAACATGCAAATATACAAGAAATGGCCAATAAAGAAAATGCATACCGGATTGGTCAATATTTATTAAGACAGGACTGCCTCCCCAGTATCAAACCAATTTGGAGTTGAAAAGTTAGCTAGCAGTTTGATCCTTTCCCCAAAACACAGGCACGAACGCTTCCTTTAAGGGGATAATGTCAAAACAAGGCAAAAATTAACTAGGGAAGAAACAAGGACATTCTAGAGACCTATTATACTGCAATGTACATTCCACCAAGCAAATCTAATACAGACCAAACATAGGAAGAATAATCCAATTAATAGATCAAATATATATAACAAAAAATTTGCTAATCTTCACAGGGACATCATAAAGATTAACTGTTGATTGACTTGGCTATCCAACAGATTCAAATATATTCAGGTCAATAGTCATACAAATGAGAATGCAAGACATTATTCCACTGTATAAGTGGTATACGGTTACAAGAAATATGCAAACCAAGATCATTGATGAAATTACCCCTGACACTAATGTAAATGAAACTGATTATGGTCAAAGTGGAAATACAGAGACTAAATTTGACAATCTCAAAACAAACATTTTAACCAAGTGGGATGGTCAAACATACTGAACTGAGAAATCAAAATGATCTCCCCAAGATTTGCAACTCAAAACAAAAGGGTAGAATAATAGGTAACATAAATGCAAGATCTTACACACTGAATAAACTACTCTATGCAGCAGCTTAAATAGCCACTGCACTGTGAGGTAGTCATGTAAAGAGAAAGACTTCATATATAAACAGGAAACCAGTATGGCAAAAGAGAATTAGAAATAAAATTAATGTACTCAGGTCTGATGTTGAAATACTCAAGGTCATCAAAAGCAAAGAAAATGTTAAAAAGTGTAAAGCTAAGATATTGAAAAGAAAATATGACAGAAAGGATAAGTGAAATCAATGAAACATTCCAAAAAAATCAAGTGAGCAGTCCAAGCCAAAGCAGCCTGTATAAGAAAAGATCCAACTTTTTCAAGGACAATGATGTTCTGAAATAATCCTAAGGACTTCTAAAGAAAAATTGTAAAAGCTTCTACCAAGGTGGAAGGACAAAAGTTTTGGAAACTAATCTGGTTGAACACCTAAGAACACAGTTGTGATGCTTCCTGGATCAATCAGCAAATCAGACATAAAGAACAAATATAGAAAGAAGATATCTCATTTGAAGATCTCAGTTTCAGAGTATTAACTGATTTACTCTTTAAGTAAATCATGTGCTTCACTTCACTAGTTATTTTAAGCATCTTGGCAACTATCTCAGGTAGCCTAGCTGCTTTCCCTACTTTCAAATCTCTTATTACTGTTGTCAACCCAGATGACTGGTCTCTCTGTTGAGTCTACATGGGACAGATGCTCTCTTTCTCATGCATTCCCTGCTTTCAACAACCTCTCATAGTAGCACTTCCATACCTCTTTCTTGTCAGCAACTGCAAATGTACTTTTATTTCAAATATTTTTCCTCCAAACATCTCAAAGTTCTATAGTATGCTGTCTAACAATGTCCAACACTACATGTCTCTGACCCCCATGATATGGAATATGTTGAAACTTCTCTAATTCTACCTCTCCCCTTGCTAGGTATAATTCCTTTCTACTCAATATTTTTCTATGTTATCCTTTTTCTTTCAGTTCTTTATAATTTGTCTCTTTACTGCAATAGCCCTGTCTATAGTATTGCTCCACCACTATGCCAATTGGCATTTGGCTGGGATCTTGCACCAGCCACAGATCTGATGTGTAACTCTTAATGATTGTCTAGTATGAAGTGCCAATTTTGTTCTATATTATATTGTATGTCTTGTATGTCTATTTCTTCTCTTCCCTAGTATCATAAGCATCATCTAATACCTCTCGGAATCTATGATCAACAAAGAGCTCTTTCAGCTATGTAAGTGCTACGGAAGGACCGTAGTTAAACTCTCAGTCCGATAATGATATGAGTGAGGAGTCTAATGCGGGTCTTGTATGAACATGTATATGTTAACTAAAACGAGGCAACAAAGCCAAGGCTGTGTGGGATTTTCAGGACATTTATAAAGAGAAAGTCTTACAGTTGTTTCTGGGATATTAGAGATATCTCTTCATCAGAGACAATGTTAGATTGTTAAATAGAGGGAAATATTAGTGTTCAATATGGAGTTATTTTAGAAAAGGAAGCAAATAAGGAGTATATAGGGAAATACGAGAATGAATGTAGAAATAAAAATAAAAATGTATAAAGATGTTATTGTGGTAGTACCATTATCCAAGGAAAGTGGTATGTAGCACCAAATAAAAAAGGAGAATCCATATTCAAACTGGGACTACATCCAAAAAAAGTTATGCACTGTGTTTGGTGGGATACAAAGGGTGTTGTCTATTATGAAGTACAAACGTGGGCAGAAAAGTTCATAAGCTAACTATGCTGGGGTAATTATGAAAGGCTATCAAGACCAAACACCCAAGAAAATTGATGAAAGGAGTTTTGTTTTTTAGGACAATGCCTCAGCACACAAATCCTTCATTTCAATGACTGATGTGCATGATAGTGACCTTCAATTGGTTGATAACTCTCCCTATTCTCCCCATTTTATCCCATCTGACTATCATCAGTTCCCCAACATAAATCCAACTCTAGGCTGGGAATCAGTATCGGAGTGATGAAGGCATCATATGTGCTGTTGATGACATTTTTGAGCAACAAGATGAAAGCTTCATCATTAATGGGATACAAGCACTATAACACCAATGGAAGAAGTATGTGAACCAGCAATGGAGTTTTGTTTCGTGGGTTTTTTTTCTTCTCCAGGTTATTTTACATGCTTTCAACGAGTGTGATATTGAAATCATGTGTAAACAGCTCCTTTCCCCAGAAAAGGAAAGATTTGGCTGCTATTTCTTGCACGCCCTGCTACCATGTAACAGGTATTTTGGGGTCCTCTATTGCAAATAGCTGTTATGTGGTAGCAGGACGTGTTAGAAATAGCAGCCAAATCCTTTGAGGTGGGATATGTTGAATGCACTCCAAAAAACCTATGGAAAAATATCATTTCACACTAAGCTTATGAATGGGTCTTTTATGGAATATTTACTGTGTTTTTAAAGTCATTTTTACTTTAAAATATATTTTTAAATATGCCAAAAAAAATTTTTGTAATATTATTCACCTGAAAATAATTTAAAAAACATAAAAATATTGTCTGTTTAAAGAAAGCTAAATATAATTACCAAAATACCTCTGCTGAAGTATACGAATCTCAGAAGATGCTCAGATAAGAAGTTTTGTCTTTTCAACCTCGTTCATCTACTCTTCTATATCTGCACAGATCATAAACCCTTTATTAGTTCTTTTCATTATTCTGTCTATTTCATAACCATGTCAACATATAAATATAGTTTCAATAGTTTTGTCTTCCTTGTTGTTGCCTTAAGATAACCTTAGTTCACACGTATCCTTAACCACAACATTCATTTATTCAAGTTTATCACACAGTCACTTATTTCTCTAATTTTGTTACAGATTGACTGACTGAAAACTCTCAGATTTTTCAATTTATTTTACTATTATCAATGCTCTTGGAGTCCCCTACTCGATTTTTTAATACCTCTGCCAAAAGAATACATAACCAGAAGATGCTCTCGTCTAAATTTGCTAGTTCATGGTACACCAGCCCTCCCACCCCTCCACCTGTACCGGAAGTACTATACTCTGTCATCCTTTGGTTGTCTCTCACGAACACTTCTAAAGGCTTTATGCCATCCCCATCCCTACTTAGGGCTTATCTCCCATGTAAGGTAGTGATTATATAGTGCATAAATATGATGGTGTAGTGTATAAAGGTTGGATTGAAGGCTATTGTTTGTTTATGAATTCTGCCAAATGTGAGCTTTCTTTTCAGGTACATGATGCTGCTGTCCCCTGTCCAAGGGTCTCACGGGCCAACACCATCGGGGTTGGTACTCTCAACGTTGACACTCTGAAAGGTAGGTCTGGTGAGATTCTTGAAATGCTTGAATGGATATGTGTCAATATGTGCTGCGTTCCGCTAGGTTCCTCATAAGTAAAGAACACAGGTACAAGATTTTCTGGGCAGGGAACACTGACAGGGTCAGGGGGCATGGGTATAATTCTTGCGGAGAAATGGGTGGATAAGGTAATCGAGGTAGTCAGAGTATGTGACAGAATACTTAAGATTAGATTAGTGCTTCATCATGGGTTAGCAACCATTATCTTGGCCTATGCCCCTCAGCCAGGGCTACCTGATGGACAGAAAGACCGATTTTATGAAACTCTCTTGCAGACTACATTGTTGATGAATGACAGGGACCTTCTCTTTGTGGCTGGTGATTTCAATGGACATGTTGGACAACATACAGAGGGCTTCCATGGCGTACATGGAGGCTACAGTTTTGGTTCCCGCAATGAGGAAGGAACCAGGCTGCTGGAGTTCCGCGACACAAATGATCTTATGGTTTGCAATACTAACTTCAGGAAACCTGCCAGTCACCTAGTCACCTACCGTTCTGGCAGACACACTAGCCAAATTGACTGCAACCTCGCCAGAAAAAGGGAAAGATGGCTGCTTATAAATGCCAAAGCCTTCCCAGGCATGTAAAAGCACCCACTACACTTCGAACATTAGGCCTCACTGAGGTAATGACTAGTGACTGAGACCTTCGGAAATATGCAGTGCATGAGAGGACCTGGCAAGCCAAGTGAGACAATAAACCATGACCTATGCCAGGGGTGTAACCAGCCCACTTATATGTACCTTTCCTTCATTGGACACTAAACTCTGCTTGCGAATACTTGTTAAGGCAAGTGAAATCAAAATCGAATCAAATTTGATGATTGGCACCTGTGCCAGTGGAGCACTAAGAGCACCATCTGAGCATGATCGTTGCCAGAGCAGCTGACTGGCTTCTGTGCTGGTGGCATGTAAAATGCACCATTCGAGCATGATTGTTACCAGCGCCGCCTTACTAGCACTTGTGCCTGTGGCACGTGAAAAAACATTTGAGTGAGGTCGTTGCTAGTGCTGCTGGACTGGCTCCTGTGCAGGTGGCATGTAAAAAACACCATTTGAGCGTGGCTGTTGCCAGTACTAGCCCTCGTGCCGGTGGCATGTAAAAGCACCCACTACACTCTCGGAGTGGTTGGCATTAGGAAGGGCATCCAGCTGTAGAAACTCTGCCAGATCAGATTGGAGCCTGGTGCAGCCATCTGGTTTGCCAGTCCTCATGGAAAACAGACGTTAAACAATGATGATGATGACTGTAAAAACAACATACATTTTTGAAATCGAATTTACTTAAAAATATTTCTAAATGATTAAAATATTGTGTTTAACAAAAGCAAGAATACAAACATTTATTGTAAAAAACAAATAGTATTTTTTTGTTGTCAAATCACTGTCCAATTGAAAAGTAAGAGTTTCTTCCCTTTCAGGATAAAGTTATTTTCGGAATATTTTCCCCATTCTGCACCGTTTTGGATATTTATAGCCTGAAACCCCCTAATATCTCAAAAACCATTTGTCCGATTTACATGAAACTTGTTTTATTCCATTCATATCAACATTTCAGGAGCAACTTAATTCATAGTATTTTCCCATCATGCACCAGTTTGGCTGGGTAACATTGCAAGCAAGCAAGATTCAAGCTGACTTGAAGTATTTGTTGGTTTCCAATCTTGAAATGTGATAGGTCTTTCTTTCCAACCTTATGTATGTGTGCAAAATTGCATATGTATGTGTGTGTGTATATATATATAAAAAATTAGAAAAAAACCACCTTTTATCAATTCAAAATGAACAATTAAATTACACCATCAAGAAAATTACATATAATAGAAATATCAAAATGAAAATAACAATAAAATGTCAATGATTAAGTAAATTGCAAAAAAAAAAAAAATAAAAACGTATATAATTGTTTTTTTTCTAATTTTTTATATATATATTATATTATGTGAAATTTGATTTAGTATTTCTAATTTGAATTTTTTTCCCTGTAAGTTTGGATTTTATTTCCTCAAATAATAATTATATATATATATATATACTTCATTCTTACATTTGGTCTGCAAGGTTCTTGAATTCCTGTGTTGAAACAAACCTTGTGTTTAGGGAGGGTCATTATGCCAATAAAAAATTAAATAAACACACACATACTGATTCAATATCACTTCTTTATTTTACCAACTGACCATCCATTGATTTCATTAATGTATTAATTGAACAATTAACGAATTGTTAGTTCTCTCTGTCCTTTCATTGCTATTCACGACCTCATCAGTGCCACACTCTCAGTCTTCAACATATTTACGAGAAAGGTGTTGGAAGGTATTCTATACAGTATATCCAATGCAAGCTATAGACACATAAACAGAGAAAGTAGTATTTATATGTAACAGATGCAGGAACAATAAATGCGAAGGACACATGAGAATAAGATTTTCTCAAATGCTCAGGAAGCTCCTTAGAGGTTGCAGACAGTTTGTTACCTAGGTGACACAATCAGCAGAGGAAGACGATGTTCTGAAAGAATATAGCTGCTAGAATAAGAACAGGATGGGGAAAGTTCAGAGAGTTATTACCTCTGTTGGCAGCAAAAGTTTTCTCTCAAATTGAAAGGCAGATAGTAGGTGCTTGTATATGAATATGGTAGTGAGATATGGGTCCTGAATGCAGAGGACATGTGAAAACTAGATAGGAATGAAACTAGTATGCTTCACTGGATGTGCAACATCAGTGTGTATGTATGAAATACATTAAAGAAGTATCTGACCTCTACAGATGGGTAGTGTGTACTTGTTGGATTTTTGCTTTCACTGAATGCATTGATATTGCATCAAATTTTAATATTGTAGATATATTGCATCAAATTTTGCCAAAAGCTTGATGATACTTCAGTATCATCAAACTCAAACCATCTAGAAGATTCAGCAGGCCTTTGGTAATGATACCATGGACAAAACTGAGACCAAGAAGTAGTATAACAGCTTCAAACATAGCTGCGCCTCAGTGGAGAGCAAGGCATGCCATTCACAAGCTGAAATGAAGAATCAAGTGAGAAGGTTTAGTGAATAGTCATGGAAGACTGCTGTGTAATAATTCAGGAAATTGTTCATGATGTGGAAATAAGCAGAGGAACATTGTATTCCATTTTAATGGAGGATTTGTGCATGTGGAGGGTATTGGCAAAATTAGCCCCCAAGGTGCTGGCAAAGCAGCAGAAGCAACTGTGCAAAGAAATCATTCAGGAAATGCTGGACTGTGCAAACTATGATCCAGACTTCATGAAACCATCATCATCATCGTTTAACGTCCGCTTTCCATGCTAGCATGGGTTGGACAGTTCAACTGGGGTCTGGGAAGCCCGAAGGCTGCACCAGGCCAGTCAGATCTGGCGGTGTTTCTACGAACAGAAATCTGATGAGCATGAACTACATGTCCATATTCTAGGCATAATGGCTGGGAACTGAGGTGGCCTACCAACATGAAAATTTTCAGGTATGTACCACAAAGGTGGAATCACCTCCCACCCAATGGATTTTACTCATGTGGCATTAGTTTTGGGAGGAAAAAATAAAATTAGATACTTTTGAATGCTCTTTGTAGGACAAAATACAAGTGTTGAGAGAAAAAATTAGGCATAAGAGGTATTAAATGTAGCAGTAAGAGAGAAGACTGCTATGGTTTGGTCATGTGATGCATATAGATGAAGAGAGGTGTATAAGAAGTGCCAATCACTTGAAGTAGATGGAACTTGTAGGGAGGGCTGATCTCAAGTTGTTGAGCTTCAGGGACAAGCCTACAATGCCTGGTGATATGGTTCTTGGAGAGACCTGTCCACCTCAGTGAAAGTAAGTTTTGGAAGCACTGTGTTTATTGTCCTCTCCACTCATATGTTACATTGATTCACATCCCCCCACCATCAATGAACCAAACTACCTCTTATCATGCACTACACCTACTCATCCCCTTATTTCCTGCAAGCTCCCCACTCATCTATTTCTGTTCACCTCATGCCTTGAGGGGCCACCTTGATACCTTATCCCCACTATCTCTTCACAGCTTGTGCTGATAAGTCGTTCCTTCCTCTTCTAAGTGTGAGTAACCTGTAACTTTTATACAAGAATCTGCTCTGTCCCTCAAACTTTTACCCGCCACCATCCCATATCGCTATGTTGACATCTTCTCCCATAAGGTTTGTAGTTTTGTGAGCTGCATGGCAAACTCAATAGTGTCAGTAACGCATAACTCAGTTCGCGCTGTAAAGTTGGAGGCATTAAGAAGGGCATCCAGCAGTAGAGACCATGCTGAAGTAGCCATTGGAATATGATGCTATCCTTAGACTCACTGGATCCTGTCAAACTGTCCAACTTGTGCCATCATGGGATATGGAGGTTAAAAGAAGATGATATATAAGTATATAAATGTAAAGGCGTGTGAGTTTATGTGTGCATATGTAGAGGTATGGGTATATTACCTATACATGTAGATGTATGTATTGGTCTATATATGTGTCTTTATATCAAAACAAAGACATATGAACATGTATATCAAGTTATATGGACTAGTGTATGTGTAGAAGTAAGCATCTCATATCTCTATATTTCTGACAGACTGTATGGCAATTGAACATAGCATCTTTTCTGTTGATAAGAAACCCTCTACTCTTACTGCTTAGGTATTCAAATAAATTCTCGATCTTTTTGAAGTACTCAGCATTTTGAACCCATTTAGTTCTGTACAGAGCAAAGGCCACAGCATATCAGTTTCCATGTTTGGCAATGACAGTCCTTATCAGGTGATTTGACCCATATTTCAGCCAGTTGTCATTCTGATGCGTTTATTAGTGGGAGGTAGATTAATAGAAAATTCCAAGCAGTATAATGTCAAATCATGGTTATAAATTGAGATGCATGGGAAGTACAATGCCAAGGACTGCAGAGGAGAAAGAAGACTTATAGAGGTTTTCTTGGTTTGCACGTACCCATGATGCCATTCTGATATAATGTAAAAAGATCACCTTTCACCAAGCACTAAGACTTAACATTTTCTAATCTTGTCCAACATAACATTTTCTCCTCTTGCCAAGCATGAACACATAACATTTTCTCTTTTCACACACTAACTACTGGAATTTGGCATAACAGCTTCATGTAAAACAACAACTATAACAGTCTATAAATAAGCATGGAAACTAAAATCTAAATATTGTAGTTGGGTTTGTTTGGGAGAGTAGAGCCAGATCAAATAATCCAGCTCTCAGTTAACTAATCCTGTAAATCTATTTCACCGCTGAATTAAGTCTGTAAAAACCCGAATCTACTAAACTGTTATAACATAGCTTAAGGTTACTTTTGTCATTTGCTGTACAATCTTTGATGATTTGATGATGCAATCTGATTGAGAGGTAATTCCTCGCATAAGGTATTTTTTATTAATGAAACGTAAGTAAGAATGTATTGAATAAACATAACAATTTTATATTCATTCTTGTTTTCTATATGTACTGGGCATTAATAATGTCAATGCAGAACTTCCACAAGATATTTAGAAAAACAACCTGATTTTTCTTCATGACTATGTCTTTCGAATGAAGTTCTAAACACCGGTTATGTTTATCGTTTATAAAGCACACACTAAACACACACACATACGTGTATGAGAGAGAGAGAGAGAGAGAGAGAGAGAGAGAGAGAGAGAGAGAGAGAGAGAATACAACGAAGTTATTTGTGGACACAGACATGTTTGGGAAAACAGACCATGCATGCATTTAACTTCGAATACTTAAATCAATAGTTGAGAAAGTGTCAATGTAACTAATATTGTCAGTGGTTGGAAAGTGATTTATAACTCAGAAAATATAATAGAGTACTAGAGAAACAAAATATTAAACAGTTTGAAAGGTGACAGGCAAAACTGCAATGGTTTGTAATGACGCCCCCCCCCCCACAAATTCCTATCAAAACATCAACAATAATTCTTTTGCATTTTGCCCAGCAATTTTGATAGCATCGACCTCAATATTTCACTAGTGCTTTATTTCACCAACCCCCTAAAAGGATTAAAGGCGGATTTGAACTTAAAATGTAAAGAGCCGGAAGAAATGCCGCTTAGCATTTTATCCGACGCACTTAAAGATTTTGCCAGCTCGACGTCACAATAATAAAAGACGACTGTAACAAATGTAAAGCAAAACATTTAGTAACTTGACAAATCGTCTAAAATATAAACAAACTAAAGAATTGGCATAATAAGAATCAAGAGATCTGTCAAAGTTAATACGTCTATAAGATTTAATCGCACCGAATTTTTAAATTGACGACTACCGCCGTTAACAAAGCCTTTAATAGACAAGTTCGCACGATAAAGAAACAGCTAAAATAATTTAACACAAGAATATTTAGAGGTTACAAAAGAATAATTAACACGCGAAAGCAGAGATACGTATGTATGGGGGGGGGAAATGCTTCGAAATTTAAAGCACAGCTTACGTACATATGAGCATTTGAGATACAAAGGATTACAGATAATTTAACATATAAATAAAGAGAATAAATTATATGAATGAGGAAGTGGAAGTTGGTAAAATTTTCACAAACCTTAATATCATGTAATTAATAACGCTAACAACAAAGAAGTCAAAGTTAAAAATTCCAATCGATTAAAAAGATAATCAATGAAGAAACCCAAAAAAGTCTTTCTCATGTGTGTATGTGCGTTTGTATATATATATATATATATTATATATATATATATATATATAATATATATATATATATATATATATATATATATATACATATATATATACACATTATATACATATATACGTACACACAAACACGCGCACACCTATATATGTATGTATGTATATATATATATATATATATATATATGTATATATATATATATATATATATATATATATATATATATATATATATATATATTTATATATGTATGAATGTATATATATGTATATATATATATACACACACACTTGAAACTGTTAGATTACTAGATTCAGATATAAATTCTGACATAAACAATACGTAACGAAAACTACTTCGAACACGTGTATTGGTTTAACTTGGAATCGGAAGCGACACTTAGATTTTGCGCAATGATACGATATCGGGTACCTGTCATCTTAGCATAGACCAAACATGGCGGCTCAGAGTGAGGGTGGAGGAAAAGATGATATAAAAAGCCAGTTTGGCACTCGGGAAGGAATATATAAACAAATGCATTTGTCTGAATATTCGAGACCAACGAGGGCAGCATACAATGGACAAGCAAATGCGCCCGTTAAAGTCTCCTTCATCAATGTTAACGATGCTTCTGGGTATCCTGATCGAATATGTTTCAATGTTGGAAGGGAGCTTTACTTCTATATTTACAAGGGTGTAAGGAAGGTAAGTGTCCCAAACATTAGCATTCTCTTTTTTTTTTCGCACTACTAACTAAACTGTTTTTTTTTTCCATTTGAAATTTTTTTCTTAAACATATGGAGGTCCCGTTATATATTTGTATGTCTGGCTGCCAGCTTGTCCCTCCTCCATTTCTGTGTGTTCTTTCTGGATCCATGAACGGTAGACAGTCATCGTATTATTACACCCTCCATTCATCATCTTAATGTGTGGATACATGTGTGCAAGTATGTGTGTGTGTGTAATGATTGTATGTGTGCATGTGTACGAAGAAAATATATGTATATATGTGTATGTCAGTATAACAGTGTATATGGATGTTCATTTATATGGATATGTATATATAGGTATTTCTATGTATAACATATATGTATATGGAGAAATACGATATAGCTTTGTATGTGTTTAGTGCATATGTATATGCATAACATTTACGTATATGTGCAAAATATATGCACATATAGAACGTTGTAAATATATATAGATAAGTATGTATATGTCTGTATATGAATACATGTGTGTGTGTGTGTATATATATATGTGTGTGTGTGTGTGTGTGTGCACGTATATAATGCATCTAAATATATCAATGCATATATTTATATAAATATATGTATATATATATATGTACCTATA
>NC_043016.1:20361696-20420519 GCF_006345805.1 Octopus sinensis | reverse complement strand
TATATTATATATATATATATATATAAATAATAATAATTATGATAATACTAATATGACTGGAACAGTAAAAGGAGTCTATATATATATATACTAATATTATAAAATAATAATAATTAATATAATATAACCTGCCTGAACACGTAAAAGAGTATCTATACTATCTATATATATTATATTAAATTAGAGACAAAAACCACTATTATGCAAATCAACAAAGACCTTAATCCAATACATACTAAATTAATTATCTTATTTAAAATTTCCCCTTATTAATATCCACTACGATTGTTTCATGTCTTCTTTTCGCACATCTTGAGTAGTAGACATTCTTCAGGTGGTTTCAAATCTAAAATATAATCAATATTTTTAAGATATAAATAATCTTATAATCTAAAATAAAAATTTACTTATAATAACTCTATTATTAAATATGATGTATCGAAATCGACTATAATGTTAAATATTAACTTTAATTTATAAGGTAGAAAATCCATATTCTAATATCCATTTTAGTCTATATCTACTACTTATAGATATTTAAAATGACTAATATATAAAATTATCAATGAAAAAAAATATATATATAAATATTATCAAAATCAAGTCTAAAATAATCTCTATAAACGATAATAATGAAAACCCTAATATATTTAATTTCTCATATTTAAAGATGAAGTAGCTAATTTCAAAATACAAAAAATATATATACATGCTCACGCTCATATATATGTATGTATATAAACATATATAAATACGTGCACAAACACACACACACATATATATCTATACATACACATATAGACATGGATATATTTTATAATGCAGCCCTAGACTTCTACAACATTACTTATGCATACTCGCACACACACACACACACACACATACAATCACTCATTCATAAACGTATACTCTCAGCAGACAGACTAATACAGAGGAGAAATAACATCCAGTAGCCGCAGATACTCAACCACATACTTATAGAATATTCCATTCTTAGTAAATATAGTATTAATAAGCTATAAAGTACTATAAACAAAATTATGAATGGGAATAATTATCTAATAAAATTATGCTATTAAATTAAATTAAATTAAATTAATTTAATAGCATTATTTATATTAGATAATTATTCCCATTCATAATTTTGTTTATAGTACTTATAGTATTTATTTAATACTATATTACTAAGAATGGAATATTTCTATAAGTATGTGGTTGAGTATCTGCGGCTACTGGATGTTATTTCTCCTCTGTATTAGTGTCTTGCTGAGAGTATACGTTTATGAATGAGTGATTGTATGTGTGTGTGTGTGTGTGCGAGTATGCATAAGTAATGTGTAGAAGTATAGGGCTGCATTATAAAATATATCCATGTCTATATGTGTATGTATAGATATATATATATGTGTGTGTGTTTGTGTACGTATTTATATATGTTTATATACATACATATATATATGAGCGTGAGCATGTATATATATTTTTTGTATTTTGAAATTAGCTATTTCATCTTTAAATATGAGAAATTAAATATATTAGGTTTTCATTATATACTATCGTTTATAGAGATTATTTTAGATCTTGATTATAATATTTATATATATATATTTTTTCATTGATAATTTATATATATTAGTCATTTCAAATATCTATATAAGTAGATATAGACTAAAATGGATATTAGAATATGGATTTTCTACCTTATAAATTAAAGTTAATATTTAACATTATAGTCGATTTCGATATAATCATATTAAATAATAGAGTTTATTATAAGTAAATTTTTATTTTAGATTATATAGATTATTTATATCTTTAAAATATTGATTATATTTTAGATTGAACCACCTGAAAATGTACTACTCAAGATGTGATGGAAAGAAGACATGAAACGATCATAGTGGATATTAATAATTGTTAAATTTTAAATAATATAAATTGATTTATGTATTGATTAATCTTTCTTAGTTTGATTTGCATAATAGTGGTTTTGTCTCTAATTAATATAATATATATTTTACTATAAAATTGGATTCAATCCTAAATCTGATTTTTCCCTGTAAGTTTGGATTTAATTCCAATATTTATATTATTATTATATATATCATCATCATCATCATCATCATCATTTAGCGTCCGTTTTCCATGCTAGCATGGGTTGGACGGTTCTACTGGGGTCTGTGAAGCAGAAGGCTTCATCAGGCCCAGTCAAATCTGGCAGTGTTTCTACATCTGGCTGGATGCCCTTCCTAACGCCAACCACTCTCGTGAGTGTAGTGGTGCTTTTTTACGTGCCACCCGCACTGGTGCCAGACAGAGCTGGCAACGCCACGAATGGATGGTGCTTTTTATGTGCCACCGCACGAGGGCCAGGCGAGGCTGGCAACGGACACGAAACGGGGCGGTGCTGGCAACGGTCGCGAAACGGAAAGTTCTCTTACATGCCACCGGCACTGGTACACATCTGCAATTTCCATTGATCGATTTCGATTCTGATCCTCACTTGCCTCAATGATAATAATAATATGACTGAAACAAGTAAAAGAGTATATATATATATATATACATACTCTTTTACTTTTTCAGTCATTTGACTGTGGCCACGCTGGAGCACAGGCTTTAGTCAAGCAAATCAACCTCAGGACTTATTCTTTGTAAGCCTAGTACTTATTCTATCGGTCTCTTTTGCTGAACTGCATATACATATATATGTATATATATATGTATATATGTATATATATATGTGTATATGTATATATATATGTGTATATGATATATATATATGTATATATATATGTATATATATGTATAAATATATGTAATATATGTTGTATATATGTATGTATATATGTATATATATATGTATTATATGTATATATATATGTAATAATATATGTATATATATATGTATTATGTATATATATATGTATATATATAGTATATATGTATTTATTATGTATATATATATGTATATATATAATGTATATATGTATATATATATGTAATATGTATATATATATGTGTAATATGTATGTATATATGTATATATATGTATATATATATATATGTTATATATTATGTGAAATAAAGATGAATAATCTTGTAGTAGATTAATCAAAAGTTTAACCCGATACCTTAGTAGCAAAAATCACAGCAGTGAACAGCACGGTTGGAGGTACAACCATCTGGCGTTGCAACCATGCGTTGGTGCGGATAATTGAAATTAAAACATTATTGGTGAATTGAAGAATGGAGCTGAACGCAGATTGACAGAATCGTTTTATTTCATTCTACACGTGTTTTGTTTTTCCAACGGATTTCCTTTTTTCTTCCTGAAGAGAAAGACACAATATGGTCCCATTATTCAATCGGATTTTGGTAATTTGTGCCTTCGAACACGTGTAGAATGAAATAAAACGATTTCTGTTCAATCTGCGTTCAGCTCCATTTCTTCAATTCACCAATAATGTTTAATTTCAATTATCCGCACCAACGCACGGTTGCAACGCCAGATGGTTGTACCTCCAACCGTGCTGTTCACTGCTGTGATTTTTGCTACTAAGGTATCGGTTAAACTTTTGATTAATCTACTACAAGATTATTCATCTTTCTATTTCACATAATACATACCGCTTCGTCAAGAAACTGCTACTTTAACCGACGCCAATAATGGAGTTGTTCGAGATTGATGCGTCCCTTAAGGATTTTCTATACCACCAAAGGATGCCTTCCTTAAGGAGTTGGTTTGTAAAACCAACGCATTCATAAACCGGATAAGATGGCTCATTTTCTTCCACGAGAACGAAGATCTAAAATCGAACCGGACAACTGCATCGTCCGAATACGGCCGGCTTTTTAAAACATTGGATACGCCGCCACCGAACCCAAGACTGAAGAAGTCTGAGGACGACTTGTGGGACATAGTTAGAAAGATTAAGTCAGGAAGTCACCCAGGAGAAATGCCCACCTCAGATACCTAGATAAAATTACCAGGACATTAATAGAACGGACGGAGTCCTGGTCCAGTCCGACAAGACCAGGAACACATACAAGATGCCCATTAAGCAGTACCTAGATTTACTCGGTAAAGAGATCAAGAAAAGTTATAAAAAACCAATTGGAGTACCCTGAGGAAGGTAAACTTGGAAATTAAGGATATAATATTTAAACAACCGAATTCAAATGAAACTCAGCCGCTTAGCCCCAGCAACCCAGATTTATAGTGAAGGACCATAAACCTAACTTCCACACCAACCCAGCGCTAAGACTCATATGCCCTGCTAGATCTGATATCGGGATAATCAGTAAGTACATTTTAGATAAATATATCCCTAGTTTAGTAACAAGCTGAAGCTCAGCCTCTGGGCCAACTCCTCGCAGGTAGTGAAGTGGTTCTCTCCATCCCCAATAAGAACCGTACTAGGTTCATTCAGTTTGATATCGCCAGCTTCTACCCCTCGATTAACCCTAGTGTGCTAAATAAGGCCCTCTGGCATGCTCACACAACAAGGCAGGCCTCACCAGAGAAGAGATAGATATCATTTTAGTTGCCAGGAAATCGTTTATTAAGTTTGATAATAAGCTGTGGATCCGTAAGGATACTCCCAATGAATTTGATGTGCCTATGGGTAGTTCGGATAGTGCGCAGATAGCCGATTTGGTCGGAATATATATTCTCTACGAATTGTCCGATCAATTCCCGGAGATCGCGGGCGGCCTGTATCGTGACGATTGTCTTTTTACCTGCAAAACACCACGAACAGAATAGTGCAGAAAACTAAGAGCAGGTTAGCTAGGTTTTTTAATAGAATGGGCATGAGTATAGTTTTTGATAATGAACTCACCAAGGCTAATTTCCTAGACGTTACACTTAACCTTAATAGCGACTCATACTGCCCTTACCATAAGCCTTCCACTAATTTGAAGTATGTCAGTGTCTTCTCAAATCATGCCAAAACCGTAACAGACAATTTGGTTAAAAACATCTCTCTAAGATTGTCTGGCTTGTCCGCCAGTGCCGATATTTTTATGCAGAAAACGGATTTTTATAACGCCGCACTATCCAAGGCCGGTTATAGGCAGAAGGTAATTTATATTGATCCGGCCCTTCCGATGCCATCATTCGGTCATCAGGATAGGGCCGTATATAATAACATTAACATTTTAAGTAAGGACGGGAGCGCGGCGGATACCGGGGTAGTCGCTCCCGCATTTAATTTAGCGAACAAGGATAATTATCGGTCCGGGAGGTCTTACACTAACCCAAGACCCGTTATTCATCCGAGAATCACCCACCCAAATGCGAGAGCTGGCGTCCCGACCCATCACACTGATAGGAATAAGCATATATGGTTTGTAATCCCCTTTGGTAAGCAGATTAGAACTAACCTCCCCCTCATGTTTAGACAAGCCATCGCCAATAACTTCCCCAAAATTCCAAATATTACTCCACGGTTAACTCACATAAGTTAGGATAGCTAGCTTCTCCAACACTAAAAACCTCGCCCAGATAATCGCCTCCCATAATAATAGGCTACTTACTAAGACCCTATCACCTTTTCCGGAGGCACAGCCTCTTCCGCTCCCGGTTTAATGCTCAGTAGGAATAATTATAGTAGTAATAATGATATGAGAGCCAGTACAGTGACACATAATCTCAGCTCCAGCCAGGGAGTACCCACTAGGGGTATAGTTATAAATAGGGGTGTTGTGGTTGATGGTAACAATGGGAGTAGGGTAGAGAGCCCCTTAGCATCCCCAGCATCATTTCCCGCAATAGCAGTACCACGGGCAGTAGCAATGACAGCACTCTGATAGATAGTGGAGAATCAGGGGTTATTCCTATAGTTAATAGTGACGTAGTGGAAAATAGAGTAGTAAGCGGCTGCAGGTCTCGGAACGAATATAGTGACAGGAACGCAGTTCTAATTTCAGAAACCAATCCTGGCAGAGTAAGATTCACGTCGGCGAACTCCAAGATCAAAAACGCCGTCTACCAATGCAAGGTTTACACGGACTCAGATGCCTTCACTTATATAGGGGCATCATCCTCAAGATTGTCTTTGCGTGTCTCCAACCATTACGCAACTTTTCGGGACGTGAACAAGCGCCAGACCACGGGACTCAGTAAGCTAATATGGCGACTGAAGGATGCGAACTTAAGCTATAGGCTGGAATGGTCAATTTTGTCGGTGCCCTCCCATTTGATAGGGGCAGAAGACAGTGCAACCTTTGTGTCTCCGAACTCTTCCATATTTTGTTGCCAGAGGCCGGATGGTAAACGGGCTCTTACAGTCGGCTTTTCGATGCCCCCATTGGCGGCGTTACACTTATCTGGCCTTTAAATAGCGTTTATAAATAAGACCGGCACCCATAGCCCTTGGTAACAAATTCTGAAATAGCTTTTAAGATATCTACAATTAACCACTGCAAGGGAAATTACTCCTGTAAGACAAACGGGGCTTGTTTTTTCACAGCGGGGGGTTTCCTTGTCAAGGCAGGCTTAGATGAACACACACACACATAAAACATAATATATATATAATTTCTTTATTTTTTTTCTTTCTGCCACCCAACGGCTATCACGGCAGTAGCCACTGACAGCCGAACGATCAAACGCACACACGTACACAAAAAATGTTTTCTACCCCTACGCCAACACACACATATATAGAACAGTATACACACACACACGTCTCTATAGATTTTTTCTCGCCCCTTATAAACAATCCAATATTCTTTAAATAGTCAGAACTTTATTCTCGGTCACAAAGAACATCTATACACCCTCACCCACACGATTGACCGATGCCTGACCCGTTGAATTCTCAGCCACCGGTTCTCAACATAACTGATAAACAGTTTCGCCATGGGCTCTTAGGAGCACAGTTCGATTTGTTTTTTGCTCTGCCTCTGTTCTGTTTTTGTTTTTCCAACGGATTTCCTTTTTTCTTCCTGAAGAGAAAGACACAATATGGTCCCATTATTCAATCGGATTTTGGTAATTTGTGCCTTTCGAAACACGTGTAGAATGAAATAAAACGATTTCTGTTCAATCTGCGTTCAGCTCCATTTCTTCAATTCACCAATATATGTATATATATGTATATATATATATGTATATATATATGTATATATATGTATATATATATATGTATATATATATGTATATATATATGTGTATATATATATGTATATTTATATGTATATATATATATGTATGTATATATGTATATATATATGTATATATGTATGTATATATGTATATATATTGGTAAAAACGGTAAGATTACAAAGAAAGAAAGAGACCTCAATATTATGTAAATAAAGGATGATATTGAATAATTGTCACATATTATTTTACAGATATATATATATATATATATAATATATATATATATATATATATATATAGTTCATAGATGAGAATCAGATATTTTCCATATAGAATACATTGTAGTGCTCAAGAGATTTAAACTTGAGTGGGTATATAAGTAAATATGAGGATAAGCAAGTTAGACAGATTAAAATATAAAGTATAAAAAAAAAACATGGAATATTAAAAAGGTATATATGTTTACATACATACCTTTTGGTCCAGCTTACACAAAATACAAATGATATAGAGAATTAAAGGGGTTGAAGAAATGTATTACAAATCCATCAGTTGTTTCTGGGGGCTTGGTAGTCCATATAGATAATGTCTGTAGATTGATTCCATCGTAGGATTAGATGATCTCCATCTTGAATATCGTTTGTATTCTGCGTAAGTTGGACCTTTTTGTATGTAAACATATATACATACATTTTTTTATATTCCATGTTTTAATATACTTTATATTTTAACCTGCCTAACTTGCTTATCCCTACATTTACAACCTATATATATACACACAGACATTATGTGTATGTTATTTTCAAACGAGACAGTACAACCATATCTGATTCTTCAAGTGCTTCCATTCTGTGTATGTACATATATTTACTAGATTGCTGACATTTATCAATGCTTTCTTCCATTATGTTGATGCACCATTTTCTATCATTAATAAAACTCTTGGCACTTTTGGCGAGATGAATATGCTAGGGTATGGTATAATCATCAATAAGAGATGTGATTTTCTCTATTCATGTTCATGTTGTCAATTACTCCGGATTTCCTGAAATCTTTCTAAGCAATATTTGGTTCTACTTGCTATACATGAGGAATTACCTAGGATGTCAATTCTATTTGTATTTATTGGTATCTGATTGTTTTATATAGTTAACCAAGTTTGCTTAACACTGAGTGTTTTATAGATATCTGCCTGGATTCATTAATCCCTTTTACTTTTTGTTATATGTTATTATCATTTGTTCGTTCCTGTCTGGGCTATGAAAGGTCTTTGTATATTTTTGTTGGTCGTAATTATTCATGCCAGTATGTAATTCCTGACGAAGAATCTAATTTTTATTTCATGAAGAGTTTTTCATTTTTGTCTTTGGAATTAATTAGACTCCAAAACAATCTGTAGAATGTATGTTGGTTCTGTACCATCTTGGATTATGAATTAAAGTTGGTCTACACCTACAAGCTTTCCTTTCCTTATACTTCATTTACTGTTTTTGCAAATACTGAATATATATTTTTATATATATTCTTTACTTGGATTGTGCTGGTGGACTTGGATGTTTGACATCCCTTTGAAGGATTTCGGTCCTCACCTCTTTTATATATATATATATATATATATATATATATATTTACAGTGATGCATTGATATACGAGTTAATTTGTTCTCAGAGACTGCTTGTAAAGTTTGTAAAGCAGAGCAGTAATTTCCCATAGTAGCAATGTCATAAATTGTAATTCATTCCCAGAAAAATATTTTACCTATAAAACTTCAGGTTCATCCTTCTATTCTGTACCAACAACACCTACTTGCAGTACAAAAACAGCACATATTGATAATATAGCGGCCTCCTAAAGGGGTCCAGCTTCAATGAGATCTTGATTACCCTTTGGATGACCTGGAATGCAATGCCCTCAATGCTAACTGGCATATCACCTTATACCGAAGCTACATTGGTGACGCCTTTGTCCTAACCTGTTCTAGTGATGAGGTGACAAGGATCCACGACATCTCCAATAGCTTTCCCCACAACATTCAACAACAATGCAAGTCTTTAAGAAAGAGGTGAAGAGAGACATCTTCTCCCTCAAATTCAGTGTATCCAAAGGTGTTGAAGTTTATATATATATATATTTACAGTGATGCATTGATATATGAGTTAATCTTTCTCTCTCGCTGGTGGCTCTTTCTCTCTCGCTCACAGCTCTTTCTCTCTATCTCTCACTCTCTTTCTCTCAATGTGTGTGTGTTAGAGAAAGAGATAGACAGACAGAGAGACAGACATGGACTGAGAGAAAGAGAATGAGAGACAGAGAGAAAGAGCCGTGAGCGAGAGAGAAAGACAAATTGAAAGCATGCGTGTATCTCTGAATGACAACTGTATTAACATTACTATCCCATTACTATGCCGTATTTGTCACTTACATAACTCTGTCCTCCCCTTCCTTGGTATCAGCCACACTCTCTATGCCACTATGTTTCCTCTCATACTATCGCTCTTGCACCCTTCTCATTTTATTAAATAGTAGCCCAACTCACCACTTCGAAGGCGGTGCTCCAGCATGGCCACAGTCAAATGACTGAAACAAGTAAAAGAGTAATTACGTTAATTTATTTATTCACCCCTTTACTAAAGTCATGGGTGGTGGTAGCTGTACGTTCAGAGCCGTGTCATTCTTGCTCAAAAACAACAGAAATTACCAAACTCTTCAGAAAGAATCCGTACAATACATGTGCAATAATTGGAAGTATTTTCATTCTTTTATTCCTAATAGTACAATGCAGGAATATGTTCCAACTCTACTCATGTATGCTTGCATACATGAATAGGATTGGAACATACAGCAATAATGTTGAATTAGCTGCTATTAGTGAATTGTACAATGTTGCAATTCGGGTCCATCACAAAAATGACGATGAAATTATTCTTCCTCTGTTCACTGTTTGCAGTTGGACATTCACAGAAAGGGAGATTTCAGTATTATATAGTGGTGAAATTGTCAACGGCCATTACAATGCTCCCTTTCCTATAAACAATCATGAGCATGAAAGAAATGTAGAAGTAAATGAAATATAAACAAGAAAGAGACAGAGAAAAGAATGAGAATCCAAACACTTAGTTTGAAAACTGTTGAAGAGAGTAAAAACCATTGGAAAGTTAGGTTGCAAAAAAATGAGGGATTTTGAGAGGAGGACAAGAGAACAAGAAGGTGATAAAGATAGGGAAATAAAATTGCAGAGAAAGAAAGAAAATAGAAATAAAAATGACAAAGAAATAACGATTGCAAAAAAGAAGAGAAAATGGTAGAATAAATAGAAAACAAGAGAGTGAAAGCGAGTGAAAAATACGACTAAAAAATAGCTTTCTAGAGAAAATCAGCAGAAAAGTATAGATGATTTCAATGGCAAGGTGTAGAATTTAATTATGATCTTAATTGTAATTATGCAATTGAAAAAATGGTCTTCCTGGATTTTATGTGCAAAACATGTGTAAATTGTTGCAGTTGGACATTTACAGAAAGGGAGAGTTCTGTAATCCTTTTTATGTATGCTCCTTCTGGAAAAATGTGTAATATTGTTTATAAGAAAATTCTAGATTTAGAATAAATTGTAAATAAGATGAACAACTAACACAATTAAGAGGTGAAAGGTCATGGGCTGAAAATAGGAATCTTAAAAATGAAATGCAAAAATGTATTTAGTATGGCAAAACAGTGTCATATGGTGGTTGGCTCTCAAGTAATATCAGGTAACCCTGATGTCTGTGTGTGTGCATGTGTGCACATTGTGTGTACTTTCTGTTTTACATACCAGATATTATAATTCTGCAAATAAAGTTTTTCAAAATTGTAATTGCTTATCATTTTTTTGTCCTGCTTAATTTTAAAGTTATGTACAGTAATTATTTTAATGTTGCTGATTTTCTTTAGAAGTATACATTTCAATCATAGGAGATCGTAATTCCACAGAAAAATTAGGGCTAGTGCTGGGGGTTTGGTTTAGGATTTAATACTAGGGTTAGTATTGTAGTTTAGATTTTAGGGATAAAATTAGGATTAGGATCTTGAGTTAAGTTTTAAGGTAAGAGCTGAGAGTTAGCATTTAACATTAGTGTTTTGTATTAGCATTTAGGGTTATAATTTTTAGTTAGGATAAGGGTTAGTTTAATCAGAAATTGAAAAGGAATTCAAAAGATTTGAATTTATGTACAAATTTTTACAGAATTGAATTCACATGTGTTTGAAATATGGATATCAAACTATATTCTTAAATGAAGAAAAGTAAAAAGGTCTACAAAGTGTTCTTAGTCCAAAAATTTGTTGAGTGTTTTTTGTTTTCGAAAATATTTACTATAATTTAGATAAAGAGCTTTGTGATGCCACCGTTAATTCTCTGAGTCATTAACACGGACATGTCGAGTGTTTTAGCTAGTACACACACACACACACACGAATTACTCACTTTATAGAAATAATGCATTCTTGAAATTCTAGTGGTAATGCAAAATTAAGTTTCCTGTTGATTTACATATTATGTTAGATTGTGTTCCTGTGTTATTTTCTTGTAAAATAAAAGTTCTGGCAGGTGTGTACTTTCAGAGAAGTACAGTTTCATCAACGTTTCATGCTTGCTCTAGTGTTACCCCCTTCAACAACCATATTTTTCAACTGCTTAGGGTAACTTGTATTTGCGCTCATAGTTTCGCCAGTCACTTCTTTGTTAAACCTTTCAAACCAGCCTTTACAAGCCAAAAAAGATTTTTGATGAGAAGATTCACCTTCCTTTTTCTGCAAATTGCCATAAGCATTAAGGCTCTTTTTTGAATTACCATTGTGTTTATCAGCACATCACACTGATTCTCATCCTCAATCCACACACTCAGGAGTCATTCCATTTTAAGTATTACACATGATCTATGAAAAAATAAGGTCTGGACAGTTAACCGAGTAGTTTCTTGAGCACTTGACATAATTTTCTCTTTCTTGTCATGTATTGTTCCCACTGTAGATGTTGCAAGATTTAATGTTTTGGCAATATAACTTTTCTCTTCTGCGTCAATTCTTTTAAAACTTTAATATTCAAAGTTTAATATTCAGTGTAATCTCTTTACAGTTCCTTTTTGCACTACTGCCTTTAATTCTACTCGACAGCTTCTTTCCAGACATTTTAAATTGAAGGCAAATCCAACAGCAGTAGCAATTAATTATCCATAACTAATAGGTAGTTAGTTAAAAAAAAAATGGCCCAAGAGAGACCTGATTTGTGAGAGTGGAGTATTGTTTTTCCTGAGAGATGCAATAATGATGATTAAAAGAAAAGGTGATGGTCTGAGGAAGAGAAAATAGTATATGACTACAGTTAATTACCAGATTTTTTTGTAGGCAATTCACCCCCTGCATTTATGACTCAAGACATGAAGACACACACACACACACACTCACATGTGCATGCTTGCTTGTCAGTATACATACTGATATCTGTTGCAGCCAGTTGAATTCAAAAGACGGTGGGTTGATGTTGATGATGTGGGTTATATTGGTTTAGATGCTAGTGATGGTGGGCAGGTATTGTTGGTGTTGTGGTGGTTGCATTATTCTTGGAAATTGTATTGTTGGGGCTGTTTCGTCTCAATAAATCCTCATAGTCAAAGACATTTTATTCACCTTTTAAAATACGCTAAAATATTATTTATGTTTTTATTTGAAATAGATTTGATTTACTTCATATGCACACACACATACATACATGCATACATGCATGCATACATACATGCATGCATACATACATACATAAATACATACTCTCTCTCTCTCTCTCTCTCATTATTTCCTCGTGTTCCTTTCTGTTGAAGAGCGTAGGCTCGAAACATAAAAGACTTTCTCACCTTCCTGAGCGTCAAACTAATACACCAGCTTGTTGTTTATACTATATACTCATACTATGTATGCTGTATATATATGTGTGTAATATGATGAAATTTTTTGAAATCATTAACTATACACTTTGATCTTAACTAAATGCAAATGGCCATTGAGTTAAGAAGAAAGTGTATTAAGTAGTTTTAAATTGTTTTTAATACAAATTTCCAAAAGAGTGATAGAACAGACTGTATCCTGAAATCAATTGTCATACATTACAATTCTCATAAGCACAAAATCCTGTAACCTAAGGTATGTAATTCAGGAGTGCCTCTGTGTGTGTGTGTGTTGATCTGGATCTATATAACATTTTCCTTTTCCCAAGCTCAAGGGGGTTGTTAAAGGGACCTGTTTTCCTGACAAGGAGCTTTCAAGAAGACCATGATAACAGAACCAGGAAGAATTCTGGGAAAATCCTTCCACGACTGCATGGAGGCATGGTGCTGAAGGATGTGAAAATGTGTTGGATTCAAAGAGGATTATTTCGAAGGGGAAAGCTTGTAGTTTGTATTTTGGATTTCACATAAATTTTTGTGCCCCCTGTCATTTTTCTTTACTTAGACACCTCATATGGCTGCATGCACAGTTGTATATATTAGTGTTGAGGCAGAATTGTTAATACATCAAGCAAAATGCTTAATCAACATTTTCTTACAGTCCTTTATGTTCTGAGTTCAAATTCTGTTGATGTTGACTTTGTCAACCTTTCAAGATTTATAAAATAGGTACTAATCGAGCACTGAAGTCAATGTAATTGGCTGTCCCCTCCCTCCAAATTGCTCCCTTTTGTCAAGATTTGATCCATTGTAACTTGAAATATAAATAAACATTTACTCATATATCATCTGCTTGGGCTTGCTTGGTTGTGTGTGTGTAGGCTAAATCATACTTTAGATTGAGGAAGGAAGCCAGGTGTGTCTTTAAGAAGCAGTCAACAAACCATGAAATAATTTTTCAGGGACACCTTGTTGCTTTTTTCCACACATCATATCTTAAAAAGAATGTGTTTTCATTCTTATTTAAGCAGCAGCAAAGTTATTCTGATTTACACTGTAATAGATATACTGTTGTGTCTGAGGAGAGTCATTCTCTTTTAGTGCCTTATAATTTAACACACACACACACACACACACACACCGGTGCAAGACACAACAAAAATTTAAGAAAAATAAAAAAGGAAATAAGTGGAAATTTTACCTGTGAATATGTTAAATTATAAGTCACTAAAAGAGAATGGCTCTTCCCAGACACAACAGTATATGCTTCAACACATAAACTCACAAAAAGAATCTTGCAAGCCAAATCCAAAAATGAACTGTAATAGATGTTTTCTTATTAATGACAATTCACCAAAAAACAAATATGCATATTAGGCTGAAGGCACCAAGACCCAGATTTGTGTATAGTGGGGAGGTAGTGTTGTATTGGACAATAAATTTAATCTAACGTGCAAACTGATATTATAAAGAATGATTAATTTAGAGAGAGAGAGAGGTGAATAGTGATAGGTATCTTTAATTTTAGCCAAGGGAAGGCAAACATTTGGTTGGTTTGTATGAGAGGAGTGAGATTGTGTTTCTGTAGAATAAAACTATGAGCTAATTCAAATTTTAAAGTAGGATTATGAATCATGATGGTATTCCTAACATGTATCTTCCCATAGACCTCTGCATCATTGCCTATCAATGTTCTATCCTCTTCATAGTATCCCATGTCTCACTTGTGTATAAGAGCACATGTAAGATTGCTTTTGAAGAGTCTGGTATGCATGTTATTGTCTTTGTTTTGAACACATCCTATATTGAGGTAAGTACCTTTCATCCTGCCCTTATTCTCTTTGAGATTTCAGCATCCATTCTCAGTGCATATTCCTTTACATCCTCAATTTCATTAGCCTTGTGCTTCATCTTTTAACCGTATATATTTTTTTGTTTTCATGTAGTTCATTTTAAAGTCTACTGCTAGACCAGAGTGTCCAGCTCAGTCAGTATGGTCTGCAGCTGGTCTGTGGTTTTAGTATTGAGTACAATGTCATTTGTGAATCAGATGTATGTTAGCTGCATGCCATTGGTGTTCATGCCATCTGTCCAGTCAATGTCCCTGATGACCATTTCTTGATATGCAGTAAAAATCTTTGGGAAGATAGTATCTCCTTGCTTGTTACCCTTCCTAATTGGAACCCTTACTGATGGTGATAGCAAAGCTATATGTGAGCAGTTTAATGTATTGCACCATGACACCTTACATTTCCAGAGATATCAACACTGCATTCATTTCATTGATGTCAAAGACATTTCCTGAATAAACAAAGGTGACACACAAAGGAAGCTTTATTCATTCCCTTGTTTTTGAGCTGTGTTAAAGTGAATATGTGATGTATTGTACTGTAGTTCATACAGAAACCTATTAACTCTTTCAGCTATTGATTGTTTAGGTGTTTTGATAGTCTGATGACTATGATCTTTGTAAACAGCTTATAGAGGTGGAGTGATGGTTTTTAAAATCTTTTTTTTTCACCCTTCTTATGAAGCAAGATGTTATTTGACTCTTTCCTCAGTGAGGATGTTTTTACCCTCCTTCAAATTGTAGAATGAAGATTTTCCACAGCTCTTCACCTCAGTGTCTTAACATCTCTGTTGTGATGCCATATTTCCGAGTAGCTTTGTCTGTTTTTGTCAGTTTGAGTGCATTTTCAGTTTCACTGATCAAAATAGGTGCAATTTCTTCCAACATTTGTGGCAATGGAGGATTGAGCTTCCCTGATGATTTAAAAAGGCTGGTGTAGAAAGTTTTGCACACTCCTTCCATCTTCCCTTTGTGAGCCCATCCTTGTTCTTAAGCATTGCCACCTCTGATCTATAGAGTACCTGCCCTCTCCTGCATTTTTTTAAACAAAGAAAATAAGTGTTTCAAAAATGCCATGAAAAGGATTAAAAGTTCTGACCATATTATCAATTGTCTTTTTCAATTTGTTTATTACCTCCTGTAATGTTCTTTTTGATCTTACTATCTAACTACTTGACCTTATTACTTGTTCCTATTTGTAGGCAGCAGACCTGACCAAACCAATAGATAAAAGGATTTATAAAGGAACATTCCCTACTTGTCATGACTTCAATCATCAGTCAGCATCATGTGAGAGTGTCTTGTTGTTAGTTGGCTTTACTGCTGGCCAAGTTCAACTTATCGATCCTATTAAACAAGAAATAAGCAAGCTTTATAATGAAGAGGTAGGTTACAGGAGACTTTGTTTCAGCTTTTAATGACCCCTAAAATATGCATTAATATTAAAAAAGTTTACATTAACTTTATTCTTCTAATTCAATAAAATCGTTTAATCTTTGAGATTTTCAGTTATTTTTGAACAGCTAAAGGTATTGAGCATATATTTTATAATAAGCAGAATTATAATTCCATAAATCTAAAATCAGCCAAAGCGATAAAATAAAACTTTTCACTGTACACACAAACACACACACACATGCGCGCGCACACATGCACACACACAGCTATATTTCCAGCCATTAGGTAGAAAATCTAGGGTTTTGATAATTTTTCTATTTAAGCAGCACATGTGTATGATGAGAATACTTCAAACCCCTAGGTACAAGTTTTCAGATAGTAATTTGCATACTCTGAAACAAATTGTGCAACTGTGTATTTGATCTGGAGATGGCGAGTACATATACTACAACTTTTTTTTATCTCATCTCTCCCATAGCTTTCTTTTCAGATAATGTTAGTTGCTAATTGTCTTCTAGCTGCCATTGTTTAACCCTTTGGTGTTCACATTATTCTGCCAAAATTAATGCTTTTTTTATCCATATTGTTTTGAATTAATCATGCATTATCTTGTAGTTATGAGATTTTGATGAGGTAGCTGTTAATTTTTTAAAAGATATTGTCGGGTTGGTCTGAGAGACCAGATCTGGCCAGTTCGAACATAAAACAGGCAGAATACTTTTGGCCGGATATGGCCGGTTTAAATGCTAAAGGGTTAAAGTGGTCAGTGCTGGTCATTATTAACTAGTACTTTGGACAACCATTATAACATTCACAAGATGACCCTCAGTTACCAAAGACATGAGATATCAGTTCATAGAAGATTACCTTTGATGACTTATTAGGATATTTGACTCACATGGTGAAGCTTAGAAAAATCAGCACATGGTAGTTGGTAATTTTTTTAGGTCCTTATCGATACTGATGGACAACTGTTTGTGTTAAGCAATGCATATTGTCAATAAGTAAAAAAACTGCCACAGGTAATGCCAACTGGTTTTAAGCAGGTAATACAAGTTTGGTGTAATTTATTATAAACATATCTAAAAAAAAAAAAAATAAATAAAAAAAGCATGCATTAGAGATTAACTTCATGGCCAACCTTCATAAGAGCAAAATGCAACTTATCAGGTGGTTGATTATTTCTCTATCATCATAAATAAATTTGAGACTATAAAAAGCTATGAAAGCTGACATTATGACAAAGTAGTGTGAACTGCAAAACATTTAGAGGTTAGAAAGAAACACAAATGCATGTGTGTGCACATACATGCGCACATGACTGGATGCGTTGTTAAGAACTACACTTTTGTAACCCTGTCAATTTGAGTTCAATCCAACTGAGGGGCATCTCTGAGAATTTTTGTTTTTTACTTTAGTCTCAGGTTGCCCAATGCTTTGTAAATGAGATTTGATAGGTATTAACTGTATGGAAGTGCCTTATGTAGTATTTAAGTGTTTGTGTTAATATATATATATATATATCGGTCTTTTAAACTTTTAACCTTTTAATATTCAGAGTACTCCATCAAATTTAATGCTTTTTGATTCACACTGTTTTGAAGTAATCATGCATTACCTTGTAGCTTTAAGATTTTGATGATGCGGTTGCTTATTTTTAGAATGACATTGTAGGGTAGGTGTGAGTGGCTGAATATGGCCAGTCTGAACATAAAACAAGTAGAATATTTGGGCCGGAAATGGCCGGTTTAAATACTAAAGGGTTAAACTAGCTCCTGCAGAGGGCTAATTGGTCTTGCGACCCAAAACTAAAGAAAGCTACATAGTATGACTGCAAAATATCTATAATGCCTATATGCCCCAGTAGTATTTTATCAGAGGTTAAGGACAGATGAAAATTAATTCTGTAATGCAATCATTCTATTGTTCTAGTCCCAAGTTGCATTCCAATTGTTGGTCAATTTGTCCCAGAGTTCTTATCTCAATGTAAAATTAATGAAGTGAATGCCTCCCCCTTGATCTCTGATGTCATCTGACAAATGCCAACTAAGATGGTGTGGATTAGCCAAGCTTTACCTGCTAGAAATAGTTACCCAAATGTTTTAAAATCAGATCCAGATGCTGGATGTTCAAGAACCAAATGAAGGGCAGATTTTCAAACCTGGGATCATCCTGATTCGTAAATGGTATAATATGTCTATGTAGAGCAAATACAGGGGTCCCAGACAGAAAGACAGAATTATGGTTTTATTAATTGTATAGATAGATAGATAGATAGATAGATAGATATGTTTCTTTATTAGCCACACAGGGCTGCACACAGATGGAACAGATTACAAAGTAGAGCTTTCCTCTTTTGGGGAGAGAAAAAAAAAGGAAAAGAAAGAAAAAAACCGATCAATAGGGATCGTGTATCACAGTGTCATGATGTAAAGTGTAAAGGGGGAAGCAGATAAGGTTTATCCATAGAAAGAAAAGCCTATGGAAAAGACCACGGTAACCCCTGTCAGATAGATAGATAGACAGACAGATAGATATTGTTATAACAGTTTGAATCTTCCCTAATATCTGATGAGATGAGTTTGTTCTACACACCTATAAAACTTTGATTATATAGAGTGAGTTCAACTATTATTAAAAAATATGTGTAATTCCTAGAAGATTCTTTCATTTGTCCACTCACTTATATGAATGCACATGCGAGTGATTGGATAGTATAAGCGCAGTATGGCTGAAAGATTACAAGTTTACTTTGCAGCCAGGAAATATATTGTTTGCATGTTATCTTGGGTAGGTATAATTTTCTTTAGCTCCAGGTTGGTCCATACCTTGCAAGTGAAATAGGATAGACAGAAGCAGACACTGTTCAGAAGCCCATCATGTGGATTGTGTCTGTAATTCAAAAGGTGTGCACATGTTACACAGTCATAATAATTTTTCCCTGAGAAATACATTATAGATAATTGTGCTTGTGGAATACTCAGCCACTTCCATGTTAATTCAGGAGCAGGTAATCGTCACTGCTCAATGATAAAGCTCCACAGTGTGTGTGTGTGTGTGTGTGTGTATCATCATTTAAAATCCATTTTCCATGCTTGGTATAAGTTGGATAATTGGCAGGAACTGGCAAGACCAGGAGCCATACCAGGTTCCATAGTCTGTTTTGGCTTGGCAATGCCCTTCCTAATATCAACCACTTTACAGAGTATATTGGGCACTTTTTATGTGACACCATCACCAGTGCTTCTTACATGGCAACAGCACCAATTTTTTCATTTGGTACTTTGGTTTTATGATACCAGTTCTGTTGTGGTGTGTGGGTCTTCTTGAGTACAACAATACATCACATTCCAGTCCCCTATCATCTTCCTGAGGTTCAGCATTTTGCGATCAGCCTTCTGTACTCTGTCTCATGTCTTCCTGGGTCTACCTCTTCCAAAACTTCCCTCCAATTTAAGTGATCGGCACTTGTTTATGCAACTATCCTCACCCATCTCATTATCAAACCAGCAAAGTCTCCTCTCTTGCACATTGCATGTAGTTCCTCTTATGCCTAACGTTTCTCTCAATACACTAGTGCCCTGTCACACATGTACACAGACATCTAGCAGAACACACCAACTTCATTCCTCTCTAATCTTCGCATACCCTCTGCATTCAGGGTCCACGTCTCACTACCATGTAGCATTGCAGTTCATACACAAGCATCATACAATCTTCCTATTACTCAGAGAGAGAGAGAGAGAGAGAGAGAGAGAGAGACCTTTGGCTGCCAACAGAGATAAAAGCTCTCTGAACTTTCTCCATGCTCTTCTTACTCTAGCAATTACATTTTATGTACAACCTCCTCCACTGCTAATTTGGTCACCTAGGTAGCAGAAATTATCTACAACTTTCAGAGAGACTCTGGGACATTTGATGAAACCAGTTTCCCATGTATCTGCTGTCTTTATGGCTCTTGTACATCTTCCATACACAAACACTACTTTCTCTGTTAACCTTCCTACTACTATTCCACTGCACCTCTTGTGTGTCCATAGCTTGCACTGGGTACATCAAATGGAATTTCTGTCTATACCCTCCCTATATATCAAGCCGGGCCATTTATCTGAAGGAGGAAGAGTCCTGTTCAATTTCTTGTTTCCTAGGACCTTGGTCTTTGCTAACTTAACTTTAAAACTTTGATTCCAGGTTTTGTTTCCACACCTGCAATTTATTTCATATGTGGAAACAGTTTCTGCTACAAGGGTCAGATCATGAGCATATAGTAGTTCCCTTTGGCTTGTAGTCTTAAATTTCTTGATTATGGCCTGGAGGAGGATGATGATGAATAGAAGAGAGCTGAGGAGCAAGCCTTAGTGAACACCTACCTGTACACTAATTTCATCACTGTACCCATGGATAACTCTTACCTAACTAACAGCCTCTCTGTAAATGGCTTGTATGACTTTAACAAGCCACTTGTCTACCTCAAGCTTCCTCAATGACCACCACATCACAGAGTGAGGCACTCTGTGGAAGGCTTTCTTTAGACCAACAAATACCAAGTGCAACTGCTTATTCTTAGTGAAACTTCTGCTGCAGTGGTGCTTCTATTTGGACAAAGCCAAACTGCATTTCATCTAGTCAAATTCTGTTCCTAATTAACTGGGCTATAACACTCATCACAACTCTCACCACCTGGTCCAGCAATTTGATGCCTCTGTAATTACTTCTAGCTAAGGCGTCTTCCTTGCCCTTATAGCAGCTGACTATGATGCTGCTATGCCAGTGACTTGGGATTATACCTTCCGGAATAATCTAGCTAACTATGCAGGTGACTAGACTGTATCTAAGGCATCTCAACTGTGACTCTTAATGGACCAGGGGCCTTCCCTGTCTTCATATGTTTAATTCCCTTATCTACCATGCTGCTGTCAACTAGGATAGCTGGTCCCGCTGTTGGGTTCATATGAGGGAGATTCTCTTTCTCCCATTCATTCTCCACATTTAATAGCCTTTCAAGGTAGCTCTTCCACTCCTCCACTCCTCTTTCTTTTCAGGATCACGAAAAGCAAGCATACTGTTATCTGTTCTTACACACTTGTCTCCCAGAACATTTTGATTCTCTCTAACATACTGCCTAGCAATCTGGAACACCTCAAGTCTCTGATATTCCTGCTGTAAGACACTGGCAAACCTCTTCTTTCCTCCTTCTGCCATAGCTAGATACAGCTGATGTCTAGCTTCTCTTATAGCTATCTGATATGTTGTTTTTGCTACATCCACTCTTCCACTCTTTCCAAACCCCTCTTTTCTCTTTTATAGCCCTATTGACCTCAGTGTTCCAGCACCAGGTCACCTTTGGTTTTTCACCCTCAGTAGATTGTCCCCTAAGAACTTTTAATTGTCCTCTATGTCATATATTTCCATCTCTTCCCCCTTCTCATCAAAGGCTTCATAAGGACATCTCTAAATTTCTAGCAACTTGCAAGATCTGTAAGCTTTCATTATCTCCTTTCCATATTGATTTGTGCCACTGGATGCTTTTATCTCTATGTCTGAAATTGCTAACCAGTAACCTATGTTGAGTTGTACATTCTTCAACTGGGAAAGACTTTGCATTCATGAAAATCCGCATGTCCCTGTTTCTGGTGAAGATGTAGTCAATCTGCCTAGTATGCCCATCAGATTGACAAGTGATAAGGTGGCAGTTAGGTTTCCTGAAGTTAGTGTTGCAAACTATTAAGTCATTTACATCACAAAACTCCAGCAACCTTTCTCTCATCGTTTCTGTGACCAGGACTAATCTTA
Source organism: Octopus sinensis (assembly GCF_006345805.1). Lineage (NCBI taxonomy): Eukaryota > Metazoa > Mollusca > Cephalopoda > Octopoda > Octopodidae > Octopus > Octopus sinensis. The sequence continues at coordinate 20,398,453 of NC_043016.1, read as the reverse complement.
GCTTAATAATTCTATCAAGCACCCTTTCTACCTCACTCACCTTATCCATCCATTCCTCTGCCAAAAGAATACCTATGCCATCATTGCTGCCCACTCAGAAGAACTTGTATCTATGCTTCTTGCTGGTGAGCAGGCTAACTGAGGTTCTCCTCCATTGCACACATTTACATACCTCTGCTCAAGCATTTCAATGATCTCACCTGACCTACCTTGTGCTAGTGTTGATTGTAGTAGCTCTGAGATTGTGAATCAGGGACGCCTGAGATGGAAGTTGTGAGGGATGTTTTCAGCATCTCAAAAGAAGATCATTATGATAGTTTGCCTGAAGGTAGCAGGTCCAACAGCTTCCTGTAAGCAGGCACAGGTTTCAGCATGGATTACAATTACAATTTCTTTCAGTCCTGTAAAGGCTTTTGGATATGCGACTGCTATGGGAGAGGGAAGCAGATAAGGTTGAGGAAGGGTAGGGAGTTTTCAAAATTATTATTAAAGCAACAGTCAGTTTCCAGGATGCAGAAGTAGCTGCACACATGATGATAATATATATATTCCAAATCATTATGAACATCATATTGTAGTCATATATCCATAAACATACACATGTACATATAAGTGTGTACATGAATAATGTATTACATGTAGAAACATGCATGTGGGATCCACAGGTTACATACATGCATTACATGTACTCTATAACTACGCATTTATAAATACAGTTCACAGATTGTAAAATCATCACAGGCAATATTTGTCTGTGTATATCATTATCATCATCATCATCATTTGTTTTCGATGCTAGCATGAGTTGGATAGTTTGACAAGAGCTTACCAGCTGAAGGGCTGTTCAAGCTCCATATCTGTTTTGGCATGGTTTCTATGATCGGATGCCTTTCCTAATGCCAACCACTTTACAGAGTGTAATGGGTGCTTTTATGCAGCACCGGCACAGGTGCTTTTTTCACTGGGAGATGCTCTTTGTTACTAACAGAAGTAGTCATTCTCTGAACTTTACTCGGCCTATTCTTATTCTAGCAGCTATGCTTTTGGAACAACCACCCCTACTACTAACTTGGTCACCTAAGAAACGGAAACTGTCTACTAGTTCTAGGGATCTCCACTGACATATGAAGGAGTTTTTTGTTTTTTTTATATAACTGGTGTTTAATGTACCTGCACATTTGCCACATGTAAAGACTACTTTCTCCATTAGTCATCCAGTGACACAGTTGCACCTCTTATATGTCCATAGCTTGCACAGTGTACACCATATGGAGTTTTTCCTGACACCTTTTCTACATATTGAGCAGAGCCATCTCCCTTATCAATATTTTTGTCCTTGTTAAATTAACTCTAAGGCCCTTTGATTCCAGCCCTTGCTTCCATGCCTGAAATTTCTTCTCCAGTTTTGGTAGTGATACAGCAATAAGAACAAAGTTATCAGTATAGAGGAGCTCCCAAGGGCAGCCAGTCTTAAGTTCCTCAGTTATAGCTTGGAGGACCATGATAAATAAAATGGGAGCTAAGAACCAAACCCTATATATATATATATATATATATATGCATAAACATACATACATATACTTATGTGCATAGATATATGCCAATAGTTCTCCAATGCACATACTCTTATGTGTGCAGAATAAACAAGAAAAATACTTCTCTTTAGTTACAAAACAACAAAGGATTATAAAATTACCTCCAAAGAAAATTTACTAAGCATTAACATAATTGTCAAAGGCATTTTTGAAGACCTACAAGTTGAAAATCGAACTGAACCTTACACTCCCAAAACCCCCAGAACTAATTTAATCCTAATTGTAATATTGATCCACAGGTTAGGCTGATCTGCCCATTGAAACAAGATATTTATAAGATTAGTAAATTTATTATTCATTTACATATTCCTAAGCGTGAACAATATATTAGTTTTTTTTTTATCTAATTCTTTGGAGGTTATTAGTTGGTTCACTGACATTAACACTAAGGATAAAAAACATACTAGATTCATTCAGTTGGATATTTCTAATTATTACTCATCTATCAACACTATCTTTCTGAATAAAGCATTAATTTTCACTATGAAGAATTCAGAATTATCCAAATGTGAGGTCAATATAGTACTAACAGCTAGGAAAACCATAATTGAATTCGATGGGAAGTATTGGACTAGAACTGACAGGCCTGATTATTTTGACATTACTATAGGGTGCAGTGATTTGGGTCAAGTAACCAAGAGGTTGATATAGTACTAACAGCTAGGAAAACCATAATTGAATTCAATGGGAAGTATTGGACTAGAACTGACAGGCCTGATTATTTTGACATTACTATGGAGTGCAGTGATTTGGGTCAAGTAACATGTACATTCCACTACATGTACATTCCACTTTACCTTGTTTTTTCAATAAGTCATTTAAGTGGAACTCTTAACTTGGCATATTAGGAATGTAACTTTGATACTAGTTTGCCAACCCAAGAAATACTTGTAAAGTTGGAACATTTGTCAGTGCAGGCATATTCCTTATTGTGTCTGCCATCAACAGGTCAGGTCATACACCACTTTTGTGAATTATTTGTCCTAAGTACTTAATTTGGAGTAAAAAGAATTCACATTTTTCTTCACTCAAAATGAACCCGGAAACTTTAATTTTCTTAAACACAGCTTTTATATGTTCCACATGCTGCTCACAAGAATTACTCTTGATCAAAATATTGTCCAAGTATGGGATTACAAATTTACAATCAGATAACATTATATCCATGATTTGCTGGAATATTGCTAGTGCCACTTTTAATCCAAAAGGTAATCATGTGCATCTGTACAATCCTCTGTGTGTATTTATTGTCAAATACTTTTGAGCATTTTTCATTTTTCATTTTATCTGTAAATAGGCTTCAGACAGATCTAATTTGGAAAAAAAATTTTTCAGCATTTAACTTTGAAAAAATGTCCTCTGCAGTTGGGAGTGGATGGTGGTATGCTTTTAAGCAGTTGTTCAATCCTGTAGAGAAATTGGCACACAACCTAATCTTTTTTTTTTTTAATACATACTGTGAGTGCCACCCATTTCGTGTAATCCACATTTTTGATGACTCCATGTTTTTTGAGTTTGTCCAATTCTTCATTTATGGTTTCAATTGCTGTGAATGGTACTCTTCTGTTTGCTTTAAATACTTGTACAGTGTTTTCACTTACTTAGAAATAGGCATCCATGTTTCTACATAGACCTAGATCTTCTGGTAACACTTGTGGGAACATTTCTTTCAATTTTTTCGTCAGTTCTTCCAAATGGGATAACCATTTATGTTATTGCTGTAAAGGTTTATGGGGAGGTGACATAAATTGAATAGTTCTAACCAATCTATACCAAACAGATTGATTGTATTATCCACAACAAATAATTTTGCTTTGCATGCCTCTCCTCAAAATATGATGTTGATACATGTTTTGCCTGTTAAATGTAATTCATTCCCCACGCCATGCACTATTTTTACTGTTTTACATAATCTTGGTTTACCAATTTTTTTCCAAGTATCTGCATTTATAATCAAGATGTCACTACCTGTGTATATATTTGGTATTCATGTCATTTATTTTCACTTGCACAAATTTTCTTGTTTTTCTGTTGCAGTCACTCCCCACTGAAAACACCTTAAAACTTTTTGTGTTTGAGCCTCGTAGTCTTGTTCTACAATGAGAACTTCTGTGTCTCAGCTTCTGACAATTATAGTATTTTTTGTTTTTAAATGGACAGTCCTTTTTGTAGTGTAGGCCTCTACAACCATAACATGGATTGGGACCTGACACTTTTTTTTTTTTGATTGTGCTTCCTAGGATGACACATTTTTGAATTTTTGCAGTGTCTTTGTCTTGCATTTTTTTCACATCATGTTTAAGATTTACCATAGTCTGACATTCTTTGGTGATGGTCTGTGGAGATAAATCTTGGTTCGCTTGCACCATTTTCAAAAGAATCCTTGCCTGAATTTCTCTATCTTCGGGTGCTATAAATCCTTGCTTGAGGACAAGTGATTTGAACATATCCTGGGTGAGATCCTGGAGTTTGAAATCTCGACAAACCATCCTCCTCATTTGTTAAGTTCCAACACTCCATTCTGGTATTGAATAAAGAACTTCTATTACAAACATTTTTGAAAGCAATTCCATGGTTTTTTTGGAAACCAATCTCACTTGAGTTTTTGGGCAGAATAAAGTTACAGTAACAGGAGCTACCTTGCATAGTAAAAGCTTTACTTTTTGTTCCTCCAACCATGACTTCCACTCATTAAAAAATTTCTTCATATCATCTATAATACACGGAAAATGTAATACCCTCCTCTGGATTATACGTAAATTCAGAAATTGCGTTAGCCACGACACCTGATGTAAATGAACTTTCTTGATTTTCAGACTTCACCAACTGTAACTCAATTGTTGTAGTTGTAGTGTTTGCTTTTGCAACTCCTGTAGTTGTTGCTGTTACTTCTCTTGAAGCTGCACTACTGCATCTAATAGGTTTTCCATGATGTAGAAGTTGTCAAATAACAATGTGAGTTTTGAATGATCCTTGTCACCAGATGTTATATCCTTATTGATAAACGAATACACTGCGACACTTACGGAAGTTGAAATCTCAAAAGGAAGATGTTGTGATGAGAGTCATGACACCCCCTTGTGAGAAATAGATTGGACCAACTGATTATAAATAGCAGTGATTGGAGTGAAGTATGTGAGTTAATTTGAGTTGAGTTCACAGTGAAGTCAGAAGGTGTCGGCTAGTTAGTTTGTTTGGAATATTGATTGTAGGTTCATGAAGAGCTTGTTGGGTTGTTACATTGTTATTATGACTGCATCGTTATCTTGTTTACTGTTACAACACTGGTACAGTTTATCTAAACCATCTGTCACAATATCATGTCAGTACCATGACATTGAAGATGGAGGATACCACACATACATAATGAATTTCTTGAATTAAGAGGTGGGTTATATAGAGATGATGTTCTATTCACTATATATAGATATAATGTGGTTAATTTAGAAAGGTCCAAAAAAAGTCTTTTTAAATTATTTAAGCATCTTGATCTATGTGTCACTATACTATACTAGAACTAACTTCCTTGATATTACTCTTGGTTTAAGTAAGGAGCTATTCCTACATTATCAGCCTAATGAGTGCTTAAGATATGTAAATAAAAATTCAAATCATCCATGAAGCATAATAAATTATATCATTACAAATATATACTGAGACTTTCGGCTAATGAGGATGTATTTAAACGAAATCAAAATTGCTATAACCATGCTTTATTTGAAGCTGGATATAAAGATAAAATTTACTGTATCCAGAATGATAATAATAATAAAATTCCTGGAAATAAATAAAATTTTGGATAAGATGGAAATTAATAGGGAGTATAATAAAACTGAAAAATTTAGATAGAAATAAATGAATTAAGCAATCTTTTTTAACTGAGCTAAATAAAAGAAAGAGCAATAATGATACAAATGTGTTAGCAAAAATCTAAGTATTAAAGATGAACATATTATTAATAAGTGTAGGTCTGAAAATGTAAATTCTAAATATGTGGTTGGTATGAATAATAATAATGATAATAATCATCATCATCATCATCGTTTAACATCTGCTTTCCATGCTGGCATGGGTTGGACGGTTTGACTGAGGACTGGCAGAGATTCTACAGCTTGATGCCCTTCCTAATGCCAACCATTCCGAGAGTGTAGTGGGTGCTTTTACATGCCACCGGCACAAGGGCCAGTCAGGCGGTACTGGCAATGGCCACGCTCAAATGGTGTTTTTTGCGTGCCACCTGCACAGGAGCCAGTCCAGCAGCACTGGCAACGACCTTGCTCAAATGTTGTCTTTCATGTGCCACCAGCACAAGTGCCAGTAAGGTGACACTGGTAACAATCACGCTCAAATGGTGCTTTTTACGTGCCACCGGCACAGGAACCAGTCAGCGGCCCTGGCAACAATCATGCTTGGATGGTGCTCTTAGCGCTCCACTAGCATGGATGCCAGTCAAGTGGTGCTGTCATCGAATTTGATTTCGATTTCACTTGCCTTAACAGGTCTTTGCAAGCAGAGTTTAGTGTCCAATGAAGGGAAGGTACGGATAAGTGGGCTGGTAACACCACTGGCATAGGCCATGGGTTATGGTCTCACTTGGCTTAATAATAATAATAATAATAATAATAATAATAAATTTAAGAATAAAATTACAGTAAGACAGTAGGAAAAAATCCAGTGTTAATAAAGGTAATACTAATAAAAAAAGTTTATATAGATAATGAAAAGAATAGATCAACAAATCTTATATGGTATAATACTCCATTCTATTATTCAATAGTTTCAAATATCCCCTGAAAATTTTTTGCTGCTCCTGATAAGTATTTCCCACCTCCAAGTAAATATGGGAAATTATTTAATTGCCATAGTTAAATTTCTAGTGGTTGAATACAAAAGCTTTACAAGGAGATTATAGCAGCACACAATAAACAGAGATTTAGGGAATATCTAATAACTCTAATGATACTCTTTCTGAACTAGGTTTTGATTCTATAAGTAATCATGACTCTGATAATACAGTTAGGTTATCACCTAGCTTTAATATTAATTCTAATAATAATAATCCCACCTAATTTGCAGAGGGGGAACTAGTGAAAAATTTTTTTAACTATGTGTACCAAATGCAAATGAATAAACAAAATTGTATGTCCTTTAGAAAATGAGTGTTTAAGGAAAAATATATGGTATATCAGTGTAAGATAATAATAACAGGAGATCATAAGTATTATTATATTGGTTATCTGCTACTATATGGAAATCTAGATTTCATAATCATTTTCATTCATTTAAGTATAGAAGAAAAAGTAATTCTACAAACCTTAGTAAATGCATTTGGGATTTAAGAGATAAGAACATTAAGTAGGATTTAAAATGGTCCATTATTACTTATGCACCATTGTACAATATTGGTAATTCTACATGTGATCTTTGCCTTGAAGAAACATATTATATAATTACTTCTAAATTAATTTTATTGAATTTTAATGTGAACTTTACAATAAGATGTTGCCATGAATTTAGAAAGACATTCAAATATTTCAATTATTAATTATAATAATTTTTCATATATCATATAATAAGGTTAATTCTTCTAAAAGGTTTAATAAGTAGATAACTAATTGTTGTTTAAGTAGCTGTTGCCAGCGCCGGCCCGACTGGCCTCCATGCCAGTGGCACGTAAAAAGCACCATCCGATCGTGGCCGTTTACCAGCCTCGTCTGGCACCTGTGCAGGTGGCATGTAAAAAGCACCCACTACACTCACGGAGTGGTTGGCGTTAGGAAGGGCATCCAGCTGTAGAAACACTGCTAGATCAGACTGGGCCTGGCACAGCCTTCTAGCTTCCCAGACCCCAGTTGAACCGTCCAACCCATGTAGCATGGAAAACGGACGTTAAACGATGATGATGATGATGTCTAAGTTTCTAATAATCATAGAATTTTTATCTTCATTTTTTATTCTTTAATTATCCAGTGACATTACCAATAGTTGAATACATAAATAGGCTTTTTTAGATTATATTTCTGTATATTTAGAATTGTCATAATGTAGAATTCTTATGTTTATTTTTTTTTTGTTATTATTTCATTATCCACTTATGTCACTAATAGTTGAATACAAAAATTACCTTTCTTAAATATGTTTATTTTTCATTTTTATAATAATGCTAGACTGCCTATGACCTGTTGGGTCCCCAAAGGTACCTGACAAAACCGTGATCCAATTTATGCAAAACTTCTGTCATTTTGTGTGTATTCACATTTCAGCGGTACCTTACTTTCAAAGCATTTTCCCCATTATACACACATTTGGTTATTTATAAAGATATCCCCACCCCCAAATATTTACTTGGTTACCTGTGGTAACCTTGTTTTATTCCATTTGTATTCACATGAGCATCCAATTCAAGACGTCTCCTGCTTTTGTCTCAACTCTTCAAGTGTCTGATTCCTGATCTCTGCTGCTTCTGTTTCTTTCCCTCTGTTCTGCCAGATGCTCAGCTCTTGCTTCATTAGTCTCATCGACCCTTCTATTTACATCAATATCACGCACAAATGGCCCTGTTGGGTCACTGACGGTTCAGGTTATAAAACATTGAGGCTGAATTCAACATTGCATTGAAATGAAGGCAACTATTCATACTTGTCTTAGTTTTCCCTTTTTCTTCCGTGTTCTGACGTCAGAAGGAATATTTTCTAATTTTGACGCTGTTACAGTTTGTTTAAAAAAATGCTTTTGATGATAGCATTCTTAGGTGACTGGGTATCTTTCAGAAACACTCTGACATTCTCCTTTCGTTTTCTGCAGCTACATACAGTTGACCATGTTGGAATACAGGATGTTCCAGATAAATCAAGAAGTTGTCCATAGTTTGTCTTTGTGCGTTAAGAATTGGCATGATTGAACTGGGAATTGACTTTGCTGCAAAGGGATATCCTCACCTTCAGATAGATTAATTGTTATTCTTGGTATCGTAATGATTTCATTTCTGAAAGTGGCAGTGTTGATTCTTGCTACTATGAGATTCTTGTGCAGTTCTTCCATGTTCATGTGCATTCCATTACAAAGCCTTGAAGGATTCAAGTTTCTCATTTGAATTATAGGCAATCCTTTTTTCAATTCCAGCTTTTGTGGTGGCAGTCTTGATAGTTCAAGTGAATCAAGGTATTCAGTTGGGAAATGAGTGGTATCAGTACTCTTTTATGATTCCTGGGAAGCATCTGATATAGGTGGAATTGATGCTTCTCATCATTTGGTTAAGAGGTACTAAGATGCAATTGTTCAAAAATACTTCACCTAGATTGTCCCACCAACAGCGTTTTGTTTCGCGAGTTTTTCTTCTTCGTTTCCAGATTATTTCACATGCTTTCAACAAATGTGACACCGAAATCACATGTAAATGGCTCCTTTACCCAGAAAAGGAAAGATTTGGTTGCTATTACTTGCATGCCCTGCTACCATATAACAGTTATTTTGGGTCCTTTATCACAAATAGCTGTTATGTAGTAGCAGGGTGTGCTAGAAATGGCATCCAAATCTTTGGAGGTGAAATACGTTGAATGCACTTGAAAAAACCTATGGAAATAAATTATTTAACACTGAGATTACAAACGGATCTTTTATGAAATATTTACTATATTTTAAAAGTCATTTTCACTTTAAGATATTTTTAATATGCCCCCCCCCTTTTTCACTTGAAATAATTTTGAAAAAGATAAAAATATTGTCTGTTTAAAGAAAGCTAAAATATAAATACTTACTGTACAAACAACTTACATTTTTGAAATCACATTCACTTAAAAATATTTCTAAATCATTAAAATATTGTGTTTAACAAAAGCGAAAACAGAAACATTTACTGTAAAAAAACAACTTGTATTTCTTCATTGGCAAGTCACTAAGAATTTTGCTCATCGTAATGTGTCTAATTGAAAAGTTAGTTTCTTACCTTTCAGGGTTAAGTTATTTTTGGAGTGTTTTCCCATTATGCACTGTTTGGAGTATTTATACCCCCCAAAAAACCCCAATATCTCAAGAATCAGCTGCCCAATTTATGTGAAACTTGTTTTATTCCATTTGTATTCACATTTCAGGAGGACCTTAATTCATAGTATTTTCCCATTATGCACCAGTTTGGCTGTGTAACGTTGGAAGCAAGCATAATTGAAGTTCATTTTTAATATAATACTAGACTACCTATGACCTGTTGGATCACCAGGAAACTCTTGAGTTTCCCAGCAACAGAGTTTTGTTTTGTGGGTTGGAAAGATTTGGCTGCTATTTCTTGCACACCCTGCTACCACATAAGAACTATTTTGGGTCCTTTTTCACAAATAGCTGTTATGTTGTAGCAGGGCATGCTAGAAATAGAAGCCAAATCTTTGGAGGGGTGATATGTTGAATGTACTCGAAAAAAGTATTTCACACTGAGGTTACAAACGGGTCTTTTACAAAATATCTATTGTATTTTTAAATTTATTTTCACTTTGGAACATTTTTAAATAAGTCACAAAGAAATTTTTGTAATGGTATTCACTTGAAAATAATTTTAAACAACATAAAAATATTATTTGTTTAAAGAAAGCTAAAATATAAATACTTACTGTACAAACAACTTACATTTTTGAAATCACATTCACTTAAAAATACTTGTAAATGATTAAAATATTGTATTTAATAAAAATGAAAATAGAAATTGTAAAAACAAAAAAAAAAAAAAACTTTATTTTGTTGTCAACTCACTGTCTAATAGAAAGATAAGAGTTTCTTCCCTCTCAGGATGAAGTTAATTTTCGGAACATTTTCCTATTATGCACCATTTCGGGTATTTATACCCTGAAAATTTCTACTATCTTGAAAACTACTTTACTGATTTACATGAAACTTGTTTCATTCGATTCTTATTAACATTTCAGGATAAACTTGATTCATGGTATTTTCCCAGTAAGTGCCAATTTTGCTGATTAACATTACAAGCAATCAAGCAAGATTGAAACTGACTTTTAATGAATTTTTGTTATCCAATGACATCACCATTAGTCAAATAAAGCAATGTGTTAGGTTGAATTCACTTTAAGCAGTCTTTTTGTTAGCGTCTATCTACTAGTAATACTTCTGATGTTCAATTTGATTTTGCTAATTTTGAATAGTGTTGATAATGTGTTAACATATATTTTGAGGATATTAATATTTATTTTAATATTTTATGTGTATGTATATATATATATATATAATATATATATATATATATATATATATATATGACAAATGAAAGACGGAAGAAGGACATAGAATAATTTATTAATCATGACAATTGTTTCGACACATCTAGCATCAATGCCTCACAGGTGGGACACTCAACAACTGGTTCAGGAGCATCCAGTGGTGCAGATGTATCTCATATATCTGAAGCAGTTGTTGAGTGTCCCATCCTTGAGGGATTGTCGTGGATAATAAATTCTTGTATAATCCATCTTTCATCTTATGTATTTTTGTTATATATATATATCATCATCATCAACATCATCATACATCTGTTTTCCATGCCGGCATGGGTTGGACAATTTGACATGCAGCTGTCCAGACTCTGTCTCTTGTAGCATGGTTTTTATGACTAGATGCCCTTCCTAACCACTTTGCTGACTGTCCAGGGTGCTTTTTACATGCCATTGGCATGGGTGCATTTTGCCACACCAGCATGAGTGTATTTTATGTGTGTATTTTGAAGGACAAACCTGTATGTATGGATGGCAGTGATTTTACCTAGCTTGGCATGTCTTCTCAAGTACAGGAAATTGCCACAACTCCTGGTCCATTGTCATGTCCTCAGTAAGGCCCAGCATCCAAAGATACCTTTTCACCACTTTGCCCCATGTCTTCCTCAATCTACCCCTTCTACAAGTTCCCGCCAAACTTAGAGCTCAGCAGCTGTCCTCATCCATACTCATCACATGACCAAACCAGTGCAGTCTTCTCTCTTGCACACAAAATTTGATACCTCTTTACCCAGTTTTCCTCTTAAATCATTTACATGCTAGCTTCATTTCTTTCAAGCCTTCACAAGTCAAAATCCATGTTTCACTACCATGTAACAAAGCTGTATGTACACAGACATCATACAATCTGGCTTTCACTTTGAGGGAGAGGCCCTTAGTTACCAACAAAAGTAGAAGCTCTCTGAAATTTTTTCCAGCCCATTCTTATTCTAGTAACTACACTCTAAGAGCTTCCCCCTACGGTGATAACTTGGTCTCCTAGGTAACAGAAACTATCTACTACTTCTAATGGTCCCCTGAAGCATTTGAAGGAGTCTATTACCTGTGCATTTTTAGTGCTTATTGTACCCACACATTTGTTACACACAATGACTACTTTTTCCTTTAACCTTCCTGTGATACTGCTACACCTCTTATGTGTCTAAAGCTTACACTAGGTACAACGGAATTTCTACAAATCCCCTTCATACATATTGAACAGGCCATCTCCCTGAAAGGACTTGTGATTTGTCTGTTTTTGTACTTACTAGAACTTTGGTTTTTGCTAAATTAACTCTTATGGCCCTTAGATTTCAGGCCTTGCTTGCACACCTGAAAATTCTTCTCTAGGTCAAGTAATGATTGAGCTATAAAAACAAGGTCATCAGCATAGAGGAGACCCCAGAAGCAGCTGGTCTTCAATTCCTCTGTTATGGCCTGGAGGACTAAGATAAACAAGAAGAGGATGAGAACTGATCCTTGGTGAACTCCTACACATTCAATGAATTCATTGCTATATTGGTTACCAACCTTCACCTTACTGGCAGTATACCTGTACATGGCTTGTACAGCTCTCACTAACCACTCATCTATCCCCACTTCCACATTGACCACCAGATAGAGGAGTAGAGGACCCTGTCAAAGGCTTTCTCCATGTTGACAAAAGCCAAGTACAGAGGTTTATTTTGGGGTAAATGCTTCGGCTGCAGTTGCCTATCCAGGAATATAGCATCAGTCATGCTTTTCCTTGGCACATATCGAAACTGCATCTCCGCTACCTCTCTTCCTAATTAATTGAGCTATGACCCTTTCTATAACTTTCATCACCTGTTCTTGTCACTTAAAGCATGCTGAATCCATGCTCCATACTTCTGAACCTTTTCCATTGAGTGAAGATGCTTCTCTATAGTAGTGTGAGAACATTCCATTTCTCTGCCAGTTACCTTGTCATTTGACAAGAATTTTCATGCAAAAGTTAGTTTAATCGCTCTTCATTGAACTCAACTGGACAACCACAATGAGGTGCGTCTTCGAGGTCAAAATTTCCATTTTTGAACTTGGCATACCTATTAAGAGCGGTTCTTTCGACTATGGTACCCTCTCCATACACAGCACAAATGTCGCAAGCAGCTTTTGCAGCCTTAGAACCTTGATTACAAGCAAAAAGAAGGAAGTGTCAAAAATGCTCATTTTTTTAAACTTGACATTCCATTTTAATGATCTGAAAATAAACAAAAACTAATTAAAATTAACTAGAGAAAAACAAAATAGATTCCAAAATGATTCAAAAATAGAATTCTCGATAAAAATAGATTACAAAATTTAAAAACGCAATAAATTCCAAAATTGATGCACAGGTGAAGTTATTTTTTATGACAAAAGCGTGTCCCAACTGGAATTTTTACATTGTTCCTTCAATGAGGTGGATGCAAGTCCTGCAGTTGGAACGACTACATTTTTTGTCGGTGGGCTTGTGTTAGGTAATTTTGCATTGGTGAGTAGGTTTTTTCGGGATTTGGGTTGTCTTTTGCTTTTATTATTTTATGGGTTGCGAGTACTTTTTTAGACGTGGGTCTTGATTCAGCTGTAGGATGTTCTTGTATATAATTGTGTAAGCTTCTGCATTTCTTGGATTGTGTATTGAGAGATAGGGGAGGTTATTTACTGTACCTTGAGTGTGTTTTGGTTTTCATAAGTCTTGGGTAGTAATAGTCTGGGCCCGTTCTATTTCACTGTTAACTAGTGATGCTGGGTAATGTTTTTCAAGAAGAATTGCTCTTATTTCTTGGAGTCTTTTATTTCGTGTTCTATGATTTGAGACAATTGTGCAGATTCTTCTCATTAGGTTGAAGGGGATGTTTGTCTTCGTGTGCTTTGGGTAATTGGAGGTGAACAGAAGGTATTGTTTGTAATCAGTTGGTTTGTAGTGGGTATCTGTTTCAATGTTGGTGCCTTTTTTAATAAGAAGAATGTCAAGAAAAGGAAGTTGGTCTTGACTATATTCCATTGTAAATTGGATATGGTTGTTGACACTGTTGATTAGGTTTTTGAAGTCAATAAGTTGGTTGAGTGTGTGGGACCATAGGATGAGGCAATTATCTAAGTGGCATTTCCAATTCTCCAACAGGTATTTGTGGAAAGACAGGCCATACTTATATTTGGATTTGTCATAAATTTGTAATTCTAGGTAGGCCATCACCAGATTTGCATAAGTAGGAGCAACTTTAGTACCCATTGCAGTCGCTGATACCTGTCTGTAGGTGTTATTATGAAAATTCATAAAGTTGTTTTGGAGAATAAACGTAAGGCCCTTGATGATGAATTCTTTTTTTATTCTTTCCAGGACCTCATTGAGATATTTTTCTTGCAAGAATTTAATGACTTCCGGTCCATATTCATGTGGGATCGTAGTGTAAGGGTTTATTATATCATAGGAGACAATGAAAATGTCTTTATTGGTATGTTTGAGGAGATGATTTAATAGGTCCAGGTCATCTCTTACAATACTTGGTATGTGTTTAAATATTGGTTTTAAGATGATATCAATAAAGTTGCTTAATCTGTGTGTTTCATTGTTTGGGCCTGCCACAATTGGTCTCAGTTTGAGATCAGTCGGATGTGGCACAGTGATGCAGGTTGAAGAGGACTTTTTGCAAGCTTCAGTAATAATTTTGCTCTTGTGGATTTTTGGAAGTTCATAGAGGATGCTGGTTTTGCAATTAAAGTTTGTTATGTAGTCACATTCCTTTGCTGTTAAATTATTTCGATGTTGGCAAATGAGTGTGTCTAATTTGGTAATTGTTCTGATTGCTCTTAAATCCTTAAAAATGTTTTAGCCCGAAGGCCGCTGCCATGCTGGGGCACCACCGCTGAATGAGCTACACTAATATGTGAATCCACCTCTGATACGTGGCACTTGATCAACAAGGGAGTTCGATGCTGCTGCCCGCATCTGCGTCTCCTGTCGTGAGGTAGATTCATCTGGGACTCCCGACAAGAAGAGATCCAGTTTAGTTTTAAAGAAACTCACATCCACACCATGTAAGTCTCTTAGGCATTTAGGGAGGATGTTAAAGAGCTGTGGTCCTCTGAAACCCAAGCTGTTGCAGTATCTGGTCCTGTATTTTGATGGTGATGTTGGAATCTTTGGCACCATGCAGTGGCGCCCCGTTCTGCGATTGGGGTAACTTTGAATGCCAAAGTTTGGGACAAGACCCTCCAGGATTTTCCAGATGTATATCACCGCATATCTCTCCCGCCTCCGCTCTAGGGAGAAGAGGTTTAATACTTTGTCTTTCCCAGTAGCTGATATTTTGCATTGAGACGATCTTCTTTGTGTAGCTTCTCTGAATTGCTTCGAGTTCTGCTGTTAGTTTTATATTGGGTGGTGACCATAGTTGGGAGCAGTAGTCCAAGTGGCTGAGGATGAATGTTTTCCAGAGGACCATCAGTGTCTCCTTCTCTCTTGTTCTGAAAGTTCGGAGAATCCATCCAGCTAGCCGTCTGCATTTTATCACCAGATTAGTAATATGCACTTGGAAAGATGCATCATTGCTCATGTCAATGCCTAGGTCACACACTGATTTTCACTCAGGGATTGCAATTCTTCCTGGGCCAGTGTATCCAGTCTGCATATCGTTTACCTTTGTGTGCCAGTAGCGCAGGGCCTGGAACTTACCTGCATTAAGCTGCATGTTGTTGTCCTCCACCCACCTATATATTTTATCCAACTCCTGTTGCAGATGCGCAATATTTTCAGGGTTTTGTATTGTGTGGGAGACTTTTGTGTCATCTGCATAGCTAGCAAGGGTGGCCATCGTAGCAACTGAAGGCATGTCTGAAAGGGCCCCTATGAACAGCAGTGGCCCCCAAGACAGTGCCCTGTGGAACACCGCTTGTTATTTGTGTTTCCTTGGAGGTGGCTCCATTGCTCACAACTGCCTGTCTTCTGTCTTTTAGGAAGTTGAGCAGCCACTCTCCAAGTTTTCCGCCTCTGCCGAGACCACGCAGTTTGTGACAGATCATACCATGGTCGACTTTATCAAAGGCTTTTGCAAAGTCGAGATATATTACATCCACATTTGAGCCATTTAGTAGCTGTTTTAACACCCAGTATAGTGTTGCAGGAGCTGTGTTAGGCAGCTTCTACCTGGTCGAAATCCAGGTACATGATTAGTTTCTTGTGGACTATTCATTCCATGACTTTGCTGATGTTTGAGGTCAGAGAGATAGGCCTATAATTTTTAGCATCTGCTCTGCTACCTCCCTTATGGATAGGACATATTACCCCCTCTTTCAATTTGGCTGGGAGCTTACCACTTGCAAGGAAGCTCTGAAAAAGTAGCTGTAGCGGTTTTGCAAGGGCTCGTTTGCATGATTTGAGAAGGATCGCTGGAAATCCATCAGGTTCAGCAGTTGAGTTTGTGTTAATCTCATCTATGGCTAGTGTGATATCATCATCTTCAATGTTGATGTACTCAATTTTTGCCTCTTTGGCCACAGGTAAAGTGGCAAAGAATTCGTCTGGGTTGTTTACTTGCCTGTGTCCCAGAGGTGTAGTGAACACACTTTGGAATTGTTCGTTCAGTATTTCACTTATCCTTGTGGGATTTCCTGTGAGAGAGCCATCTTTTTGGAAGAGAGGTCCTATTCTCTGGTGCACTGTGGCTGTCTCTTTGGCAAACTTAAAGAAAGCTTTAGGGTTTGATTTTATATTTTCTATTATCCAAACTTCTTTATCTGCTCTCTCCTTTTCATGGGATTGATGCAGATTTTTCTCAATTTCCATTAGCATTCTCTCAAGCCGAGACTTCTCACCACTTTTGGTGTGCTTGCTCAGGCGGTTCGCAATCCTTGTCCGTCGTCTCATAAGAATCCTCCTTTCTCTAGGGATCCTGTTTTTGTGTGTGCTGGCCCTGTACACTGGGACATATTTGTCACATATGGCTTGTATTATGGACATGAAGTGTTTGTGTTTCATGTTAATGTCCGGTGTGGAGAGACATTTAGGCCAATCCTGTTTGAGGATCTCTTTCTCAATCAACTTCCAGTTTGCTTTATGAAAGTTTAAGTTGGAGAGATGGTGGATGCTTCGTATAGGCTGTGTGTCTACGGGGGCTTTTGGTCCATACATAGACAGCTCTATTATGTTGTGATCCGAGATCATTATCGGCATCACTTTAACATTATGGATAATATCCATATTGTTTGTGAATAGTAGGTAGTATCTTGTAAAAGGTGAGATACAGAGTAGTTATACTGTTCAGTATCCATAATGATGACAGTACTGCTTCCTTGATTGTGATGTCATAATTGTTTCGTAACTCATAGATGATTTCCCATCCCCTTTTACTAGTATTGGGTTTGGGTTTAGGTTGTGAAAGTTCACTATAAGGAAAGATTGAAATGTAGTCACAAAATTTGTCCAAAGTTTTGTTTCTGCCTTTTGTTACGAACCATTGATTTAATCGTTATTGATTTCTTTGTCAAAAAATTCCTCTGTGAGGCATAATTTTCTGCAAAAGTGTGAGATATCCTGTATTTCACTCAGGTTAGGGTATTGTGGAGTTGGACAACCAGTACTTAACACAACAAAGCTTATACAAAGCTTTACATTTTACTTTTGACAATCTTTTTCTAAAAAAGTGAAACCGGTCAAGTGAATAAACATCTTTGAAATTGCATTTTCAAACCTTCTTTCATAATATATATATATCCTTCTTTCTTTGTAACTGTTTTCTAACTTTTTTTGATTTAGCCATTCCTACTCTGTTTTATTTTTTCCTCTCGACCATTCTTTGTCTTTCTCTCAACCCACTGTTTCCCTTTTTCTTCTCTCACAGGAGACACTACAGTACCATCCTGTTTTTAAGACTATCTATTCTTTTGGTCCATTGCCTTATTTTTTTTTTTTCAGCTTCTGATTTGTCTAAATTTTAAAATTTATTTCCAGCTCATGGTTTGCATGTTTAAAATCATTTATATCATTTTCCTACATATATTTTTCTATGTCCAAAAGTATCACTTTCTTTTCTATTAACATTACTTTAGCATGTCTTAATTCTGTTCTTTTATGTATACAAATATTTGTGTCATTTATTATATATTTTCTTTTTCATTACTATCTTTGATTTTACTTTTAGAGATATTTCCCTCATAACTCATCCTTCTACCACTTGTTCTAGAAGCTTCATCTTTTTTTTTTTAACTTGTCTTTATTTATTCTTGTTTATACTTGTCTTTTGTATTCACTCATTTATACCCCAGCATCTTATGTTGCTGACATCACCAAATTGAACAATATTATCAGGTGTTGAGATCATGATGGTTTTTAATCAATAACTGGGGAGTGGTAAAGGCTGTTCATGTCCATTGTATTTTTACTTTTTTCTGTTTGATTTTTTGTTGTTCTCATGTACCACATTTTATTATATACTAGCTAAATAGCCCGTCGTTGCCAGGCAATTTTTACAATAGAATGTCTTATATAAATATTTATTTATTCCATGTCAGAGCATGCCTTCCTTGAAAGATAGGCCTCTTAATCAGGACAAATTTGTGTAATTCTTCGCCAAAAATCATCATTGAGGATTTTTTCCATTTTAAATTATTTAGATATCCGTTTGACCTTTTCACATGACTTCATTCTTTAAAACTTTAGAGGTTCTTACAACTTTGGTTGTTGTAATGCTTTGCTTTCATTTGTTTAATAAAAATTCTTCCTAATGATTTTGCTTTCATTTTGTGATAGACAGCTATCATGCTGAAAATGCCAGCTATCATGTAGAAAATGCCAGCTTCCAAATCCTGTTTTCTGATTAGGTAAAATTGATTACTTTAAACCTCAGTAACATTTTTCTGTAACTTTTCTGAAACAAATAAATAACAAGATCGGATTTAATGTGGAAAATTATTTCAATATACCAAGTTTGAAAATTTTGACATAATTTTAAAATCTCAGAATACATGACAACAACAGGGAAGGCCCTCCAAAAGTAGGGGGGCATCTCTCTCTCACACACACACACACATGCACATTTGTACACAGGTAATCATGAGTTTAAAATGGTGTATAGTAAATGTGTGTATGTATGTACATATGTATATATATTATATATATGTATGTGAGTGTTTCTTTGCAATGGACAGCAGAAAAGCCACCTACCCTCTCTCTCATTAAAGTTATGTATTCCTCACACACACCCCTTTCTCTGTGTGTGTTTGTGTTGTATCTATGTATTTACGAAAGTATGTAAGCAGCATCATGAGTATATAACAGCTGTAGTAACATTACTATCCCATTGCTACTGCTGTTCTCGCCTTCACTGATATGTCACCCTCTCTCTGTTACTACCTTACCCTCAGACTAATACTTTTTGCAATCTTCTTATTTTATCATGTAACTTGCCCAACGTCCTTGGGGGCACATAGATTTTTATTGAAATCTAATTAGCCTATTATTGAACTGGATGTTGGTGTAACATGTATGCAAAGTTTCATGAATATTGGTTTGCTGGTTTAGGCACTAAGATAGTAACAGATAGACAGACAGACGGAAATTGCCATTTATATATATACATTATCATTTAATGTTCACGTTTCATGTTGGTATGGGTTAGATGGTTTGACAAGGATCCATTGAGTTGAAGGACTGCATCATGTTCCAGTGTCTACTTTGGTATGGTTTCTATAGCTGGATAATCTTCCTAATTGTCAACCACTTTTTTTGTGTATACTGGGTAATTTGTTCATGCCACCAGAACTATTGAAATCACTATGTAGCTTGCAGGTCTACAAATCCAGGGAGGTGGGGTGCTTCTTTATGTTATATGGAAATTAAGGTATGACAGAAGAGACTGGAGTAGAACTGGTTATTGTTGTAGAGGAGCTACATGGCAACTCATATTTAGGAGAGAGAGAGTGAGAATGAATTGGTGGCATCTCAAAAGGGTTAGATTGTGGTGGTAAGAGGGGTAGTAGTGGATGGGGTTTCGCAAGAGTTTGTGATGAAAGAGATAAGGGAAGGTGGGGTTGGCAATATCTTTGATTGGGAACAGTTGAGGGGAGGCTAGAGAGATGCTAGTAGCAAAGAAGTAATGATGTTACCATAGACAGGGGAAGAAGAGAGATGATAAGTTCGGGTAGACTGCAGGAGTGGAATAGAGCGATAAACTGACATAGTGCACAAGGTCAAAAAAAGTCTCTGTGTGGTGGTGGTGGTGGGGGGGGACATTGTAACATATGGGTGTGGAGAACAATATTAATGGATGAAGAATGGCTGACAAAGGAGTTGGTTCTGAGTAGCAAGAGACAAAATTGCTATGGGGAAGGGGAAAGAGCTCTGGTGGGAGAGAGATGTGTGTGTATGTATGTATATATATGTGTATATATATGGTCAATTTTGTCAATCTCATATTTAAATGAGCATCAGCTTATGGCATTGATATTCCTGATAATTTCAGATAAGCACTTATTTAGCTTTAGTTAATTTGAATGTATTCTCATTGATTATGTATCTTTATTACATAATTATAGAATTAATTACGTTTATTTTAATGAAACAGCTGATGAAAGTCATTAAATTATGATTTATCTGTGAAATTTGTATTTCTCTGTCTTTTCTACATCATCATCATTTAACATTCTTTTTTCCATGCTGGCATGGGTTGGACGGTTTGACAAGAACAGACAAGCCAGAGGGCTTCACATGGTCTCTACAGCTGGATGCCCTTCCTAATACCAACTACTTAACAGAGTGTATTTGGTGCTTTTTATGTGGTACCAGCACCAGGGAAGCTATCAAGTACCTGCAAGGTAAGACCCCTCAACTGAGTGGGGTATAGGCTGGAGGGATAAGAAACTATGATAGAGGGAGAGGAGCAGGTGTTGTACTGAAGAGGTAAATACATAGCTTCCTTATTTGGAGAGAGAGAGAGGCGGGGCTAGAGAGGTTAGGATCTGGGTACAATGTGAATATGAGATACTAGAATAAAAATGGAGAAAATGTGGATGTGTAGATAAGTGCACTGAGTGAAAATAGTGTGACATGATTTGTGATAGGAAATGAGTTGGGTATGTGTTGTGGAGGAAGGCTTGACAGAGATGAATGGGTCTTCTCAAGTACAGCAAACCGCCATTCATCACAGTCTCATCATCTCCTCTGAGAGGCTCAGTATCTTAAAGTCCGTCTTCACTGCTTTGTCCCACATCGTCTAAGGTCTACCTTTTCCAAATTTTCCTTCCACATTTAGTGATTAGTCACTTCTTTATACAGCTGTACTTATCCATCCACATCACATGACCATACCAGTGCCGTCTTCTCACTTGCATACTACATCTGATACCTCTTATGCCCAATTTTTCTCTGTATATGCACACTGACGTTGCACATCCATCAGAGCATACTTGTTTCATTTTGTTCAAGACTTTGCAAGTCCTATGCATTCACAGCCCAAGTTTCACAGCCATATAGCATTGCTGTTTATATACAGGTATCACAAAGCTGTCTTTCATTCTGTAAGAGAGACCTTTTGTTGCTATCAGCAATAAAGGCTCTCTGAATTTTCTCCGGCCAATTCGTATTGTAACAACTATTCTTTCAGAGTATCCTCTGCCACTGCTAATTAGGCCGTCTAGGTAATAGAAATTATCTAGCACTTCTAGGGAGCCTCCTGGGCATTTCAAAATGTATGCTTCTATTATTTATTGTTCCTGCACATCTGCCACAGACAAATTCCACTTTCTCTGTTAACTTTCCTGTGATTCCATTGCACCTCTTATGTGTCCATAGTCTGCACTGAGCACATCATATAAAATCTTGACCTACACTTTGTCTACAAAGGGAACAATGCTATTTACCTGAAGGGATTAGCGTTCTGTCTATTTTCCTACTAATCAGAATGTTAGTCTTTGTTAAGTTAGCTTCAAGACCTCTTGATTCCAGATTTTGTTTCCATACTTAGAATTTGAATTCTAATCCTTCTACACTTTCAGCTAAGTACAAAGTTATCAGCATAGAGGAGTTCCGATGTATAACTGATTGTAAATTTCTCTGTTATACTCTGGAGGACTATGATAAATAAAAGAGATTGATAACTAGACAGTGATAAACTCTTACCTTCATTCTTAATTCATTGCTGTACACTTTAGCTCTCACTTTCCTAATGGCATCCCTGCTATACATGATTTGAATAGCTCTCAGTAGCTACTCATCTACTCCTAGGCTATTGTAGCTACTATCAGATGAAAGATCGACACTCTATCAAATCACCATCATCATTGTTCGACCGTGGTTGAGACAATGGAATTTACCATGCTACGCCAGACTTCACGGTCCATCATAGCATTACGGAGGTCCTGTTGCTGGATGCCTGTATCCCTGGAGATTACATCAGGGTAGAAGAGTGTGTGCCCTCTGGTATCGCGAGTAGATGGCTTCCAGAGAAGAGTAGAAATTGCCTCGTTTTCAGCTCTACAACAATGTCCAGCAAACTGGACTCTCCTACCTTTCACAAAGCTTTCTCCAAGTCAGCAGATGCTAAGTATAGTGGCTTACTTTTTAGTAAATACTTCTCCTGTAATTGACAAACTATAATATAATGAGAGCATCATTATCATTAGTGCTTCTTCCTAGCACAAAAACCAAACTGCATCTTATCTAGGTTAACTCCCTTTCCAATTAATTTTGTTATAACTCTCAGTGATTTTCATAATATGGTCCAGTAAGTTGGTACCTCTGTAATAACTCTTTCTTTGTTGATTATGATTCTGCTACACTAGGCATTAGGTATAATCTCTTCCTGTACAACCTGATTAACAATGCAAGTGATGTGGCCATATCTTAGACTGCTAGGTATTTTAAGCATTTCATAAGTAATTCCTAATGGACCAGAGGCTTTCCTAGTCTTCATTATCTTAATTACTCTCTCTCTCTCTCTCTCTCTCTCTCTCTCTCTCTCTCTCTCTCTCCTCTCTCTCTCTCTCTCTCTCTTTATGTGTGTGTGTGTGTACTAGAGCAGGGGGTGGAGTTCAGAAAATAATTAATTGATAATAATTAATATTGAAGTGGGATCATGAGATGGGTGTTAAAAAAAATGAGATGAAAAATAAGTGATATTAAAATAAATAGAATATTAATAATTAATAAACAGCTTACATGTAAATAGGTAAAAATCATATACATAAATACATGCACTCAAGGTTCTTTTTTGATCATGTAATATTTATATTTATATATACCTTACTGGTAATTTTCAAACCCTCCCAAACACCCAGCTGGTAATGAATATTACACTGTTATGTTTTGAACATCAACCATCCAATCAAACTTAAATGTTTATTCATGTATTTGAATTACATTACATCACAATTATTACATGCACCATCACAATTTTAATTTGGTTTTCATCACAACTGTCCAGTGAATTGGAATGTGAAACTCCGAGTGACAGTTTTTGTGATAATTTTGCAGCTTTAATAAAAGTGTGTATGTATGTATATATACAGTCCCACTGCATGTATATGTAAATCTATATATGTATTAATGTGTATGTGTCTTTGCATCCATGTTTGTCCCCCATTCCCACTTAATAACAAGTGGTGTGTTTACTTAGAGGTTCAGCAAAAGTTACTGATAGAATAAATGTACCAGGCTTAAAAATAAATAAGCACTGGGGTTGATTTGGTGGACTAAAATTCAAGGTAGTGTCCCAGTCTAACGAGTGAAACAAGTAAAAGGTAAAAGATATCTGTATAATTTATATACGTAATTTATGAATATGTGCACACACACAATGGGGGAGGGGTGAACCAGATTACCTCTCCTTTTGTTCCTCTTTGGGTGCAGAGGTGGAGGTTGGTGATCCTCCATATGCTAATTTCTCAGGAAATTCACACCTTGCCATTGTATATTTGTAGTGGTGGTGAGGGATTCTATTGAATATCTCCCTCTCTGCTGGAAGCTTAGATATTTTTTCTGCTGAAGCTTAAAACTAGGTTTCTAATTACAACTGGGGGTGTGGATGGTTAAAGCTTCTGTAGATGTACACAGTTTCCTCATTGAGCTTCCTGTAAAGGTAGTACTTGTCCATTTTCAGGTCTAGGGTCATATCTAGAATGTCAGCCATGGTCAAGTTGGTGGTATCTGTTATGACAAGCCAAATTCTTTGAATATTTTTATCAAAGCCATTCATATGATTTGAGAAATTCAGGCTGTCATCCCTGTAAATGGGCCAACTTGTGTGTTTGTGTGCATTTCTTGAAGGTATCCAAGAGAAATAACATGATAAGGGTACCGATCTAACCCTGTAGCTCCCCATAGAAATGTTGAACAGTATATCACCTTTCTTCATCCAAAAGGAATCATTGAGAACCAAAATTGACTTTCTGATGCCTATGATGATTCTGACATCAAGGTTGCTTATACTGGTAAATTGCCTAGCAAAATCTAGGTCTGACAGGAAAAATATAGAAGGGTACAAGTCCACAATGTCGAACTGTGTGAATTTGCAGGTTTATTTATTTATTTTTGATTCCATGGAATTAGTCAATCAGAACTGTGGTGGAATCCCATTAATATGGGCCCTTCTAATATCTGACTGGATAGTATCAAGAATGCACTTACTGACAATGCCTATCTTTCTTATATATATGTGTGTGTGTATATGTATATATATATGTGTGTGTATATATATATATATATGTGTGTGTGTGTGTATATATATATATATATATATATATATATATATATATAAATATAAATTTGAAATGAGCAGAAAATGGAGAAAACTTTTGATCAACAAGCAAATTGACTACCATCGTTGAATATTTATAATACAAAGCTTTGAACATTGCTTCCAGCTGGTTCAGACTCCAATGTCAGTCAGTGCTGCCAAAGGAAATTATGAAAATGATAATATTCATCATCTTTATAACACATCCAGTCTAGTACATAGAGCTTCATCAGAGTGAATACAAATGCATAAAATAAAAGAAGAGGGAAGAGGAAAGCACGGTGCCTTGAGATGAGGAAAGAAGGCTTAATAAACTAGCAAATAAACTAGAAAAATAATTGGTGGTTAATCTTTCTTTAGGAGTACCAGGGTGTGTAAATAATGAAATAAAACTGGTTCTTAAGTAAAATTGACCAAAGTCCAGCCATCTCTGTAATTAGTCAGTTAAATTTAAAACCAAGAGCAATCTAAAACCATTATGGAGTAGATGTAAAGAAGTAAATGTATATATATATATATCTTAATAATGCTAAAACTCTAGAGATGTTTGTGTGTACCAGAAATATCTCAGAAATAATATATTTTATCTTAATTTTTTTTTTTGGCATATTTATTTTCATACCTTCAGCAGTGCAGTACAAATTTTTGTGATATTTGGACCTCTATTAGTGAAAACGATTAAACACAATTTTTGTTTGTTATTTCTTGACGAAAAGAACATGGCTTCCGTGATGTCAGTACACATACACAAATATAATGATTGTCATGGCATGTTAATCAACACAAACACATGGCTGCTATCTGTGACATATTATGGCACTCCATTGGTTACAACGATGAGGGCTCCAGTTGATCCGATCAACAGAACAGCCTGCTCATGAAATTACTGTGGCTGAGCACTCCACAGACATGTGTAACCTTAAAGTAGTTCTGGGGGAAATTCAGTGACACAGACTGTGACAAAGCTGGCCCTTTGAAATACAGGTACAACAGAAACAGGAAGAAAGGGTGAGAGAAAGTTGTGGTGAAAGCGTACAGTAGGGTTTGCCACCACCCCCTGCCGGAGCCTCGTGGAGCTTTTACGAGTAGGTGTTTTTCACTCAATAAACACTCACAACGCCCAGTCTGGGAATTAAAACTGTCATCCTACAACCACGAGTCCACTGCTCTAACCACTGGTCCTTTGCACCTCCATATCTATGACATATTCACACACATAGCCTTCGTGCTCTCTAAGAAGGAAAAAAAACATTGACTTTTTGAAGTACACAATATTTTATTGATTTAGAAATATTTATAACTGAATGTGATTTCAAAAATGTAAGTTGTTTGTACAGTAAGTATCATATTTTAGTTTTCTTTAAATAGACAATATTTTAATGTTTTTTTTAAAAATTATTTTCAAGTGAGTTCGTTAATTTCTGTAAAAATTTTTTATTTGTTTACTTTTAGAAAATTACTATTTTTAAGTCTCGCAACATGAGATATTCAGCATTGTAGTAAAGACTGTTTGCCACCAAAGCATGGCATTACTGGTTTAGGACTAATGTTGCTGTAATTTAGCCCCAGGAGACATCGTCTCCAGCTGGCTATATGACATGATCTGTGTCCTTATATTTTCAAACAAGAGAATCTAGCACCCGCACTCAGCTCAAAACAATATCTGTGTATTGAGATTTCTAGGTTATTTCTCTTCATCAGCACAGAATAATTGCTCAGCTAGAGGTGGCTCTGCCAAATTCTCATTTGAATTCCTGTTATATTGGCAAGCAATCTTTTCTATTAAGTACTGTTGCTGAATGTCTCATGTTGTGAGATTTAAAAATAGTAATTTTCTAATTTATAAATCAGTGACTAGTTGTCACTTTGAAAACTATATATTTTGAACAGGAATTTGGCAGCGCCACCTCTAGCCGAGCAATTATTCTGTGCTGATAAAGGGAAATAACCCAGAAATCTATCTATCTATCTATCTATATATATATATATATATATATCATCATCATCATCATCATCGTTTAGATAGATAGATAGATAGCTAGATATCATCATCATTTAATGTCCTGTTTATGTATTTGTTTATTTATATTTAAAATATGTATTATATAGATGTGTGTGTGTGTGCATGTGTGTAGGATGTACCCCTTTGAGAAAACCACATGTACCAATGAGAACTGCATGGCATGTAAGATTAACCCTGGCATTAACTGTAGAATTAGAAATGTAGTTTACAGCATAAGGTGCATAGAGGGTGCTTGCAAAGACAAGAACATGACATACATTCGTGAGACATCTAGAAGCATTGCAGAGAGACTAAATGACATTTGAGACAATGTGATAACAGAAAACAGTTCTTCATACTCTACTAACATCTCAAAGACCAACATAGAGGCACACTAGGTTGATTTGACACCCACATTTTATCCAAGTACCTGAAGACAAGTACAAGAGTATGTCTTCATTAATGAAACATCCCCAGTACTAAATAGGAGATATATGTAGAAGGTAGTGATACCCCAATACCTACTGTTTATACATACGCAGGTAAATTTGTTTGTAGGCTGTTATGTAGACACACACACACACACACACACACACACATATATATGTATATAAGTAGGCAAATGGATATGTAAGTAAACAGATAGATAAGTAGATAGATACATAGGTAATAAGGACAGGCAAGCACACATGCATACATACATACACACACAAAAGAAGACTGAAACACATGGCCATATATACACATACACACACACACACACACACACCACACACACACATATATATGTATATAAGTAGGCAAATGGATATGTAAGTAAACAGATAGATAAGTAGATAGATACATAGGTAATAAGGACAGGCAAGCACACATGCATACATACATACACACACAAAAGAAGACTGAAACACATGGCCATATATACACATACACACACACACACACACACACACACACACACACAAAAGGATACATATGGAGGCACACGTCTATACATAACAGACACACATACATAGTCACACCAACCCATACACATAAACACACTCAAACATGCACACACAAGGAGACGGGTACACACACACACACACGCAAACATGAACACAAACATGAATATGCAGAATACATACATACAAACGTACACACATGCATATATGCCTACACGCATATACATTCCTAGATACATACTAATAAGCATACTACTAAAAATACTAACAAGCACACATAATTTTTACATAAACAGTGATGTAGACATCTTTACCTAAAATGAAAACAAAGCAGCAGAGGCTTAACATCGATCCAAAATGCCTTTGAATGTCGTATCATATCCCTTCGACAACATCTTTTAAGCACCAAGTGTCGAAGTGCATCCCTTGACCAAGTTTGCTTACATGAGGCTGGTAACATCATAAGATTTGGAAGGCAGCTCCTTGAGCAACATTCTTTGTCTGATAGCCTAGAATATATGCCCAAAGAAGTCGCACAACTCTACCACAACTTATCAGATGGTGGGATGGGCCTATATGAGCAGAAGATTATGCATAGATATGTTAGTAGAAAGTTCTGTGATGATAGTAACATTGATTATCAAAGCAGTTTATCATGGACGAATAGCTGACTTACTACCTCCTACTTTGAAGGGTATGCATTTGCAATCCAGAAACTAGAAATATCAACCAAATACCTGATGCACAAAAGGGACAGAAACGCAGGAAAAGCTGAAAAATGTGACAACCAATGCAGACTTTGTGGAGTTAACACCAAAGGTATCACTCACATTATAAGCAGTTGTCCAAAAATGTCATGGTATTATCTAATGATTAGACATGATTTTGTAAATAGGACACTCTATAATGAAATCCATCAGAAGGATAACCCCAAGGACAAAAAAATGAGAACCCACAGTATGGTAGAAGCCATAGCCACTCATAATAAAAAGGAGTATCAGTGGAATGTCCCAGTGAAGACCTCAATAAAATGTAAGCACAACAGACCTGATATAATGATTTGGTATAGAGAAGAGAAACTGCACAGTTGTGGAAATTAGCTGCCCAGCGAATGTTAACATAAACCTGAAGATCAGTGAAAAAGAGAATATTTATGCTGAACTATTGAGAAATCTGCAGTTACTCTATCCAGATTACAAGTTCAGGTTTATACCTATAATTATTGGGGCTCTGGGATATGTAACACACTGCCTAAATAACAATGTTGAGAAATTAGGCTTCTCAAAACTAGAAAAGAGAAAGCTAATTCGAAGACTACATATCCAATCCATCACCGGAACTGTAAAAATCTGTAAAACTTTCCAGAAGTTCATCATTTAAATATATATGCGCATGTCTAGATATGCAACTATATGCATGAGAATACATATATAACAAAACATGCAAATCTAGCTCTTTCTCTATTGGCAAAAAATCTTGAAATAAAACTGAGCAATTATATACATACATATGTGTATACACATGAACACTGATGCACACACCTGTACACAAAGATGCAAAAATAATGCAACTCCAATAATGGACAGAGTCAACAACGAAAATTTTAGAAAAAAGTAAATAAGCAAATGAGTGGAAATCAAACCAGTGAGTGTGTTCATCAATAAGGTATTAAAACAGAATGACTCACCTCAGATACAATGATATATATATTTCTTTATTGCCCACAAGGAGGGCTAAACATAGAGGGGATAGACAAGGGGATTAAGTCGATTACATTGACCCCAGTGATTAACTGGTACTTATTTAATTGACCCTGAAAGGATGAAAGGCAAAGTCGACCTCAAACAGTAATATATATATATGCATATACATATATGTGTGTGTGTGTATATATATATATATATTATTAGTTAATAAATCATATGGTATACACCTGGTAATTTGCCAGTAAAGCACATTGACTGGCTCAGTGTTCATTGGGTATTTGATTGAAAGAGACAGGACTCATTAATGAGAGAGAGACCAATATTATGGATCTTCTATAAGAATGAAGCTGTATACCTTAATTTTCCATTTCTATATACGAAGACCAAGAAGAATCTTGTGAAACAGTGTTTATTTTAATGAGAAACCTCTTGAAATCATCTGAGGAGACATATCTACACTGAGGGATACACCTAAACCAGATATCCAGTATCCCACCCACAAAGCATGGATGCTATATTGGTCAAAACAATTGTAGTAATCAATAAAGATACATCTCAGGGTCATACCCATAGACCCAACTGTTGACAGTGGTGGCGATGGAGGAAGTCTTGGTGTGACAAGTGGTAATCGAAAGAGAGAGAGAGAGAGAGAGAAACACAGACAGAGGCCGAGAGAGAGAGAGAGAGAGACTGACAGACAGAGTGAGACAGCAAGAGATAGGGGGTTAGGGTGGTCAGAACACAAGGAAGAAAAATATTCTTTTGGGATTTGTGTGACATAGTTAATTTAGAGAGAGACACACACACACACACACACACACACACCACACACACACACACACACACACACACACTCTCTCTCTCTCTCTCTCTCTCTCTCTCTTGATAACATCAATATATATATTTTTTTTTATTGACTGAGTCAACCTAATTTTGTCCAGTTTCAGGCTTCCATACATTGTATACACGAGAAGAATTTCATGTGTGTAATTAGAGCTTAATTGTTGGTGTAACAATGATGTTCAGGTGATCTGATGAGCTACCTTTCTTTATTTGCATTAATTTCTGGATATATAATTGCATTGTATAAAGCTATGCGTACACGTTAATGCAAACATTTATGCATAATTTCTTCCATATTGGAATTATATGGCACAAAGAAGGTACTGAAACAGCTCTAACCCTATGGAATGCATCTGGTTAGATAAATATTTATTCACCTCTTATGTCTCCTGACTTTGTAATTTTATATACCCCTCATGGAATATCTTTATCACTTGGATTTTCTAGATTTTCAGTTGTATGGACACTCTACATTACACTTATTTGTAATTGACTACTATGTTGACTGTAATAGGCGCTTCATGTGATCATCATCATTGTTTGCCCATGGTCGAGACAATGGAATTTACTATGTTACGCCAGACTTCACTGTCCATCTTAGCATTATGGAGGTCCTGTTGCTGGATGCCTGTATCCCTGGAGAATACATCAGGGTAGGAAGAGTGTGCGCCCTCTGGTATTGCGAGCAGATGGTTTCATGTGATAGTAGCACGTTTGTTTTTGTCTTTTATTTTGTCAACTACACAGTGTAGTAGGGTCAGTTGCACATCATCTGTGAGAAAAACAGCATTATGATGCAATTCACTCTATCTGAAATTTGGAAATGACATGCTGTACTGCTTGGCATTTACACCAGAAGCTCCAGTACGAACGTTTCAGAGTGTTTGGGTGTCAGTCTGAGTCCTCAAAACATGTTCTGAGAGTGATAAAAATTAAACATCCAGTCAAAATCATAGTGTTTGGAGTGATCACTAGTGATGGCGATGTTATACCTCCAATCATCTTCCCACATGGCCTTTTTCTCAACACAGAGGCCTACATCAAGTGCTTGAAGTGGGTAGTGCTGCCTTGGGTCAAGAGGGTGACTGCTGGAAGACCCTATGTCTGGCAACAGGACTTTGCACCATGCCACACAACCAAGAGAACCCAGTCATGGCTGTCAAACAATTTCTACAATCACATCTTCCCTAACATCATGCTACCTAACTCCCCAGACTGCAACCCCCTTGATTATTATGTGCAGGATGCTGTTGAGTGAGAGACCAACAAAACTCTTTGTAACACCAAAGATGAACTGAAGGCAAGGATTATGGCAGCATTCACCAACTTAAACAAGGAGACCAGCTCTCCATCCCCTATTCCCAATTCCTCTGTTTATGCAGACTCTGTAGTGACAACCACGACTTTGAAACTCAGTCTCAACTCATGACTTGCCACATCATCCTACGTGGATATCCTCTCACCACTATCTACACTGCCCTTGCCAGAGCATGTTCTATGGACTGTGCATCTGCTCTCTTCCCCACATCTACCCCACTGTCTCCTGTTTCCCCTCACCTACCACCCTACCTCTCCAACACACCATTCTCTGAGCCTTCCGGTGACTCCAGTCTGACTCCTTCACTTCGCATATCTCCTCTTACCGACCCCTCTCCTCCTTCAAACAAGCCCACAACCTCCGAGACCTCCTCTCTCTTCTCTTCTTCTCACACCTACTTCCTCCCACCCACCTCCTCTCTTGCTCTGGCACCTACTGCCTCCTCTTTTCAGTCCTACCCACCTTCTCCCTTCCACTCTCTCCCTTGTTACCCTACTCCTACACATTCCAACCCCACCATCCCTATACATCCCATCTCACCCCCACCTCATCCCTTAGACCCCACCCTTGCTTCCCCACTCACGCTTTTCCCACACCCCAACACCACACCACCACCACATCACACCACCCCTGCACACACTAGCACTGACCACTTTACAGCACCCCTTCACCATAATCCATACACCTACACATGCACACACGCACACGTCAATGTCACCAGCGTTTCAAAGGTAAGGACAAGATGTAACTTCATTAAAACAGTCCTTCCCGCATAGCAAATTAAATAAAATTTGAGATTTTTTGCGGAAGGTGAACAAAAACAGGACAGTGAGAACAAAATAGTAAAAACAAACGGTGAGGGCTGTTAAGCCAAGATGATGTGAAGTGCTGAATGCTAGAAAGACGAGCTTTGAGAAGAGACAGATGAAAGCACATCTTGTCTTTAGGAAGGAAGTGGAAGAAAGAGAGAATGGCTGTTAGTCACGTGTGATCAAGAGAGTCAAGGAGGAAATATATAGATATATGTATATAGGAAAGTATCATAGTTCGCTTGTAGCATTGCGTATTGTTTGTAAAGAATGAAATATTTTGAATGACACAACAATGCATTACATAATACAAATGGTGGACTATAATAACTGTTGTAATCTAATCATCCATAGTCTGATATGATATTTCGGAATAAAATTCTTTCTTCAGATATCCCTAGGAATTGATGGAGTTGCTGCTATAATCGGTTTTCCAAAAATAATTTTATTTGGCATCCAATTGTAGCACGTTTCTCAGGTAGCTTGATTAACTCCAGAGTTGCCTTCTACCACAGATCATATTTGTTCACTGTTTGTCACTTTAAATTTTAGTAATTCTATTTCTACCTTCATTTTCTCCACTTACTATTTTCCCCCCATAGTCATTTTTGTTCTTCAAGATTTTCTGGAATTTTATCTATAGTTTTCATGGAAGAACTGTTAGTTTTGAGTTTGAAGGGTTTAGCTGAATAAATCAACCCCTAGTAACTATATTTTCTATAGGCCTGGTAATTGTTCTATCAGTCTCTTTTACAGAACCACTAAGTTATGGGGGATATAAAGAAACCAGCCTTGGTTTGACAACAGGACAAACTCATACACAAAGATGCACACTTATAGATATGCATGTACATATATATATATATATGGCAGGCTTCTTTCAGTTTCCGTCTACCAATTCTGTTTACAGTAGAAAGCACTTGCCTGAGATGCCACACAGTGGGACTGAACCTGGAACCATGTGGCCAGGAAGCAAGCTTCTTACCACACAGCCATATATACAGGGTGTGATGGGTAAATTGCCACCATTTCATATTTTTAATTTCACACATGCATTGTTTGTTTTTGATTTTGTCGACTACACAGTATAGTAGGGCCAGTTGGGCACCATCTCTGAGAAAAACAGCACCATGACGCAGTTCACTCTACTAGAAATTTGGAAACAACATGCTGTACTGCTTGACATTCACACTGGGACCTCCAGTATGAAATTTTTCAGGGTATTGTGTGCCAATCTGAGTCTCCAAAACTTGTACTGAGAGTGATAAAAATCAAACATCCAATCAACATCTTGGTCTTTTTAGTGATCACTAGTGATGGCATCATTATGCCTCCATTCATCTTCCTCAAACTCAATACAGAGGCTTACAGCAAGTGCTTGGAGGAAGTAGTGCTACCCTAGGTCAAGAAGGTGGCTGTTGGAAGACCCTATGTCTGGCAACAGGACTCTGCACCATGCCACACAAGCAGGAGAACCCAGTAATAGCTGTCACAATGTCTGTGATGACATCACTTCTTACATCTGGCCGCCTAACTCTCCAGACTGCAGTCCTCTTGATTATTATGTGTTGGTTATTATTATGTCCATAAGAGTTGCTGGAGATCCAAAGTCATCTGGAGGCTGTGGTTGAAGCCAATGGTAATTCTATTGAATAAATTTACTCTTTAGTATTTCAAGATATTTTTATGTAATTTTGATAAATATATCTGTTAAAATGGGATGTGTGCGTTATTTTCATTTTTGCGTAATTTAGATGACAGTTTAGTCACTGTACCCTGTACACACACACAAAAGTTTATATGTAATTTCTAGACTCTGTGTCTCTATATCTCTTATAATTAATGCTATCTTTGAAAGTAATTATCTTCCATTTGAAATTCACTTTATCTCTTCATCTTGACTGGTGTATGAACTTCTCAATTAGATTTTAGCAGTTTTCATGCTACTATATCTTTATCTTCAGCTGTCAGATCATAACAAACAAATCTGCATGATTCTCAAACATATTCTTTGAGATTACTTATCTCTTCTAATCTAACTTAATATACAGCTTTCAGGTTTTCCTTTTTTTTTTTTTTTCTTAGTTTGTCCCATTGTTACTTTCTATAATTGCCTAGTATAGTAAATTATTTTCATTAAGGTATTTTTTTCTGAAAATGTGGTATCAGATGACTTGAAACAATACATTGTGTAATATGATATTATTGTGTAATTTATGATATTACAGAAGTGTATATAAAGAATCCAGTCATTAAATTACTCTGTTTAGTTTTCCATTGTTATTTAATCCCTTAATGGATTATCCCAAGTTTACTCGTGCATCGCAAATGTATCTTTTTAGAACCAGACAAGTATACTCGGTCAAAATTAACTTTTAATTTTAGCACTCAAACGAGTTTATTTGCCCTGCGTCATTTCATTTTTGAGCAATCACGAATTTACTCGCATTGTTTAAAAAAAATAAGTATTTTTTCATTTGATGGATTTGGCTATCTGGAATGATTATGTTTTGTATAAAGCATCTTTGGAAACTTCAGCTTCTGCTATGAAACTGCTGAAATTTAGAATGCAAATAATCACCAAGATTATTGAAAAATATAGGCCCTTATTGTTTCCCACGAAACCAGGAAGACCATCATCGATTCCACATCCAACAAGATTTGCCCCAGCTGGTCACTTTCCCATGGAAATACCACCAAGTGATAAGAAAAAGAACCCTACAAGATAGTGTGCAAAATGCATAGAGAAGAGAGATGCTAAAGGAAAGAAGATTCGAAGAGAAAGCAGATACATGTATAATGTCTGCAAGATTTTAAAAATTATCATTCTAAATAAACTCTCATTTAAAAAAAATTTTCCTTTGATTTAAAAGCAATACATCTTATAAAAAATGGAAGATAGTTAAGTTATATGTATTTTTTCAATGTCCAAGTTAACTCATTTAAATCCAAATGAGTAAAAGTACATATTAATTTCTATAATAAAAAATAAAGAAAACAAGATAAAAAACATTTTATTTTGTAATTAACACAGTGTATATAATTAAAAAAGGAAATTAAATGCCATGTCAATATAATTGATCCATTAAGGGGTTAATTACTTTATTTTCATTCATTACTCATAAAGCTTGTAATACCTGCATCCTATAATGTATATATAAACATTCTTGTGAGTACAGATATTGGAGTATAGTCTAATACTAGCAGTACCTGTGGAAATTCCATGGTAAATACAAAATTTTTAGATGGTTTTAAGTTTACAGAGCCATAAAAATTAATGTTCCTTTATAAATGTATTCTACATTATTTTCATTTAAAAGCACCTTTCAGTTCTTCTGAATAAAGCTGTAATTGAAGGAACATGACTTTCCCATTCTTTCAGCTATTCAGGGGTTCATTTATAAATCTAAGAGCTTCACATTGATAACAGGGAATATTCATGTCAACAATGTTATAATTTTCCACCATATGCTTGGTTTTTTTGACATTCTATCTCATTTTCATTTTCTATTCTAGCTTGGATATATTTCCTTATCCATTGTAAATACTCAGTCTATACTCTTTGATTCAGATTTTTTTCTTCTACATGCTGATGCTCCTATGCTTGTTCTAGGGATTCGACCCTCTGCTTCTCTTTATGTCATTGCCTGTACCATCTCATTTTTTCTCTTGTTAGCTTACATTATCTGTTAATCCATATTTTATAAACAAATATTTTCAAGTAAGCAAACAATAAATTATTGCACTTATGCACATGTGTTAAGTGACAGGTGATATAAAAACTTTTGTTCATTAAAAAAAAAATACACCTTTTACTATTCTTACACCACCATCATCATCATCATCACCATCATCTTAGTTTTCAGTTATAAAGCTCAGTTGTTTGTTTGTATCAGCTTTTCTTGCTGTCAATACAAAGTTTGAATGACAAATTTTAAAGATATAACATCCACAGCTGTTTTACAGCTTTTCATTGAAATGTTTACTATTGTAAGTTTACTATTATCATGTCTTAATGTAAGTCTTCATTCTACCATCTAGCCATTGATGTATTTGTAAATGAGGATATAGATTGGATAAATAGATCAAGTAGAAGATATTAAAAAAATCAAATATTAAAATGTTATTTTGTTGTCAGTCACAATAATTTGTGTTTAAACTTTCCCTCAACTAAATATATTTCTGTCTTTCTCTCTCTCACTCTTCTATCTCTCTCTCTCTTACTCTTCTATCTCTCTCTCTCTATTTCTCTCTCTCTTTCTATCTCTCTCTCTCTCACTTCAACAAACTTTTTAACCATGTAATTCCCATCTTCATGTCATCATTTCGCTCTTTCTCTTCATCTCTCACTTCCACTAACAACATGACAGCTGGATGCATTGGTTAGCAAAAACATTTCTACCAAAACCCCCCACCCTTCTCTCTGTTTGCCTTTCTTTATTCACACCACTGGGACTTCATCCCTCAGCTAAACATTGTATTTCAAACTTCATTTTCTATATCACTCCCTTCAACTTTTTAATAACCATTAATTTACTCCCTCACCTCTTTCTCCTCTT
>NC_043016.1:20290586-20361596 GCF_006345805.1 Octopus sinensis | reverse complement strand
GACCAAACCAACCACACTCCGAATATGTCACCGCAAACTAACTCTCTGCTCGAATGGGCCTTGGTGCCCAAATCCTGAATTGAAAGACTTCGCCAGGTGGTGCTGTAAGTCAGACATGGCCTGGGCCATACTGGCCAAAACCTTTCTAAGTTAAGTTATTCCAAGTTATATATATAGATATAGATATAGATATATATATAATATATCTACTATATGTGTGGAAAATCATCGTGTGTTTGTTTGTGGTGTTTTTAGCTAACTCCTACATCGTTTTATTGATTTTGATGAAATTTGACATGTGAGTAGAACTCATGTCTGGAAACCTTGTGACATAATTTGATTGTTGAAAAAAATCGATAATACAGCCCCTGGAAGGGATTTTTATATCTATCTCATATAACTACTCTTTTTTAAACACCCAAGAGAAATAACCCATAGCACCTGCACAATATATTTTTTAAACACTCAAGGGAAATAACCCATAGCATCTGCATTTGCAGTTGTTAGTTTTTAGCAAAGCAATCTATATTTGTTTCTCACAATCAGCCAGCCTAATTCTGCATTTCACTACTCACAGTTTTCAACTCCTAATCCTTATTATTGCATTTTTTTGATGATTGTACACTTTCAATGCCCATAACTCTGATAATTCTGCATTTTCCTAGTTAAATGTTTCCAATGACAGTACATAGATTTTTGATTCCAGATTCAGCAGACCTTATCCTGCATCTCACTACTCACAGTTTTGAACTGCTAAACCTTATTATTCCACTTTCTTGATGCATGTACACTTTCAGTGCGCATAACTCCGATAATTCTGCATTTTACCAGTTAAAATTTTTCGATAATACTGCAGAAATTTTTGATTCTGGAATGTATTTAATAAGTGTGTCCCAATACAATGAACACATATTTTGAATGCTTAAAATTCTTAAAAAATGAAACCAAACTTCCACACAACGTTCAGTTGGGACACCCTGTATCACTTATACTTATTTTACAAATCATAATATTTATTGGTTATTTATAGTTTATACATTTTCATAAAACTGATTGAGCCATCGAATTTAGAAATATTTTACAGGTTTCATTGTTTATGTTCAGTTACTTTGAATAATGATTTTTTGTGTGTCCAATTTCTAATTTTTGCAGACAATATCACTTTTATACTTTATTTGACACGTAAGTAGAACTCAAGTCTGGAAACCTTGTGACATACTTAGATTGTTGAAAAAAGTCGATAAATGGGCCCTCCAATGGATCCTTCTATCTACTACATATTACTAATATTTTATTTAAGCAACCCAAGGGAATAATCCATACCACCTGCAATTTTTAGCGAAGTGATCACTTTTTGATTCTCATGATCAGCTGGAACTGCTAAACATTATTATTGCACTTCCTTGATTTGAATCTTAAACCTTGAAGGCTTCATTCATACATTTTTATGCATACATACTTTTTTGAATGCCTATTACTCTAATAAATCTGTCTTTTTACAGTTACACTTTTTCCATAGTAGATCAATTTTTTATTCCACAACATATTTGTAGTGGCTTCCTGCAGGCATAGCGTGGATTTGATCCTCTGTTGCCAAATTTCACTTAACATCTCAACAGAACTTATCTCACAGTAAAACAATAGTTTTTCTGTGAATGACAGCAGTTATACATTTCTGAGATGCCTTCACTAAGGAGAATAATGTCTTTGCCACTTGACCCTTCTAACCTCTTCCAGGCCACTAGGAGCTGGAATGGAGATAACAGACCTTCAACAAAATCATTTGTTCTCAACAATATATCTATCTTTCTGGCTGCTTTTCGATAGTTATAAAAACAAGAACTCTGTAAGCTAAAGGCAGTTACTGAGGGCTACCATCAGTGAGTGTGAATGTTATTATTGCATTTTCTTCATTTCATTCTTAAACATTAAACACTTCATTCATATACTTATATACATATCTACTACATTTATATATTACCTGTAATAAATTAGCCTTCATAAAGTTCACCTTTAAAATGCTAGGACGAGTCAGCGTACTTTCTTGCCAATCTCCAACAATCTCTCCCTCCTCCAGCTGACAGTTTTTTGTACTTTTTCGCAACGGAGAATACACATTTTGTGGCAGTTATAATGAAATTGCTTTCTTATATCAGAGTAATAAGGCATTTCAATAAGACATCTTTACCCCTTCCCCCCGGGAATTACCAGTACACCAGCTAGTATATACATAAATATTATATATATATATATTTATCTATATATATATATATCAAATGTGAGGATAAAATTCTTTTCGAAAAAAAATAATTCTCAAAAAAAATTTTATCATGGCCAGCAGCCTATTAAAAATACCTTTAACGGTTAAATTTATAAACAATTCATAAATGAGGCAAAGGAAAAGATTTCTAATGCCAAATATGCCGAAAAATTGGACATATTGTCATTAACCATATAATTTTTTCACAATACGCACGCTACTCGAAAAAAGGCCGACAGAAATTTCTAAAAAATTCCATTATTACCATATCGGACCGATTTCAGAGTTAGCTACTAAGAGCCCTCTCTTCTTCAGTGATACATGTGGCAAAAGAAATAAATGAGATACTTACTCGCACCCATGGAAGAAGCAAATACTATTATGGGCACAACTAAGTACCCCCCAATACATCCAAAATAGAAATACCCCAGCCATTCGAGGCACGTGCGATTTGAACTGAGGCTCTCACAGAGTGAATTAGTTAGTTCGGAAGTGAACGCTTAAATTTATATCAAATGTGAGGATAAAATTCTTTTTGAAAAAAATATATTTCTCGAAAAAAATTTTATCAATGGCCAGCATATTAAAAATACCTTTAACGGTTAAATTTATAAACAATTCATAAATGAGGAAAGGAAAAGATTTCTAATGCCAAATATGCCAAAAAATTGGACATATTGTCCATTAACCATATCATTTTTTCACAATACGCACGCTACTCGAAAAAAGCCAACAAATTTCTAAAAAATTCCATTATTCTCTTCTTTCTAGCATGACCTAATTTATGCCCTCATATATATATATATATATAATATATATATATATAATATATATATATATATATATATGTATATACTAAATATATATATATACATAATATATATTGTGTGTGTGCATGTGCGTGTGCATATATACATGTGAGATAATAGTTTCAGTATTAATAGTGAAAGTATTAACTCACATTACATTAGAGATGTTATTGTTTCACTATGACACGTAATACTGAAATAGTGTAAGAGATAAGAGATTGCTCCAGGCTTGAATTAGGTAAGAAGATGAAACTTTTTTGGGCCCTTGACACTGAATGGACCCTAAGTTAGGCATGTGTAAAACTTGAATGAAAACCAAGCTCAGCATCTATGAATTATGCATCTTAACTGCTCTTTAATACTCTTCTAAGACTTGGACTACATGTTGTTGTCACATCAAGGCTTTGAAAAGATTCCATCAAACTTGCCTTAGGAGGATCTTAAGCATCAAATGACAACCTCTAATACCAGACACCATTGTTCTTCAGCAAGCCAGTATATTCAATATTGAAGTGCTCTTCATAGGATGCTAGGTGACAGGTTACCAAAGCAGTTGTTTATGGAGATTTGTGTAGTAATAAACATCTGAGACATAAATGTAAAAAGCATTTTAGAAATGCCATCGAAAGCAACCTTAAGGCTCTTAGTGTGAATATTAAACTGGGGAGCAGATGCTAGAAAATCAATTGGTTTGGAAAGAAGTTATCTACAATGGTTGCAAAACATTTGAAACATGGTGACTCAAACAATTCATCTTGAAGTGAGCACTTTGTAAACTGGACTTGACTCCAATCTCAGACACTTTTCTGCCTGGAAATGTTTATAGTATCTGCAACAAGGTCTGTTTGTCCAAAGCTAGACTTGCAAGTCAAATGAGACCTCATGACATTTCCTAATTGAAGAAATGGCCTTCTTCTTTTAAGAAGTGGCAATCACCATTTGTATGTACGAGGGGCGTTCAATAAGTAATGCCCCTGACCCACTTCCCATAGCAGTAGAGCAACGGAACTTGGCACAGTTATTAGTCTTTTTCTACATAGGAACCACCCAGAGTTACGCATTTCTCCCATTGTTTGATGCAGCTCTGGAGACCGTTTTTGTAGAAGACCCCAGCTTGGTCCTCCAACCTGAACGTGACTTCAGAAATCAAGGCTGCATCATCTGGGAAACGCTTTCCTTTCAAAAACAACTTCATGACTGGGAAGAGGTGAAAATCAGAGGGTGCAAGGTCAGGAAAGTAGGGGGATGGGGGAGGAGTTCATAGCCATACGCCTGTGCTTCTGATCTGGCGACAAGCGAGTTGTGGACCGAAGCGTTGTCCTGCAGGAGGAGGATGCCTTTGCTGATCTTGCTCCGCCTCTTGATTTTGATAACTTCTCTTAATTTCCTCAAAAGGGAAGCATAATAGACTCCTGCAATTGTGGTTCCCTTTGCCAGGAAATCTGTCATCACTACTCTGTCCTGGTCCCAGAAGACTGTGAGCATGACCTTGCCAGTGGAGGGCTGCAACTTTGCATTCTTTGGAGGGGGTGAGTCACGGTGCTTCCACTGCATTGACTGGGCTTTGGTCTCTGGATCATCGTGATGGACCCTGGTTTCATCCTGTGTAATCAGTCTTTTGAAAAATTTTGACTCATCTTCTTGGCACATCTCCAAATCAGAAACCACAATTAATTCAGAACTGTAATTTGCCACTTACTCTATAGAGATATAAATGATTGCACATGCAAAATTTCAGCTAGATCAAACAACTGCAAGTGGGTCAGAGGCATTACTTATTGAACGTCCCTCGTATATGGACATGTGTATAGGTGTATATATATACACACACACATTCTTGGAGGCTTCATTACGTCATCAGAGAATGTTTTTTCATATATCAAATATAGTGACAATTGCTCATTGTTTACAGATGGAATAAATCCTTATTTTAAATCAGGGTTGTGAAGTTGAAACAAAAAACTTTAACTCCTCTTTATGTAATTAAGTGACTGTGGTCTGCATATCTCATAAAGCATATGCATACACTTGTACTTTGAGTAGGCCGATATGTTATAACTGGTTTATACTAAAGAATAAAGATATTGTGATTTATTATATCACACCTATTCAATTTTCAATATTTTCTAACAGAATTAGAGGCAATTTTTGAAAGGATATGGATGAAATGACAATAGAAATAAAAAGGCTATAAATGTAAGGCTTATTACATGAGTATCTTAGGAAATAAGAAATAAGTACATCAAAAAATAAAACTACTAACAAGTTGAAATATAATCTTTGACAGGTTATTAAAGACATAACAAAAATAATAAGTCTATAAGTCTGTAAGATTTTATTAATTATATAGTCAGGAATACCCTAAGAAATGAAAAAAAAAAAGTTCAATTGGTGTTAAAGTTTTTCATGAAGCAACTAAAACATTGTTCTTAAAAACAGAATGGCTTCTACCACATCTTCCTTCATAGAAGCCCTTGAATCAGATTTAATTATCTTTAGAGCAGAAAGCATTGCTGTTAAAGTTCTGGCTACATCCCTAATAATATCTGGATAAAGAAGGATGACTTCTTCTACAGTAAGTTTCGATGACTGATCATACTTTTCCACTTCTTTTAAGGCATTAAGAGTATCTTGCTGAAACTTTCTTTTTTATTTAAAGTTCTAATGGTGTTTTTGTAGTTTCTTCATTCAATTGCTGTCACTTCACTTTTGAATGCTCCATTTCATCCAAAACAGCTTCAAAGTCTAATTATTCATTCGATTCTGAATAGGTTGCTTTCAAGTTACTGGTACTGTGAACATCTTTAATTTCAGTTTTGGGTTGCCTCTCATGTCCTTTCATTTGATATGCTATTCCACTCTGTGCCTGTTTTCCTTCATCAATTTGCTTATTGTTTATTAAAATTCAATTCATCGGATCAATGTAAATAGCAGCTAACAAAATTTTATTGTCCAGCAAGAGAGATTCTCTTTTTCTCATTGAAAGAACAATACCATCAGAAATTAATCCTCCTTTTTTGTTACAGACTAAATATCAACTTTTTCCACTCCAACAAGAATCCACCAGGGGTTAAATCCTCAGACTGCAACTTCTTGGTGCCAATATAAGGCTGAAAAAGCAAACTTTCTAGTTCTTTTACTTGTG
Organism: Octopus sinensis; assembly: GCF_006345805.1. NCBI lineage: Eukaryota > Metazoa > Mollusca > Cephalopoda > Octopoda > Octopodidae > Octopus > Octopus sinensis. The sequence goes on along the minus strand of NC_043016.1, from coordinate 20,355,382 downwards.
TCCACTAGTTTTCAGTTAGTGAAATATTTTGGTTATCTAGATCCTTCAGAAAAGTTTTTAGTTTGATCATCAAAGAGGTGCTACCCCAGTGTGTTGCTAGATCTAAAATAGCCCCCTTTCCAGCACGTCTCTTCAGAATGGCATCTGTTTTGGGTGTTTGGGCTGCAACAGCTACTTGTCTCCGCTTTCCAATGAGAGTAGCTGCATGTCAATCTTTCTATCCATCTTTTATTGCTAGTTGTAGTGAATGTGCAGCACAGTGTATATGTTGAATTGTAAATAATCTGGATACTTCTTCTGAAGCACTAGAGTTCTCCTCTAGTGCTTCTGTTAGTTCTGCTACTGTTCCAGGAATGTTCTCTTTATCATCTCATGTTTTTGTACCTTCTTCAGTAGCTTTATTTATTTTCTCAGTTGTACTCAACATATTTGAAACATTATCAGTTACAATAAAATACTTCTTCCACCAACTTCTGAAGATATGCAATAGTGTTGTGCCTGAGTGTCCTTTACTGCCAATGTCTGTGTCACCACCTTATCATTCTCATCAACAAACCTGACGTTAATGGCAAAATAGTTGGTTCTGTGGGCATCCATTTTAATAAAGACAAAGCGTTCCTTTAGACCTTTTTTAAGTTCTTCTTTCTTATATTGGACCTCTTCGATTACAAACCTTTTTATACTTTCTCTTTTCAGTGAAACACTAACTTTTCTGGCCATTTCTCCATTTAAAGGCTGGAAGGCTGGTTGCAAAACAAAAAACAAAAAAAAACATGATATAGGTACACTGTCTTTTACTACCATTTCAGTGGTGTAGCTCTTAAACTTCTGTGATGTCATTGTTACAGTAACTTTATCAGAAGTAAAGACAGCTGATATTTTGGATTGTCTTCTTGAAGATTTCTCATCTTTTATAGCTGGAGTGCTTACATTAATATTTTCTCTATCTTTCCTATTTACTTCTTCTAACGCCTTAAGATGATAACATTGCAAGTATCTTTTCAAATTTGAAACTATTGTAGAAGCATTCTTTGAGGAACCAGTGAAACTACTGATTTTTGAATGACATAATTTTTCACCACCATTGACGTTACACTGGCAATGATAATATTTTCTATCTGTTGTGATTGTAAAATATTCAAACACTGCCAACTTTGGTGAAACTCTTTTTGTCATACTTATTTTTGTAGAAAGGCTTTAATTTTTAAATTTATATAATTTTTCAAATTTGTGAAAAATTGAGATTGGCCTCAAATATAAATAATTAAAATGAAATATTTCCTGAAAAGGAAAAAAAAATTAGATAATTGAGTAAGCATCTGCAATATTTGAAATTAGTACATACAATCAGGGGCATATATGGTCGAAATTATTGGGGTGGGGACAAGAATTTTTTGACCAACTAAGTTTCAAGTCATAGAAAAATTCTCAAAAAAAAAAAAAAAAAATTATTTTGAAATTTTTCTTCAATTTAAAAATTATTTTATGAGTTTTAAAAAAATAATTTTCTTATAGCGATGGTTTGTTAATTACTGTAAATGAAAAATATTGAAAGAAATTTATACTAAGAGAAAAACCTAGCACTTGCAGTTTTTTTATGCTTCCTTATTTAAATACCCAAAACATTTTTTAAACTCCCGTCAATCTTGAGTGTCTTGCTATAAAAACATCATGACTATATTAAAATTATTACAGTACTCAAAATTTTCTTACATATCAATGTTGATTTTGTTTTGCTGTATTTCCTTTTTCCACTTACAAAATAATGCAACAACAATTTACATTATGAGAAAAATTATTAATGAAACTATGATGAATTTGAATTACATTTAATGAGTAAATTTTGAAGTTTCCTTCTATTCTATCAATTAGTGAGTTTCAGCCAAAAAGCAAAAAAGACACAGCAAAGAAACCTCAGCTTTTGAAGTCTATTTATTTCTAAGAGGTATTAATTAAAAGGAAACTCACCCCTTATTACAAAAAATATAACTTGCAAGACTTAACCATCTAATTCATTTTGAGTACTTATTGAAAATCAAATTAAGAGTCTCTGTACTGTAAAAAAAAATAAATGAAAACTGAACATTTTTACAAAGAAAATGTAAGTTCATCAAATAATTACTAATTAAAAGGAACCTTACCCTAAAGATATTCAATAAATTGGAAAATACTTAACTATTTTAAAAGAAGGAAAAAAATTATTCATGAGATTTTATGAAACAATTGAACAACTTTAAGTAATATTTGAGATTTAAGTGAGACTTCTTGCCTGTTAGGAAATTTGAAAAATGGGAATGTTATCATGAAAGCAAGTTTCAGTTCAAGTTCAGATTAATTGAAAAGAGTTGCCTTTCTCAAAAAAAAAAAAAAAAAAAAAAACTGAGTTAGGATGATAAAGTAAATTAAGAATAATAAAACTTAATAGTCTGAATAATTAACTGAATATTTAAGTACTTTTTAATTAAAGATCAAAGTTGAAAGAATTTTGGTCTCTCTACTCTCTAAATAATAAAAAAAAAATATTTTTTTAAAAATCAAAAATGCATTGGTGTAGCAATTTGCTGAAGCAGGAGTACATTGAAGTCTTAGGAGAAACTTTTTACACCAATGTGTATCAAATTATTCCTATTGCCAAAATTTAAGTTTGATTTTAAATGCATATTCCAGGTAACATTTGTGAATTTTTTTGTGCTCTTAATTCAAAATAAAAAGTAACACATTTTCAACAATATCTACACAGATTTGTTGATGAGAGAACAAAGTTGTAAGTAATATGTTACTCAGGTTGTACGAAAATTTTCTACAATCCTAATTCAATCCTTACCAAGAATAAAGCGTAGTGTCCCCTTAAATTTACTATATTCTCTTATTCTTTTACTTGTTTCAGTCATTTGGCTGTGGCCATGCTGGAGCACCTCCTTTAGTCAAGCAAAACGACCCCTGGACTTATTCTTTGACAAACAATAACCACTTCTTGTGCAGATAAAAAGATAAAAGCTTGCATGGTAGTCATGTATCCCACCACAACTCCTTGTCCAAAACCATTCTTCAAGGTTTTATTTACAGGTCTTGATGTGTGGTTTTAGTTTCTACTGCCATAATGAAGCTGAACAACATATGGTGACTTCAATCCTTCTGTATGGGTGTCAGGGCTAACATTGAGCAAAGAATTCAGGCATTTGAGCACAAATGTTTCAGAAGGCTGCTTATCATCTTGTACAAAAGCATAAAATGAATGGGTTTATCAGGCAGCAAGTCAACAGTAAACACTCCTTATGGAGAAAAAAGGGTGAAAGCCTGCATGGTAGTCACATATCCCACCACAACTCTCTGTACAAGACCATTCTTTAGGGCATAGTTGAATGAGGGCAGAGAGGCAGAGAAAATCTTGGTTTAACAACATCAAGGAATGGACAAATCACAACACTGTGAACCTGCTACGCTTGACAGAGAACAAAGATCAGTGGCAATGGCTGATTGCAAAAGCTTCTAGAGTAGGACCTCAATGGTTGACTGCATCAGCTGTGGGAACTTAATGATGATGTGTGGTTTTATGAGCTATATCTCTTGCCAAGGAAAAGACATTAGTGCTGCTGCTGGTGGTACTTCAGCTGGTGATGGTGCTACTCTTGATGTTCCTGCAGTTATTGGTATGTGCATATGTGTGTGTATGTATATATTTTAAGTGTGTGTGCGTGCATACACCTGCTTGAACATGTGTGTGTGTATATATATGTATATGAGTGCATGTGTGTACCCCAAAATATGTCTTTACAGTTATGAATTTGTGTTGCAAAATTCTTGACGTGAAGTTGTCTGTTGAAACAGATATTGTTGTATTTCAGGATGGTCGGGGGGTTTTTTGCCAAATAAACACACACTATATATCCATTCTTCACTCATTTACTACTGTTCTTATTCCAAAGATGGAATAAGCAGAGTAAGAGCATACACAAAGATGGAAAGTCTCACCAAGGAGGTCACAGATGGGTGATAAAAGATTTCCGGACAATGGACATGAGTTACAATAAGAACAATAATAAATAAGTGAAGAATGAATATATAGTGTGTTTAAAGGGCGGAAAATAAAATTTTTTTTTAAAATAAATAAAAAGACCATCCCGAAATACAATAAAATATGTCTTTACATTTAGTCCTATGGAAATGTAGAGATTGATCTTTTGACCCCTATACTGTTTATTTGTTCCTTTGTCTACTATTCTACTATGTAGCAGTTACTAAATAAAAAGTGATACATAGCCCACTCCATACCATTATATTCTTGTGTATTTGATCTGAGTTTATATTTATTTTCCAGTTTCTAACCATTGGTTTGGATAGATGCCTTAAAATTTTATCCTTTTTTATGGTTGTCCTCTTCAGCCTTCCTTCCTTCCTTCCTCATTCACTCACTCTTATTCTCCATCCCTTCTTCCTTCCTCCCACCCCTATCTCCTTCCCTTTTGTTTTCTCTGATTTTCCCTTTTTGTTTTTTTCCTATCTCCCTTTCTCTTTTTTTTTTTCTTTTTGTCCCTCTCCATATCTCTTTGCTGTTTATTTCCTACTTCCTTCTCAAAATACTTATAAAATGTCTTATCATGTCTCCAACTTCAGACATTAGATCTCAATAAAATGTTCCCCTGATGATCTGTTGCAGTAAAGCATCCAACTGTACTTGGAACATCCAATGGTGTGGATCTAAACAACAACATTTGTAAAATGTACATAGAAATTAATGATATAAAACTTGTGTTTGTCATAATTTCTTTTGTGTGTGTGTTACATATATATATATATATATATATATAATATATATATATATATATATATATATGATATGTATGTATGTATAATCACCATTGTCATTTTTTAACATCTAGATCTATACTCACACATGCACACACGCACACACGTGTATATGCACAGACATGTGTGTGTAAATATATGAGGATCAGCTGAAAAGTTCATGGGCTGACCAAGATATTCTCATGAAATGTGGCCAAATGAGGCTTATTTTTCAACATAGTCCCTCTTGCATAGTCCCATCAGTGTTTCAATACTTGGATCTCATTTGTAGAGGAACTTTCATTCTGTTGGGCAAAAAAACGTCAACAGCAGGTATGACATCATTATCACTGTTGCACTGCATCCCAGTCAAGTGGGTTTTTTTCATGTTGGGGAACAGTTGATAGTCAGGTGGGGGCCAAACCAGGAGAATAGAGAGGGTGATCAATCAGTCCAAAACCACAGCCACACACAACAGCCATTGAAAGCAAGGACTTGTGTGTTGGAACAATGTCCTGATGACCCTTTTTTGTCAGTTTTCCTGGGTGTTTGGTCTTGATAGCCAGAATGGCAGAATAATTTGGGGTGGATTTAGAAAGGGAATTATGGCAACAGCAGATGTTCACATCTGCTGTAAATTCCAGATAAGGAGATAAGCAGGGTAACTTCCAGATAAGGAGATAAAGGCAAAAGTAAGTGATGGATAGATACAGACTGTTCAGTAGTGCCTTTTATCTATGGCTTAAGTTGACAACAGTTTTATAGATAGAGTGGTTAAGGGAAAGTTGCTGATCTATTAGACACAGCTAGGCACAACTGAGCTTTTGGAAGTATAACGTATATGCACACAATTTGGTCCCTAACCCAATATGTCCCTGTCAAGTCTATATCTGCTGTTCCTCTACCCTTACCTATCCATTAAACTTTTATCTACTGGATTATTCTATTGCTGCAATTAATAAAAACAGAACCTGTTATTATATATGTCATCATCCTTTCTGTACTGCAATTCACTTCTCCTAATGACATCGTCTTTTATTTTTACCATTGATCACCACTTTTGTTCTCTAATCACTACATTTCCCCTTGTATGCCTCTGATCGCCTTTATACACTCCATCACTCACCTCATTATTCTAAGTAACTTTAACACCCACCAGTCATCTCTCTGTTACACACCTTTTCATCACATTTATATTTATTGCATTATTTTGATGTTGAGATAACTGAACCTGCTACTATATATCATAGTATCATCCTTTCTATACTGCTAATCATCATTCCTGCATCTTTGAGCCACTTCCGATTTAATCCTCATTTTTATTATCCTCTCATTCATATTTATCATCAACTCCTGCCTACCATGGTTCACTACACTCACCGCCTATGTATCTCTGATCATCTGTATCCCTATTTCTATATATTTCTCACTCCCCACCACATTCTTTTAACCTTTACCCACCTTTTCTGATTCTCCTGTCACTACACACTTTTATTCACTTTCTTGAACATGTTACTTTTAAGGTATGTTCTGGCACCACATGACTACCATATTTATTGATCTTGCACCATTCCATCAATCCTCACTTGCCCATACATAATACAGTTTCGTTGGTAGCTGTTTGGCTTCTATACTGTAGGGAATAAGAAAGCTTGTGCTGTGGCTTGCTGACAACCAGTAGGTTCACACACACATACTTTGTGTTTGTCTTTTTACCTGATCTGCGTTCATTTGCCTAATCCCCAGTCCTTTTTCATGTATGCTATCTTAAATGCTTTTTCATACAGTTATCGTCATTAGTGTCCTTGATGTTGATGTCAGTAGTTGTATCATTGGTGTTGTTGTTGGTGGTAGTGTTGTTGCTGTTGGTGTTGGTGATGAATGTTGAAATTCAGTTATCTGATATGGGAGTTAGGTAATCTTATTAGGCCTAGATAATGCTTAAATATTGGTGTCTAGTTTTGGGAGGTTCTGTGGTATGTAATACAGAGTGAGACATTAACGTTTCGCTGGGAGCTTAAAGCTTTGTTACCTACCGAGAGAGAGAGAGAGAGAGAGAATGATGATAGATTTCCAGTATTTGGTGATGGAGGTGGGTAGGGTGGGTATGTGACAGGTAAGCTAGCACTTCTATTTTGTACAGTAGTCAAGATTCAACTGGCCAAGGAGCTAGTGAGCAAGAGAGAGAGAAAGAGTGATGAACATATTGGGGGGGGGGGGTAAAATATGTTTGTTACTTACATACCAGGTATACAGACTAACTCCCACCATGTTTAATAATTACAGTGATGATTGTTTAGTTATTCATTGGAAATCATTAGCAAATCAATCAAAATTAGAAGCATCTAACTATTCCTAAGAACCTCTTGGTCGGCACCAAGCGATCCCACAAACTTTCTTCTTCCTTTCAGGTGCAGAAGGCAGATGCCAACAAGAGGATCCATTTTTGGATCCCACTTCCTCTCAGGGCTACAACTTTATGGCAGCCACCATCAACCCCCGTACAATGAAAGGTAGGTTGGGTGAGATTGTGGAGGTGCTGGAATGAAGGCAATTAGATGTGTGATGTATACAAGAAGTAAGATGGAGAGGAGCCTACCTATGCTTCCCGTGGGTAAGGAACAAAGGTATAGTTTCTTCTTGGAAGAAATGGGGGATGAGGAATAAGACAAATAAGCATGGGTTACTCTTGAGCAACATAATAGCAATATTTATTTATGATTATACACCAAGGTCAGGTGCGATAGGTGAACAGGATACTTTTTTGAGGCCTTTTTGCTGACTTCAAAATTACAGTAATCACTGTGGCTAGCATATTTAATGGAGAAATCAAATAACATAATGAGGACTTCACTGGCATACATGACTGCTACAGTTATAGCACATGAACTGAGGGGAGATCAAAGTTGTAAATGGCCTTACCATCTGCATCACCAACTATTAACATAGACACAATTCAAGGTAGATGTAGGGGGGTTATAGAGATACTAGCCTGAAGGAAAGTTGATATGTGCTGCATGCAAGAAGTGAGATGAACTCATCTTTTTGTCTGAGGAATATCATTCAGACATCTCAAGCAAACAACTCAAGAATGAATTCTTCTGCTGGTTTAAGTGGATTAGGCATATTGGTGGTGAAGAAATGGATATGTAACACACTTGAAGTAGCCAGAATATGTGACAGAATAATTAAACTTAGACTAGTTGTAATTAAAACAACAGCAATTAATATGTCTGCTTACTTATAACCACTAAAGCTGACCAATGAATAAAAAAAAAATCCTTATTTACAAGGCTCTCTTGTGAACCACTTTGTTAACATTGGCAACTACTTCATTATCTTGGTTCAGATCCTCTATGGTGGCTTCTCTGGAGTACATAGTGACTATGGTTATGGTCCTAAATATGAGGGATCAAATCCTCTGGAGTATTCTGATACAAATGAACTAGCCATCTTCCAATGAGGTGAATGTTCAAGCTTGACAAATGTCATTCTCATCAGAAACCTAACAAGCAAATGGTTGCAAATAAGTCCTTCCTCAGTAAACAATGTGCCACTTAACATAGGCTACTGATTAGTGACTTTAGAAAAAAGAGCTTCACAAATGAGACCACAGATATTCTGAGAAAGGATGGTAAAGAAATTGAAACAACCTTCTGCTAAATAAATATATGTTCTGAACAATTCTAGATGATGCTTATGACGAAAAAGAGGAGAAGATGGAAACTAGAAAAAAAAACCGACTTAAAATTTTTATGAGGCAACATGCTGAAAACTATAGACCATTTCTGTGGCTGGAGCAAGGTACTAACCAAACATAAGGTAACATAGTAGAGGAATAGCACTGTAAATAGAGCCATAAGAAGTAAAAGACAAGGATGGAAGAAAGTGGGCTGCAAAGAATTGTCATGAGGCCAAGAGGGAAGCTAGGTGACAAATACACTGCTTGTAAAGAAGCCGAGAGCAGGAGTTTTGCCAGTCTTTTGTGACGAGAGGATCAGAGGTGTGTAGTTTTTCAGATTGTGTGATTGCATGTTAGTGTAAATCAAGATGTTAGAGAAAAGTGTGTTTGAAATGATGGTGCCTCTATTATTGTCAGTAATGATTGAAAGAAGAGACCAGCTATCAAAATAGAAATTATATCATCACAATAGTCATTAAAGTTATGAAGATGGGGTGAGCAGTTGGTCCATCAGGTAGGGTAGTTAAGATGCTGGAAATATATGATGAAACAGGTATCTAGCTCCTGTACAATCAACTAGGAATACAGACAGCATGTCATATCCAATAACAAGAATTTAGCTTTTATGAAAGAGAGAAATCTTATTTCAACTTTTTTATAACTATCCTCCAGGACAGGCAACCAAACTAGCACTCAGCACTACAGTTGATATAGTATAGGCACTGCAATAATTCATATCCTCTCACCCAATTTGCCCCAGTTAATTACCTTGATATTTTCCTAAGTATTTATGCAGCCTAGACTGTTGAAATCATTTATCTGAAACCACACTTGCTATTAGCTCTACCCCCACTGTACACCCAGCAAATATTAGCATTAGCTTTTCATCTCCCTAACTCCACCCCATTCTTACCTTTCTATCCCTCATTAACCCTTCCCCACACTACTTTCTCAGTGCGTATCATCGTTATCCTCCAGTGTTATTCTGCACTGCAAACTTAAATTACTTTACAGTCATTAGTTCCACTGACAAAATGTTGATACAGTTATGCCTCACATAAACTGTACAATGTTTCAAACAACTGTACATCAATCATGTGGAACTGCAGTAAATAAAGATATTTAGGATCTTTTGTGTTGCTGTCGGTTTTTAATTGTTTTAATTTCATTTCGGTTTTTTTTCAAATTTGATGTACTGATGTAGAAACGTTAGCTTTTAAAGCTTGAAAACTTTGTGTAATTTTAAACGATTGAGAACCACAGACATATTGGTGCCTGTTTCCATAGTAACAAGCCATATATTTTACTTAACTTCTTACTATTCAGATTATTCTGTCAAATGTAATGCTTTTTTATTCACATTCTTTTGAATTTGTCATGCATTTATATCACAGCTTTCAAATTTCAATGATGTGATTGCTTATTTTTAGAATGACTGTTTTTCCAATCATTGCCTTAATTTCTCCTTCATTTGTAGCATCTGTACAATTAAATTATCTCGTTTTGACTATGACACGAAAGTACAGAAGATGTGCTATTATCATTTCTTCATGAAATCTAAATGTGATCTTAAACAATCATTGTGTTTTGCTACTTTTTCACAGAAAATTACCCTTATTGTTTGATTCTTCTGTTTCATCATGTCCTCCAAGTGGTAATTCTTGACTGGCCAAAATTCCAATTCAATGAATTAATCTTTTCAATATATCATGACTTTTTTTGACTGATCTATCGTGGGACTGAATCAAAGCTGCTTTCCAGTGATCAATCACTGTATCAATTCCGTGTTGGCCAAAGTTTTCAGAGCAATTATGGAATTCAGATGGCTCTGAGATTTTTGTGTTTTGTCAAAGCCATAATCAAATTGTACAAATCACAGTAGCCAGTAGTTGTCCATATGTTCTTATGCTGACAAAATAACAGACATTGGAAACAGAAATTTGTTCAGAATGGGACATTTCATCATTCATTCATACTGTTTGTAATACTGAGAATCAAAATAACCAGGATATTCCTTGCTACCCACTTTAAGTTTAAAAGTGAGAAAAATGTTTATAATCTTTTAAGTGAATTAAAGCTTTATTGTCACAAAAATTTAGGTGGTAGTTTACTTTTTTATATAATCTTTTTAAAATCATTCTAAATATTTAAAGTTAAATTTTAAAGCATTGGCATAGATAAATAAATGAAAATTTTAACTTTTTAATTACAAAAAAATAAACTTTGCTGGTTGCTTCTTTTTGTTCTAAGTGTGAGTCAAGAAAAAAACTCTGGGGGGTCATATGACTGAATTCAGGTCTTAAGAAGGGATCAAGAATACTCTCCATGGGTTAAATCTTTTTAAGAAACAGGAGGGGCAGTGTGGTAAAAAGTTTGCTTCTGGGTTCAGTCCAACAGCATAGCACTTTGAGTAAATGTCTTCTATTGTAGGCACAGGCCTACCTAAGCCTTGTAGATGGAAACTGAATGAAGCCTTATATATGTGTGTGTGATTCTGTGTTTATCCCCTAGCACTGCTTGACAGCCAGTCTTGGTGTGTTTATGTCCTTCTAACTTAGCAGTTCAGTGTGAGTAACCAATAGAATAAGTACCAGGTTTAAAAAAAAAGTATTGGGGTCAATTCATTCAGTAAAAATTCTTCAAGGCAGTGCCCCAGCATGGCCACAGTCTAATGACTGAAGCAAGTAGAAGATAAAATATACATCTTCAGTACTGAATAATCATACAAAATAGACCAGATTCAGCAATGAAGCTAAAAATGCAAATTGACTAAACATTCATTTCTTGTCTAAATCTGTTTGATTATGAGGAAAGCTTTAAGTCCTTTGAATAGGTAAGTCTTTGATCTCTGCTACACAAGGCAGTAAAAACACCAGTGCTTCAGGCGAAAATGTGTTGACAGTGTATCTACTGGCTTAACACAGCTCCAAGACAAGCAGTAAAAAAATCTGTTTTTCTCTCTTTCTTCTACTACTCACTCAATTGTTTTGCCTCTTGTTTTGACACTCTTCTTGTAGAGAATAATAGAATATGAAGAAACTAACACCATTGCTCTTACTTACTAAGACTGAAAACAAGCAAAAAAAAAAAATTGCATTTCTCTGGAAAACTCCCTCAAAAAGAACAGGAAATCGATTGATTCACTGTTTTTCCTTCTTATTTTGCTAAACTAACAGGAGCTTTCTCTACATACACTTGTTAAATAACATTGATTGTCTACAGTTTAAAACCAAGAAATGAAGGAATGGGAAATACAAAAAAATGTCATGAATACGATGAGGGTAGTGAAAATGATCAATAATTAATTTTAGATTACACGAAAATTATTTATTATGGAAAATAAGTAAGGCATACAGTGCATTGCATACATAAACCCTTCACCCATTATATATGTATATATATATATATATAAATATTGTTCCGTATGTCTAAGTTCAACAAAAAAGAGTGCTTCACCTAACGAGAGTAACTATTGTTTTTCATGATCACCTCACATGTATGGCCCACACTACTAAAAGTTTCACGCACATGGAACACAAGTTGGTTTAGAATTTACTGTTTCATTAGCATTTTATTGATACATTTTTAGCTTATTTCATAACAAAAATCCACCATTCTCAGGTAAAATTTTAAACACACATAAATGGACAAGGTAAAACTAGATGACCTATTTACCAACTAACATGATGAACAATAAAATTTACCTGAGGATGGTGGATTTTTGCTGGGGTGTAATCTAAGAATGCATCAATAAAATGGTACCAAAACAGCTGTAGTAAATTTTAAACCCCATTTCTGTTCTTTTATACATGCATCACACCTGGAACCAACCCTGGTTTAGATCTCAAGGTTTTGATTTGTTATTTGTATGTGTGAATGTGTACACATACCTGTAATATACTATCAACAAATGACACCTAATGGTTGTTTTACCTTACTGTGAACTCAGTAAGGTAAAACATTCATGAGGTTCTACACCATCAGATGATAGTACTCTACATTTTATTTTTTTTATGATGAGCATGCCACACTTTTAATCCTGAATTTGATCCTGATATCTTTACTGACTATCTGCACTGTTGAAACCAGACCATTTATTTTACATTTATTTTTACTGAAGATCTTTAAGTCATCTATATATAACAGGTGATTTAAAGTTGATTTAACTTTTCTTCATTTTTCAAGGTGTATCCTGATGTCACTTTCTGTAACATCTGTGTTAAGTGTATATCATAGAAATCACAAACAGCAATGGCAACATATTACTTCCCTGAAATATGCCTCTCTTAAAAAGACAACCTTTGTGAAAAATTTTCCTCATGGTGTTAACTATGAATTCCAGTTCTCTATTGATCTCTTAATAAAATTGAAAATGTTGTCAGATATCTGTTCCAACTCAAGACCTTCTAAAATTATAATTGATCCATGCCATACCCAGATTAGTATGGCTTTTCTTACCTGTCTGTCTATAAGAAGTTGATCCTTTGTCCCTCAGCTTTTCCTCCTGTATCTATTCTATTTCACTGCCAGTTTGTAATTTATTTCCAGGAAGTCAAACACCATTAGAATTATTCTTATCATCAGCTTCCACATCAAGGGTAGTGTTTTGGAGATCACTAAGGATAGCATCTTTTTTTTATTGAAAGCTGCCACATTTTATATATAAAAAAAAGGACAGCTGTAATCCAACATTATTCCTTAGAGTGGGATTATATATATATATATATATATATATATATATATATATATATATATATATAGTCCTATGTGGTGTATAAGATCACATGTAGCAATGTAATGAATTCTACATTAGATGTACTGTCAGACAAGTATACATACAGTTGTTTTTAAACACCTCTAAGCTAATGTTTCAGTCAAAAACACCTACAAAATGCCAGACCCAAGACACCCAGGTTTCTGTTGGAGCTACTGAATGAAACATTGGGAACTTGAGAAAAAAAGAAGCCATCTTAATTAGCAGGACCAATCCACATGTTAATAACAGATCCAAACAGCACACAGCTGAATGGCTACTATAGCAATGCAAAGTGACCCCTCACATGCACACACACTCTCTCTCTCTCTCTATTGAACAATACCATTTTTCTGAAGATTTCCAGAAGGGGACCTAATCCCAAAATATCAAAATACAAGGTAAAGAGTACAAACTATTATACTTCTGTGCCTGTTCATGTTCCATTATGCCTATACCAAACTCAACCAATACATTGCTTATAGAAATCTTCATTTAGACTGATCTCATATCCATGCACTTAAAACTAGAGTTTAGGTACTATTTCAACTTGAGCACTCATTGTATGTACGTATTATCTCTTGACATTTGGCATCTTATTACTCATAAATTGTATATATACATGTGTGCATGTGTTTATCAATGTATACATTTATATATATATATATTAAAGACTTGTTTTATTTATATTTCCTGAGCGCCATACTAATACAATTGTTTGTTTGTTTTCCACCTGCCTTCGTCTTTTGTCTATTTTCATAAAGCTTCCCGTTATATATATATATATATACAGGAGTGGCTGTGTGGTAAGTAGCTTGCTAACCAACCACATGGTTCCGGGTTCAGTCGCAATGCGTGGCATCTTGGGCAAGTGTCTTCTGCTATAGCCTCGGGCTGACCAATGCCTTGTGAGTGGATTTGGTAGAAAGAAGCCTGTCGTATATATGTATATATTGTGTATTTGTGTGTGTGTTTGTGTGTCTGTGTTTGTCCCCCTAGCATTGCTTGACAACCGATGCTGGTGTGTTTATGTCCCCGTTACTTAGTGGTTTGGCAAAAGAGACCGATAGAATAAGTACTGGGCTTACAAAAGAATAAGTCCTGGGGTCGAGTTGCTCGATTAAAGGTGGTGCTCCAGCATGGCCGCAGTCAAATGACTGAAACAAGTAAAAGAGTAAAGAGTATATATATATATATATATATATATATATATAAAATAAAATAAAATATATTATTATTATTATCACATATATATATATATATATTATATATATATTATATATTATACTTTATATTTAGCTGTACTTCTGTTTGTGTGTGTGTACGTACATATGTGCACACACACACATATACACACACATGTATATCTGGAATATGTAGGGCATAAATCAGAAATGACCATTGTTCAAATACAGGTCAATACACAATCATGTAGAGTGCATATTTTATTATTAGTGAGCCTTATGGATCCAGTGGACAGATTAATCAAACTCTTCAAGGAAGAATGCACTGGGTGGTTGCGTATTTTTATGCATCACATCTATTTTGTGTGAGTGTATGTGTGTGTGTACATGGTTAATATTAGTGTGGTGCAGACTTTTTTGAAAATGGTTAATTTTGCATACCATGTTTGCAATGTGTGTGTATGTGCGTGCATAACTTTGAGGACGTTATGAGTAAAGAGGCAAAGCAGCCATAAATATAATTATAAAGGAAAGAGAAATGAGAAGAAAACTATTAAAGGAAGTATCAAATTTTAACCACGGTGATGCAATGTTGAATGTCATTACAATCATTTGTGTGTGTGAAAGAGAGTTAACGTGATTGTCCATGTTATTTAAGTGTATATGTATAGGTAGGTGGGTTTACTGATTGTGTGTGTGTTTGTGTTAGATAGTGTGTGTGTTTCTGCATGTAAAAATATTTTTGTACTCAGCCTGATTTTTATTTGTGAAGCTGCATGTGTGTTTTTACGTTCTTGTTGGTATGTGTAGTGTGTGGACATGAAACGTTGTTCATGTCTGTGATACAGGTTATACATTCACATATATTTATATACTGTTATACAAGCACATAGTAAGATAGCATAAACAATTATTTCTTTTTCAAATATAGACTTGCATAACAAAATAATAGTTCAAAGTTGATTGAAATCTTTTATACATTATGCAGGGATATTATTTGAATTGCAATGATTTATTAAGTTACAAATTATATAAGCAGCAACTAGGGGATATGACATTTGTTAAAGGTATTAGATAAAAAGTAATCTAAGAACCAAGTAGTATGAAGAAAAATATTGGGAGGTGTTAGAAGAGAATTAATAATGCCTAATATAATCTTTAATGTTGCATTACTGAATTAGTATAACAATATTTCCACTTCCCACTATTATTACTTTTGTATATGAGATGTATCATCTTCCAGTAATATTTGATTAGATCCATATGTGTATTAGTGTCACTCACCTATATAAAATAGTACAGTACCTATAATATTTCATTCAAGTTTAAAACCAAACTCCAAATATACTCAGCCAGTATTGTTGAAGACATTGATTTATAATCAATGAATGAATGTTTATGTGTCAAGAATCTATGTTTTTAAAAACTAGAAGAAGAATCTATTTAGTACTGTCACATGTATAGATATGACATTTGTATACTATATTTTTGCATAGGCATTTCCCATTATGGGGACAGTCATTACCTATTCCGAAATGACTATTCTTCTTTATCTAGAGATACTGGAATCATCAAAATGACTTCCTCGAGAACTCCTTATTCATCTGGAACTTGTATTCCAATCCCACTTGTGTGAGAAACTGCACATGTTCCATTAGCCTGCACTATCATTAATAGAAGAAAACAACCTATTTTATTATTCCCACTGGAGATATTCCCTACTGGTGAACTTCAAGTCTTTGCTTGCTGATAACTTGGATATACTACCCTAGGCCTAGCTTGCTCACATACTCACAAATATAATAATTGTATACAATTCCTGGTGCCTGTTTACATGTTTGTCTTAAACTCATTTGTAATCCAACATTATCAAACAAGTTACCTGTCAGCATTCAAGATTACTAATTGACTGATTGATGCCAACATCTTGTCTACTCTACTAATTCTAGTATCCAATGCCAAGTTGTCACTGAATATATTGTCTTGCAGAATGCCAACAAAGTGCAACAAAGCAGACTGATCTTTTTGGCATCGTAGCAATATCAGTTATTTTATTCTAAGATCTATAGACCTTAAAATAAAATAATTTATATAGCTATGTGAGGAAAAACAACCGTGTGATGGGAATTGACAATTGAGGCATAAATATCGAGAAAACATTTTAATAGCCTACATTCTTACTAAACATCTGATAATTAGGTCACCTTGATAATTGAAATTATCTACCTCTAGAGAGCATCTGAAGCATTTGAGAAAATCAATTTCCCATGTGTCTGTAGTCTTTATGGTTCCTGCGCATCTTCCACACACACAAAAACACTACTTTCTCTGTTAACCTCCCGTGATTCCACTGCACCTCTTATGTGTCTACAGCTTGCACAGGGTACATTATACGGAATTCCTGCCTACACCTTTCCTACATATCGAGCAGGGCCTGTCTGTTTTCTTGTTTACTAGAACCTTAGTCTTTGCTAAGTTAAATCTAAGGTCCTTTGATACCAGGCTTAACTTCCATACCTGGAATTTCTTTTCCAATTTTGTTACAGATTCTGCTGAGAGCAAGATCATCAGCATATAGTAGTTCCCACACAGGCAGTTAGTCATAAATTCCTCTGTTTTGGCCTGGATGATGGTGATGAATAGGAGTGGAGTGAGAACCAAGTGCTAATGAACACTTACCTGCACACTCAGTTCATCACTATGTTCTTACCTTACTGGACAGCACCTCTGTATGTGGCCTGTACAGCTGTAACAAGCCATTTGTCTAGCCCTAGCTTCCAGAGACCACAACATCACAGAGTGAAGTACTCTGCCAGAACAACAAATACTAAATGAACTGCAAAGGTATCTTGATTAATAAATTTCATGAGGTCATTGTTACTGCCTGCATCTCATTAGGATCTCACCATAAGCTGCTTTTTCTTCAGATTAGGATTTCTCAAATATCTTTTATATTATATCTTTTCTTTATTTCTTTTACTTTACTCCCATATTTTTTATATATTTTCTTTAGATTAAGGATTTCTTAAAGATCTTTTAGATTATATTTTTACTTTATCTATAGTCTCGTTTTTTAAAATTTTATACTTCATCTCATTTGGAGATTTTGACCAAGACTACATCCTAGACTATTGGTTATGATTTTCTTTTAATTTGGAATTTCTTAATTATCTTTTACTTTTCTTTTTAATTATGGTCTCATATTTTTACAATATTTGTTACTTTAATTTCGTTTTTGGATTTGGTCTGCAAGATTCTTTATATGAGTTCATGTGTTGAAGCATATTCTGTTGTGTCTGGGGAGAGTCATTCTCTTTTAGTGCCTTATTATTTAACACACTCACCGGTAAAATTTCCACTTATTTTTTATTTTTATTTTCTAAAATTTTTGTTGCGTCTTGCAACCTTTTCTATAGTCTTGACTCTCAAGACTATTGAAAAGATCGCAAGACGCAATGAAAATAGAAGACTATTGAAAAGGTTGCAAGACGCAACGAAAATTTTTTTCGAAAATAAAAATAAGAAATAAGTGGAAATTTTACCGGTGAGTGTGTTAAATAATGTTACTTTAATGTTTATCTTATTTTTTATTCTATATTTTTATATTTTGTATTTATAATTTTATGTTATCTTATTTTACTGTATCTTTTATTTAAAATTCCACTTTTCACTTTTTATATTTTTATATATATTTTATAACTGGTATTGAGCACATATCCATCACTAGCTATTAGTAATACTCTTTCCTCATTATCTGACACTCAGAACTACACTCAGTCTAGATACCTCTGTCTACATAATTTTGTGTTATTTTTTTTATAAATGCATACTACTACCTTCTATATTACTATATTTTGTATTATTTTCTAAACTGTTATATTTTTCTCTCTTTGTAATACTCTTATGCCATCTAACCCCAATAACTATGCTTCATTACCCACTATTGCCTGCATCATTTTGTGTTAAAGTATTCCTATTCTCTGAGTGAGTATGTATTTTTCTGTGTATGTATATAAAGATGTGCACATTTGTGTAAATTCATATATGCATGTTCAGGTGTGTAATGATATATGTAAGTGTGTGTGTATGTGTGTGTGTGTATGCATGTGTTTATGAATGTGTGTGTGTGTGTGTGTGTGTATATTTATATGTAAGTTCCAGCATGGCCACATTAAGGTGGAGGTGGTTCTTCAACATGGCCACAGTCAATGACTGAAACAAGAAAAAAGTATATAACCATCATAACCATCATCATCATTGTTTAATGTTTTCCATGCTGGCATGAGTTGAATAGTTTGACAGGAGCAGTCCAAACTACAGTTGTCTTCTGTGGCATGGTTTCTATGGCTGGATGCCTTTCTAATGCCAGCCACTTTATAG
The DNA here is from genome assembly GCF_006345805.1 of Octopus sinensis. Taxonomy (NCBI): domain Eukaryota; kingdom Metazoa; phylum Mollusca; class Cephalopoda; order Octopoda; family Octopodidae; genus Octopus; species Octopus sinensis. The sequence continues at coordinate 20,336,598 of NC_043016.1, read as the reverse complement.
AGTATGTTGAGTGCTCTTTATGCACCATTGGCAGGGATACATTTATATGGCACCAACACAAGGTCATTTTATGTGGCACTGGCACCTGTAAGACAAAGACCTCTCTTGGCTGGGAGAGGGAGGGGGCAAAGCCATAATGGACAAGCATGTATAATGGATGGCCACATATATCATCATCATCATTGTTTAATGTCCTCTAAGCTATATTTCCCTTCTTCCTCCTCCTCCTCTCTGTCATCAGAGGCTTCCATTATCTTCTTTTTCAGTATGGTTTGGTTCTCCAAGTCTTTCTAGCCCTAATTCTGAAGTCAATAACTAGTAGCCTGTTGGGGTGTACACTCTACACCTGGGAAAGACTTTGCATTTGTGAGCATCTGCCTATCTCATTGTCTGGTGAGGATGTGGCTGACCTGGCTTATATTCCCACCAGACTGATATGTGATTAGGTGGTTGACTGGTTTGCTGAAGTTAGTGTTGCAGATCATGAGATCATTTGTGTCACAGAACTCCAGTAGCCTTGTTCCCTCCTCATTCCTGGAGCCAAAGTCATAACCACCATGCACACCATAGGATACATGGGAATGCTGCCCAACATGTCCATTAAAGTCACCAGCCTAGTAACTAAGTCACTGACATTTGTTGTTGAGATAGTCTGCAAAAGGACCTCATAGAATTGGTCCTTCTGGTTACCAGCCAGCCCAGCCCAGCCTGTGAAGCATAGTCATAGATAAATGTAGCTGTTAATTTATCTATGGTAAGTAGCAACTTAATAACCCTATCGCATACTCTGACTACCTCAATTACCTTATCTACCCATTTTTTTTGCTAAGAGTATGCCAACACTATTCACTCTATCACTTCTGCCTATCCCAAAGAATTTGAACCTCTGTTTCTTACCCATGGGGAATCTAGCAGATTCAATCTCACTTCTTGCACACTACACACATGGCTATGACAACATTCCATTTCAATAATCTCACCAGATTTCCCTTTCATTATGCTAACATTGATGGTTGCAGCTCTAAAATTATGTACTTGGGAGGGGACAATGTGAAGGTAGTTGTTGTGGGGCTTTTGTGTTTATAAACTTAGAGTTCTATATTGTTTTCAGTTGAGCTTCTTTTGTTCTCTTTTCTGTTCAGTGAATATTGTATATATGTAAGTATGCATGTGTGTGTCTGCATGCAAGTGTGTGAACATGTATGTGGTTATGTGTATATGGTTGTTTGTGTGTGCATGTACATATATATATGTGTGTGTGTGTATTTATATGATCATAAATAAATATGTGTATGTATGTAGGTGTATGTATGTATACATATACAAGTATGCGTTTTAGTATGTGTGTATATGCATACATGTGTATATATATGTGTAGGTCTATGTATTGATCTTTGTATGTGTGTGTGTGTATATATATATGTTTGAAAACAAACCCTTGTGTGAATAAACGTATTTCTTTTAAGTTTGATGAATACGGCATGTATGTATGCATATGTATATATATATGTGTATGTGAACATGTACATGCTTTGTATATGTATGTATACCAGTGTATGTGTGTCTGTATGTATAATGCGCTAAGCTATCTTGGCATTGTAATTAAGCATGTGTGAATAGATGGAAGCTCATCCGTGTTGGTGTGCGTATTTATGTATGTCTGTGAGTGTGTGTGGTTTGGATGTGAATGTGCTAGGAATGGGATGGGTGTGGTCATAGTGTGGACATTCTTTTACTAGTCTCTAGTCTGTTTATTCCAGCTGCTAAATGTCACCATAAAAATTATTAAATGGCTTGTTGTTCTGTGATAAATGCTTTGATCTAGAACTGCTAACCAACTTTATTTTGTGCTGTGGAAGGATACTGATCACCCCCACATAACCAAAAGTGGAACGACTCATTTCTGTAAAATAAAGAAACTGTCAGCATTTGACAGTGTTGATTGTTCATATTGGAAGACTGTGTTAGTTTAATATTGTACCTATGTTCGGCATAGTCAGAGTACGTTCTGCATGATCATATTAATTTTGCAAAAGGTTATTCTAGATAACCGTATCCAAATATTTATTTGGGTAATACTATTCCTACACCCTTGCGCACACCCCAACTATGTCATAACCCAATTGGCAGTGAAGATATTCGAACCCAGGCTGGATAGATTGTTGTTTTCAACATGGAAGAATTATTGGCATCAGTAATTGAATTACACAGAAACAACAGCAGCAATGACAGCAATTAGTGGAATTGCAAAAGCAACAGAAACTACTAATACAGTTGCTACTCAACAAAACAGAAAATATATTGACATTGTTCAGCCCTGATATGGTCACAAACGCCATCAGTGAATTCACATATAACTTAGATGAGGATATTACCTTTCCTGTGTACTACAGAAGGCATGAGGAGATTTTTAAAGCAAGATGAAACAAAAACCCAACTTTTGTTGAGGAAGTTGTCCCCAGCTGAGCACAAAAAATACTATAACTACATATTACCAAACAGACCAGAGGAAGTCTGTTTTAAAGAAACTGTTAATACACTTTCAAAGATTTTCAACTTTATCTAATACACACTGGCAATGATGAATATTACAAAAAATTAGACCCCAAGCATAAGAAATATTAAACTCTGGATGGAGTTTAATTCGCAGAAAGGGGAGATGTTTTAGAAAGATCCTGACCACCCCCACATGTTCAAAAGTGGACTGACACATTTCAGTAAAATAAAATAAAGAAACTGTGAACTATCAGCTGTTGACAGTATTGATTGTTTGTATTGGATTACAGTATTAGTTTAATATTGTACCTATATTTTTGACATAGTATGGAGTATATTCTGTGTAAACATATTAATTCTGCAAAAGGCTATTCTAGATAACCATATCCAAACATTTATTTGGGTAATACTATTCCTACACCCAATCCACACAAATCACATCATAAAATTTTGATTCATTTCCATACCTTTTATTATGAGTGTATTCAATATTAAAAGAAATATAACTGAATGCGTTCAGTGTTTGGTTTATTTACATATTGTAAACATGCCCAAAAAGTTTGTCCCAAAATGAATTAGGCTGATTGTGCCTTCAAATCATGACATCTGAAGAAGGGAAAGAACTATACAAATATTACTATATATTTTTATATATTATGTCATGTATTACATAACATTATATATATTGCATAACACTATCAGATATGGAATAAATAATATTATTCATTTACAGAAACAATTATAATGTCAATAAGAGAATATTGTAGTTCGCTTGAAGCATTGTGTATTGAGAAATGGGACAGAGAGAGAGGAGATAAGATCGACCTCTGCATGTACAAGCAGTATTCTTAACTAAATTCCTTTGTTATAGTGTACACAACTATAATGAATAGGGAAGAACTGAGAATCAAATTCATTCCCTATACTCTAAATTCATTGCTATACTTATTGTTAACTTGCACCTTATTGAAAGTATCTCTGTACATGGCTTTAGTTCTCTCACAAGCCTTTTTTCTAGCTTCCTTGAAAATCACCAGATCACAACGTGATGGACTCTGTTCAAGATTGAATGCAAAGTACAATGACTTATTTTCAGCTAAATATTTCTCCTGTAGTTGTTCACTAAAATGACATCAGTATTACATCTCCCACTCACAAAACTAAATTTTATCTCATCAACTCTAATTTTGTTCCTAATTAATTCGGGTTATAATTCTTCATAACTTTCGTGATCTAGTCTGGCAGTTTCATCTTTCTACAATTTCTTGTAAAGTATCTTCTTTACCCTAGTTAACAGCTGACTATGATGCTGCTTCACCAATCATTAGATATGTGTATGTGAATATTTCTGGAGAGAAGCAGGGTTGATTTATCAGCGGGTGATTGGAAACAAGTAACTCTGATTAATGAAAATGGGAACCTTTCAGTTACTTTTGTGCTGAATCCTGTCATTTACTGCTTCTAATGAATCAACAGAGATTTGTATGTATCTGTATGTATATGTGTGAGATGACAAAGGTAAAAAAAACAGTTATTTTATGAAATTCAATAGCTTACAGTTGTTTCTGCTATAAGATGCTGCACGGAATTTTGTCAGAGAACAGGTCGCGGTCTCAAAGCAATAAAAATATTTTGACAAATTAAATTTAAATGTTGAAGTAAATCTAACGGATTTTGTGTGTTTCTTAAGTGGCTCATAAACATCTTCCATGCTGCAATTGTTTATTATATATTATATATGTACTGTGTACAATTAGATGTATGATCACTACTGTATGAGTTTCACTTCATGTAGATTATCATTATACAATATTATACAATCAGTCTCCAGTATAGTAGTTATTCTCCACTGTACTTAGTGGTGATACTAGTTATGGTATACAGATCACGGGGCTCAACATTAGACGTTCCAAATGTATTTGGATGCCTAACTGCAATGGCTCAGCAAGGGAACAATGTTACATTCTTTTAGAGATCAGATATTTGTTCTCTATAATAAAATGTTCCTCCAATGATCTGTTGTGATGAAGCATCCAAATGCACTTGGAACATCCAGCGCTGAGTTTCAACTGCAATGGTGAAATGTACATAGGAACTAATAATTATACTTATGTTTGTCTTAATTTTTCCATGTATAAGATGTGTGTGTGCGTGTGTGTCTGTAGACTAATTTGCCCATCTAAATCAGATATTGGTAAGATTAATAAATTTATTATGATTATTGATAAGCATTTCCCTAAGCTTAGACAAAATGTTAATTTAATTTATGTTTTTAGTCTAATTTCTTGGAAGTAATTGATTGGTTCAATAATATTAAGGATAAAAAAAAAACATACTAAATCTGTTCTGTTGGATATATCAAATTATTTTTCATCCATTAACCTTTTACTTCTCAATAAAGCCTTAATTTTTGTGATGAAGAATTCAAATTTATTCAAACATGAAGTTGCCATTATACTAATAGCTAGGAAGACCATAACAGAATTCAATGGAAAGTACTGGGCTAGGACCAATAGATCTGATTATTTTGACATTACTATGGGGTCCAGCAACTCCACTCAAGTAACTGATTTAGTGGACATGTACATTCTTAACTGTATACATAGTGAATTTCTTGAATTAGTGGGTGGATTATATACAGATGATGTTCTTTTCACTATCCATATATCTAGTAAGGACCCAGAAGAAACTTGTTAAATTCTTTATCTCCATATTCTCTATTCTTTATCTCCAATTCTCTATCTCCATAGAAAATGATTATACTAAAGTTAACTTCCTCTGGATTTAAAGTTACTCTGGATTTAAGTACAGAACTATACCAACCATATCATAAACTGAATGAGTGCTTGAGGTATGTGAATAAAAATTGTAATCTTAGAAGCATCATAAATTCTATCCTTGAAAATATATTAACTCATATTTCAAAGCTTTCTACTAATATGGATGTATTTGCACAAAATGAAAATCACTATAAACCACTCATTATCTAAGCTGGGTATAATGACAAAATTTACTATATCCACAATCAAAATATTAATAAAGTTCCCAGTAATGATAGGATATTAAATATGCTGTAACTTGATACTGAGTGCAATAAAAGTAAATACATCAAGGAATCTTATTTAAGTAAACTAAGTAATAGCATGAATAAGGATAGAAATATGATCAGTAAAGAAGGAAGTATTGAAAATAAACATATTAATACTAGCAGTATCGCCCGGCGTTGCTCGGGTTTGCAAGGGAAATAACTATATAAGCATTTTTAGAGAGTTACTTCCCTTATAGATGCCAATTCGGGCTTTCTTAGCCATTTCTGTTTTGGTGTCTTCAAGCCATGAAGTCGTTGTTCTAAAAGAACGCTGGTCTCCTTGACAACGCATTACGACGTTGATTTCCTTACACTCCCTTCCCCACAGCTTCACGAGGGAAGGAAGATGGGGGAGAAGCAAACACGGGTGCAGGTGTTTGAGCGTGGACGCCAACTCCGCCGCCATCGACACACGAAAAATTATGCATTAAAATGGAATAAAAAATGATGTTAAATTATTTTTAAAATCGTAGACTCATCGTAGACGCGCGCTAATAGCCAGACGGGCTTGATGTGAATCATGACTATAAGATACTCGAATTTGGTTAAACTGCACCGCAAAATGTGGGAGGAGTTAGGAATCTAAATCGAAGGGGACAGACACTCACACAGCTACAGTTTTATATATATAGATTAACAAGCATAAATTTAACTCTGTAGATACTAAACATATGATTGGAATAAACATTAATAATATTAGCAACAAATGGAAGTCTCCAGGAAAAGATGAAGATTCCTAACTTCAGGTCGAATGCCTTCCCAAGGAGTCATGAATTGCTAACGAAACTTTACAACAATGTTTTGCTACAACCTTGTATGATTCTTGGCTAGTTAATGGTGTTACTTCCAAGAAGTAATGGTGTTACTTCCAAAAAATGAAGAAATAAATGAACCAAAAAAAGTATAGACCCATAATCTGCTTAACAACACTGTATAAAATACTAACATCTGTCTTGACTGAATGAATATGCAGTTCTATATTTAAGAGATGAGGAATTATGTACGTTATTTACATTATTTAGATTTGCTGGTTATTTGTCCTCATCTTGTTTGTTGTTAATACAACATTTTGGCTGATATACCCTCCAGCCTTCATCAGGTGTCTTGGGGAAATTTGCTTGTCAATTGTTTGACCATAACCAATTGAGTATGTCCCTTAGTGGCTGACAATATGTGCATCTCTGATTACCAGCAGAAGTAGTGGGGCTGCATCATTGCCATGTGTTGAGAGGAATTGTTTGGGGTTTGGATAATTCACTTCTGGAAACATGGATGTTTTGTTCAACATCCTTAAACAACCCTTATTATTTTGACCCAAATTCTAACTGCAAAGTCATGCGCTATTTATCTTGATATGAGATCACCATATTGTGCACATATGGTTATGATGTATGTATCTGGTGTGCCCTTATTAGATGGGTAGTCATGATGGGTATACTGGGCTTTGTATATTTAACCCCAGTGTTACTTTGATGGCATGCACTGCTCTCTTATTCAGTAATAATGAATGTAAGTATATGTGTAACTTAAAGCATAAAAGTTACAGCAAGAGAACATCTAATTCTAGAATTAAGAATTATAAACATGTTGATAATGTTAATATTAAGAAAAATGTATATATAAATAATAGAAAAACTAAATCAAGGAATATTATCTGGTATAATGGAAATTCTTTGCTGTACTGGATAAATATTTCTCTCCTTCAAGTAAGTACAGGAAATTGTTTAATTGCCATTTAGTAAAAGTTTCCTATTTTACCACTAGAGATGATTGCAGCACATAACAAAAGTAACATCAGTATCTCAATTCAAAACTAGTAAACATGAGCAGATCCAATAGTGTAAATAGGGAAATTAGCTCTATTAATAATCTTCATGAACTAGATTTTGGTATTTTAGGTAAAAGTAATTCCGACTGTGAAAATGATAAAAGCTTTAAAATAACACCTAGTAATAATATTGGTCATAATACAGCTAATAATCCTGCTTTAACACCTACTTCTGCAAAGAGAATTAGTATGAATTCTGTTTACCATGAGTATCGCATACGAGTAAATAAATGCCTTTGTAATTTCAAAAACAAACTTGTGACCTTTAGAAAATCAGTGTTCAAGTAAAAATATAGTGTATTGAATTAGAGAATTACAGGAGATTGAACCAGGGAATTACAGGAGATGGTATGTATTATGGCATCTGTTGTTTTTCTACAATTTGGAAATCTAGATGACATAACCATACTCCTTCATTTAAATTTAGAAGAAAATGTAATTCTATGAATCTTGTTAAATGCATTTAGGATTTAAAAGATATGTACATTAACTATGATTTGAAGTGGTTTGTTATTAGTTATGCACCATCATACAATGCTGGTAACTTAAAATTTGATCTTTGCCTTGAGGAAATGTATTCTAAATTAGAATTGTTAAATTAAACTATAAATAAAACTTTACATTGAAATGTTCTCATAAACATAGAACATTATTTAAATATTTCAGAAAGATTATGCATATTAGTTTATAAATTTAATATGCATAATTTTTCTAAAGATTTTTTTTTACCATATTTAAAAGGTAGATAACTAATTGTTGTGAGGTAGAATTTCTATTAACTAATTATTGTGTAATAGAATTTCTATGTTTATTTTTTATTCTTTCATTATCTACTGACTTCATCAAAAGTTAAATACAAAACTGGTTTTTCTTAGAACATATTTCTTCTTAATGTTTTTTTTCTTCTTTGTATGCGTTAATCTATTGGAGATATTTTCTTAGTTTGCTTTGAATTTAGCCCATTTTTGATTGCCTTGATAAATATGTTAGCATATATTTTCAGATATATTAATTTGACTGGTATTTCATACCCTTTTCTCTATCTAAATATGCTGGCACTATAGAAATGATCATTTATAATGTATGGTATAATCATCAATTAAAGATGTGATTTTTCTCCATTCTTGTTCTTGTTGTCTTCTACTCTGAATTTCTTGAAATCCATTTTAGTGATATTTGGATTTACTTGTTGAGTTATACATGAATTCATTGGAATCTGATTGTTTGATATAGCTAACCAGATTCATTTAACACTGCTGATTCGGTTACATAGGTAACAGAAAGACACCAAACCCCCACCCCCACATATTTGAGGGCACTTATTTTCTGTACATTCTTAGTTTTTATTGTACCTGCACATTTGCTGTTCACAAAAACTACTTTCTCTGATAACCTTCCTGTGATTCTGCTGCCCCTTTTCTGTGTCCATAGTTTTTACTAGGTACACTGTATGGAGTTTCTACCAACACCTTCTCTACATATTGAGCCATCTCTCTGAAAGGGTTGGTGATTTGTCTGTTTTCCAACTTATTAGGACTTTGTTCTTTACTAAATTAACTCTAAGACCCTTTGATTCCACTCCTTGGTTATAGCCTGGAGGACTATGATGAACAAGAGGGTGCTGAGAACCAACCATTGGTTAACTCCTGCCTGTATACTAAATTCATTTCTACACTCATTGCCAACTTTCATCTTACTAATAATAAATATCCTGTTCATAGCTTATACAGCTCTCAACAACTATTCTTCTATCCCTAGTTTCTGCACTGATCACCAGATAAGGGAGCAGGCATTCTGTCAGGAAAAGCCAAGTACAGAGGTTTACTTTTGGCTAAATGCTTCTCTTGCAGTTGCCTTACTAGGAAGATAGCATCAATAATGCTTCTTTCTGACACAAAACCAAACTGCATCTCACCTAGGTTAACTCTCTTCCTAATTAGTTGAGCTATGACCCTTTCTGTAACTTTTATAACCTGGTCCACAATTTGATAACTCTGTAATTATTTCTTAGAAAGGCATCAATTTTACCTTTGTAGCAGTTGACTATAGTGCTGCCATGCCATGCATTGGCTATGACTCCCTTGTGGACAACCTGATTAACTATACAGTTGACTAGACTATATTAACTAGATAATTTAAGCATCTCAGTGGTAATTCCTGATGAGCTAGGAGCTTCCTATCTTTCATTGGTTTATCTACCAGGCTACCACCTATTCAAATAGCTGGTCTATCTGTAGGGTCCAACCACTGAAATTTATTTCCTTCTGAAAGCACAATAATTTTTAATTTGTATTGTTTCATATACATTCACTAATACCAATTTACTACATGTATATGTGTGCAAAATGCACATTACTGTACTTCCCGATCACTGCGTCTCAGAAATAGCTTCAAAGGAATCCCTGCATTCTCCTTTCTCTTATCTGTGATATTAGAGTATGAACTCTTTGGATATCTTCCTATCTATGAAGAACTACTTGGGCTTAGACTTGAAATAAAATAGTTTACTGTCATTAGCTTGACTGCTACATTTCCTATAGCCAGCTCTTGGTTTGCCTGGATGGCATCTTCTGTCATTTGATGTTGGAGTTTAAATATTTGACCTGGTTTAAGCACCAATCTGTCTATATCTGTTATATGTCTTTTTACCTTTACTCAATATTTACATTAATAAATGTATATTTTCCGTATATTTTAATTTCCACAGTGCATGTAAACACATTACACACACATCCATAAGTTCACAAATACATGCACCTGAAATTGCTGACTGCACAAATACACCGTTGTTACCAAGACACTACTAATATAAAAGAAGCAACCACTACCAAAGTCCTTGGCCAAGTATCTGCCTATACCTGTGTCTTGTATTTTTTGGCCCAAAAGTTAAAATTCATAAAAATGTTTGTTTCAAAGTTAAAACCGTAGATAAACTTTTTATGATTAATCATCCTAATTAATCCCTTTTTAAAGTTAATAAAGTTAAAACAATGCATAAAGTTAAGATAAGGTTAAAAAATGGAGATTCATAAAAAAAATTTTTTTTTTTTTGATTAGATACTGCGAAGAATAAATAAATTCATTGATATCTGTTTTTATGTATTGATTAAACCTAAATTTGAGATATATTTCTGCTAGTTTTTATTGGAGATTTTGTACTGGACTACCTCTTTGGAGTTATTTTTAACACTCTCTATGGTTTGTCCTACCCTCCAATGTTGAAAATTATTTGACACTATGTGCATCCAGTCATTTGAACACAAACAAAAGTCTAGAATATCTATACAGTTTTTCTCTAAGAGAAATTTCTGGCTTTAAGGGACTTTTACCAATATTGGTTATTGGTGATTGATACTAACTGCTAATATTGATTATTTGCATCAATTTTCCAATTCATGTAACAGGCCTCTTTAAGAATAGAATTATTTATTACAATCCAATTATAAGTGTATCTACTTAGTTTTAATTCTTTGTGCCTGTTATGTAGGAATTTTAAATGTACCATCAAAAGTAAGTACTTTTCCTTACTATTATTTTCACTATACCTAAATGTACAGAATGCTGGATATTTCTTAATATTTCTGTATATATTTTTTATGTATTTTTAAAATTTGTTGTTAACTATTTTATGTAAATTTTTATCTGAGATTAATTGAACTGAATCAGCTGTTGTGCTGCTAGGTTTTTTGGAAGTTGATTCTGGAGTATTTTTGTCATTGCCTTATTGAGCTCACTAGTCCAAGTTTGAAAAGTCTCTTTGATTTTTATTAATAAGTCACTGTCATGTCAATCTATGTGCTGAAAATATGTTGATATGCTTCATGCAAACTCAGTTGAAAATTGCAAGAGCTGATCAAAATGTATTTTTAATTGTTGATGAAAGTAAGATTGATGACAAAAAAAATTGTTAATGTTCTTATTGGTTCAGTTAAAAATCCTCAAAAAACATTATTAATAGAATACTTTTCACTCACATCAGCTCTAACTGCTGTAGTCACTACTCCAATCATCGATGATTTGTAGTCTTGTGAAATCCCATGTAGCCAAGTCCAAAATGGAGATAGTTTTTCTACTATTTTCAATGTGGAGCATTGTGTCATCTGAAGCATGAAATTATTATACAAAATCCAGAAATAAAGTATCTATCCACCAATGTGGTGTTTAGCACTCAATTTGACTCTTTGCCACTATCATGTACACACGCACATAATATATTTTCATGTATGTATGTCTGTACATTCATGTATAATGTATAAAAAGGTATATCATACATGAGTATTTATCTTTTATCTTGTACGTGTTTCAGTCAGTGGACTGTAGTCATGCTGGGACATTCAGTTGAAACAAATCAATTCCGTTACTTATTTCTTAAATTCTGGTACTTATTCTAACAATCTCCTTTGCCATACTTCAGTAAAAACCTCATATCAATAAATTTGCATTTATATTATATGGTTTGAAGGTCTTTGTCAGTATTCAGGCTGATACAAGCACTGGTATTTTACTGAGGATTTGTAATAAAGGCATTAGTATGTATATGTTTATGTATGTCTGTTTATGTTTGTATGTGTTTGTTTCTTAGAGGTATGAGTATGATATCTGTATCCTCATTCATTCAAAATCAAACATAAATATATATATATATATTATATATATATATATATATATATATATATAATTGCAGTGTGGCAGATGTTTGTAAGCCATTTAAGAACACACAAAAACTGTTAGATTCACTTCAACATTTAATTTAATTTGTGTCAGAATATTTTCGTCACATTGAAACTGTGACTTGTTCACTGATCATATATATATATATATATATATATATATATATATACATGGCGTTAGGAAGGGCATCCAGCTGTAGAAACATTGCCAGATAAGACTAGAGCCTGGTGCAGCCTTCTGGCTTCCCAGATCCCCGGTTGAACCGTCCAACCCATGCTAGCATGGAGAACGGACATTAAACGATGATGATATAAATATATATACATACATACATATATATATATATAATATATATATATATATATATATATATATATATATATATATATAATATATATATATAATCATCATCATCATTTAATGTCTGCTTTCCATGCTGGCATGGGTTGACTGAGGGCTGACAAGCCAGAAGGCTGCACCAGGATTCAATCCGATCTGGCAAAGTTTCTACAGCTGGATGCCCTTCTTAATGCCAACAACTCTGAGAGTGTAGTGGTTGTATGGAAGCTGGTGTTGAGTGCATGTCTTCTTTCTCCTTCTTTCTTCTGTTCCCTGGCCTCTTCAATGTAGCGTCTGGCTTGGGCTGGACAGTTTGACAGGTACGTCAGATTGAAGGACCTTGTTTTACCCCAGTTTCTCTGTATAGGCATGGTTTCTAAGGCTGGATGCCCTTTCTATCACCAACCACTTCACAGAACATACTGGGTGCTTTTTTCATGGCACCAGTATTAGTGAGGTTACCTTGAAATTTACAAGATTATAGAGCACACTTGACTGAGTGGGAAAATAGCAGAGAGGGAGGTGGGTTTATTACAAGTGTTAAGTGGTTGTATGATGAGAAGGATAGGAATATATTTGTCAGTATGAAGCAAATTCATGCTTACTTATATGTTGGGTAAGCATAAATTTATACACACACACACACACACATATATATATATGAATGGCTGGGTGGATCCAGAAAGAGGCTTAAAGACCATGCTGATGAGATGCTAAAGCAGAAAAGTGATTAGAAGGGAGTGTTGAATGGAAGATCAGAAAGGGTGGAGGGTTAATGGTTGCAAGGATTTGGGGGAAACTGAGAGGTGTTTCTATATACATATAAATTAAAGAATGACAAGGGAGCAGGGATTACTAAATCAACTTCATAGCTTACAGCTGTTTCTGCTATAACAAGCATTACACTCAAAGCCATTAAACTGAAGTGTATGTTTATTTCAGAAAGCATTTAGAAACATAGAAATGATTACTTTCAGAACCATATATTTAAATAAAAAAAAGTGTAATATTGTTTGATTCTGTGTCTATTATGGCATTTCATTGGGGCTTAGAAATGCTTGGTGGCACCCAGGAGTAGTTACCAGATTGTGGATGAGAATAGTTTCAAAGCCAAAGTGAGAATCAGGTGAGACCCAGTATACCCATCCATCCCTAAGGATGCTGCAGCTGAAAACCAAAGTATTCTCTCTACCCTGACACCCCTGTCACAACTTTATTGACTTTAAAAAGACCTTTGACTATGTTTGGTATAATGGTTTGTGACAACCTATGAAGAATTCCAACTTCAATAACAACTTCATGAAAGTAATCCAAGTACTATATGGAAACTCAAGCAGTGTAGTTGTCCTGAACAACATCAAGAAGAGAAAAGATCAGGCCAGTGAGATGGTGGAGAGGCCACTAGCATTTTGGGACACTGTCATATTCTCTGAAGAGTCCAGATTTGCTGTATTTCCTGACAGTGGTCGAGTGTGGGTCTGGAGACTCTGTGATCAAGAATTTGATGTGAGAAGATTGCAGCCAACAATGAAACACAGCAGCTATTCTGTGGTGGTCTGAGGAGTAATTTGGAGCAATGGTTGACCAGAGTTAGTGGAGTGTGAGGGAAACATAAACTGAGATAAATATGTGTCCATATTGCAGAATGAACTCCTTTCAGTTTTCTCCAGTGGTGAAATGATTAAAGAAGACTCTTTAGTTATGGAAGATGGAGATCCTTGTCACATGGCTAAAATGACAAGATTTGTTGGATGAGAATAGTATTAAAAAGCTTCCACTGCCAAGCCAGTCACCAGATAAGAACCCTATTGAACACCTCTGGGACATAATGGACAGAACACTTCATAAAAAGAACAAGAAGATATCTTCAAAGCCAGATCTTTTAAGACTGCTGCATGAAACTTGGCAAGAAATTCTGCAAGAGAATATTTGTCATCTGATCAGTAACATGCCTTGCATGAAAAATGCAAGGGCATGTCTACTAAATATTAAATATTCACATTATAACAATTAATAAATAATTTGAATGTATAATTTCAGATTTTAATAAATTTGAATGATTATAAGGCTGTCTATTTACTTCTGTCATGTTTGTGTATGTATACTATAATGCAGAAAGCTGCTTATTAAGTATGTAACAATTACTAAAAGTACTAAAAGAAAGCAATATTAAAAGCTTGACCGTCTGGAAATATTTTTATAAATTCATGTTCTAAGAAATTTCCTATAATTTCAGTTTCTGAAGATTATTGAATTTTTTTAAACTCCAAATTCTTGCAAATTTAAATATTCATTGCATTCACTGCATCCAGTTCTTCATAAATTTAAATATTCATTGCATTCACTGTGGAGTATATTTTAATGTTTAATAATTAACACTATTAATTTGTTGCAGGCAACATTTTACATTTGTATTTGTAACAGTTTCTCATTCTCACTTCTATTTTCATTAATGATGATTTAATAATGGCTGTATAACTTTGATATGATACACAATTTCAAGAATGTTATCAGTTTCCAGAGTTTGTTAAAAGAATATTTTTCATTAAAATTTAAATGTTTTTAATATATCGGTATAATTTTAAAGTGATTTTGTGTTGAATGAATGCATGCTATTACACAAAATAGCTATATAACTTTGATATGGAACACAATTTCAAGAATATTATCAGTTTCCTGAGTTTGTTAATGAATTCAAAATCAAACTACCCAATGACTTTTGCCTTGAAAGTGATTCTTTTTCAGATCTATATGATTTTGTATGTATGCTGATCTCAAAAATAATTTCACAAATCTTGTGTGGCTTGCCAATACAGCCATTGTTACTCCAATAAATGAAGCAGCACAATTTGTGAATGATTTTCTGTTGACCAGGATCCCTGGTGAGCTAAAAATATACAGAAGTTCAGAGTTCATCAACAAACTTACACCATCAGGGTTTCCACCACACATTCTCAAACTGAAGAAAAAAACGATGTATAATGTTTCTGAAAAATTTAGATGCTACTAATGGACATTGCAATGGCACATGCTAAATTATTGTCAGTTTACATGATCATGTTATTGAGGCTGAGGCTGCTTCTGGTCCTTATGCAGGATCAACTCTGCTAATCCCAAGAATACCACATGTATCTCAAGAAATGGAATTTCTATTTCTTGTCAAGCCAGCTTTTGCCTTGACGTGCAGCAAGGCACAGGGACAGACTTTTGAACAAATTGGAATATATCTTCCGACACAATTCTTCTCGCATGGTCAGCTGTATGTTGCATTATCTAGAGTTCGAAAGAAGGCTAATGTAAAATATTGGCTGAGAAAAATGGAAACAGTATGATTACTGACAATTGTGTCTACAAGGAGACACTACTTTAAAGCAAAATATGCTTTTTAGCAAGTTTCAGTAAATAGAATTAACACATAAATTATATGTAATGTAACATATTTTTGTGTGGAATTGAATTGTTTTGGCATATTTCAACACATGCCGAATGAAGGTTATTGTTATATTACATCATTTTAAATTTGGGTATATTTGAAAAAGTAAGGAAATGCCATTCTCATGTTTTCTCACACCAGCCAGAATTGTGTTTGTTTGTTTGTGTGTGTGTGTGTGTGTGTGTGTGTGTGTGCGCGCGTGCGTGTACATCCATCCATCCATCTAGCTAGCTATGCACACCTATGTAAGTTCTACCAATTATTAATAATAAATATATATAAAAGATTGATTTTTTAAAAAACGAGAGATTATGGCTATGATAGAATAATGAAAGCAATATTTACTAAGCAAGTGAGCACCGTCATACAAAGAAATAATTAGATATGAAAATTATTAGAATTGGGAATCAAATGTGGAAATATTATTGAGTGGGTAGTATTATGTTATTTTGCTCAGGTTACCTGTAAATTTGACAATATCCATTCATCATATATTCATTAGTTATGACATGACACTGAATAGAGAGAATGGGCTTATTTTGAGGTCTGCTCTTCAAATTCACTTTATACCCATTTCCTTGTTCCATTATATTACATTAGTCTTTTGCACTAACATACTTGTCATTTTGTTTTAACCTACCTGAAGGTGACAATAAATGAAATAAATACTTTCAAGTTTACAACAGTAAATGAAGTTTCTTGCTTTCTGTTATTCAAACAACTATGAAATAGTCTGTTGTATTTACCTTTTAAATTTCAAATTTGCAACTTACTTTTCCCTATTTATGTAACGTTTTTTTTTTTTTTTCAAAATAATTCATTATTTACATACAAGCAGTGCATTTTAGTGAAAATCTATTTATATTCCATATAAAGAAACTTTTGCTTTCCCTTAGTTAAAATAGTTCTTCTTATATTAACAAAAGCGTAAAGAAAAAAGAAAATTACTCTACATATTTTCTTAAAGGTTTATTATATAATTTGCTTATTTTTTTCCAATAAATTACATTTTTGTTATTAGCAACTGAAGTAGTATTGGTTCAGAATGGCATTCTGTAAATCCTACATAATATGGATATACTGTGGAAAGCCACAAAGATGCAGTATTCTTCATAAGAAAGATTCTTACATTGAATTATTGTGCTAAAGTGCAAAAAATGGTATCAGTAGTAGGTGAGAAGTGTTCTGTAGCAGTGGTGGAATTGCTAAACCCAAATTTCTGTGTTTTTATACATCATCAGTGGCAAGTATCCACTAATAACTGCATGCTTGGCTTTGTAAATCATATCCATGTTAAGTAAGATATACAGAATGCTATTCTGAACCAATACTGCTTCCATTGGTAGTAACAAATTAGCAATGGAGTTTGTTATTATCAATAACAAATTCCATTTTTACCTAGCCCACTAGTTATTTGCAACAGTAGAGGTTAAATTTTTCTATGCATGTAGTTGATAGTAGATCCTTGCCATTGATGATGTACACAGACACATAAATCCAGATTTAGTAATTTCACAGCCACTTCTGAATGTTTTTCATCTACTAATACATCTATATGAGAAGCTTTCTCAAGATGAGTGCAATGGTTTTGTAGCTTTCTACAGTATATCCACTTTGAGTAATGTATACTAAATAATGCTAAACATTATTTTCATTTCGTTTTTGGATTTGGTTTGCAAGATTCTTTATATGAGTTCGTGTGTTGAAGCATATTCTGTTGTGTCTGGGGAGAGTCATTTCCTTTTTGTGCCTTATAATTTAACACACTCACCGGTAAAATTTCCACTTTTTTCTTATTTTTATTTTCCTAAAATTTTCATTGCATCTTGCAACCTTTTCAACAATTTTGACTCTGTCCGTTATTTACACTGCGTTCCTTTTTGTTTGTTTGTGCACATGTGTATGTGTGTGTGTGTGTGTGTGTGTGCCTATACATGCATGTACGTATGTATGTGTGTGTTTGCATGTGTATGTATGTATATATGTGTGTGTGTATGCATATGTATATATGTACGTATGTGCATCTGTATGTACGTATCCTGCATATTTATGTGCTTTCATGTCTGTGTTTGTGTATTTTCTATGTCCGTGTGTGAGCATGTGTTTGTATATGTATGCACCTCTGTCTCCTTGTGTGTGCATGTCTGTGTGTGTGTATGTGTGTGTGTTATGCAACTATGTACCATGTTTGTATGTATGGATGTGCATCTTTATATGTGTGGATCCGTGTCTGTTCTTATAGCCTATGTACCTATCTGTCTGTATGTTGATTTGTTTATTTTCATATCTATATGCTTACATACAGAAAAAAAATGGTGCATACACACACACACACACACTCACACCCACACATACACATACATTTATCTACCTAACAGTCCACTAACTATTCTACTCTACCTATGTAAACTGTGGGTATGGAGGTATTATATTTACTATGTATATTTCCTATTTAATATTGGGGAGGTTTCATTTTTAAGGATGTACTCCAGTATTTGTCTGAGTTGGGTCTTTGATAAGATGCGGATGTCAAGTTGACCCAAGTTACCTCCATGGTGGTCTTTGGCGTGTTGGTAGAGTATGGAGGACTGTTTTCTGTCGTCATATTGTCTTAGATGTTCATTTATTCATTCCGCAATGCTCCTAAACATCTCTCCTATGTACGTCATGTTCATGTCCTTACAAGCACCTTCTATGCATCTTATGCTGTAAATTACATTTCGAGTTCTACAGTTAATGCCAGGGCTAATCCTACATACCATGCAGTTATCATTGGTGCATATGGTATTCTTAAAGGGGTACGTCCAGCATAGTTGTGATCTGATGGAGTTCCCTGGTCTTTCAACAATCTTAATGTTGAGTTTGGTCTCCTTCAGAGCTTTTCTAAATCTACGGGCTAGTTCTCCATGGGCTGTGGCCTCTACAAACATCACTCCTTGATATTTGTCAGTTTTATATCATGTGTTCACCCTGTTTGCTTTGTCACAAGTTCTTTGTATTCTATTCCATTCTTTGTTTCTATATCTAGGGCAGGTACCACTGGTATCATTACGTATAATGTTATCTAATTTCTTTCTAGCCCCACCCTGTATACTTATTTTCATTTTGTGTTATTAAACTTTGAAGTATTTTTTATCTTGATTTACCTTATTGTAATGTTGTTTCTCTTTATTTATTTCAGAGATTAATAGATAAAAGCAAAGTTACTTGTATTAAATGGATTCCAGGATCTCGAAACCAGTTTCTAGTTTCACATGCAAGTGGACAAAT
Organism: Octopus sinensis; assembly: GCF_006345805.1. Lineage (NCBI taxonomy): Eukaryota > Metazoa > Mollusca > Cephalopoda > Octopoda > Octopodidae > Octopus > Octopus sinensis. The sequence continues at coordinate 20,317,473 of NC_043016.1, read as the reverse complement.
ATATGTATACAATGAAGAGCTCCCATGTTGTGGAGCACCTCCTCACTATCAGCCTTTCAAACAGGGAGATGGATATTCAATATACACATGTAAGACCAAAAGTACTCGGAATCCACTATATCGTTGGCTTGTTGGACAAGGTGCTATCAATGAGTTTGCATTTTCTCCTTGCTCTCGATTCTTAGCTGTTGTTGGACAGGATGGTTATCTTAGGGTATTCAACTATGATTCCATGGACTTAGTTGGATCTATGAAAAGCTATTTTGGTGGACTTCTTTGTGTATGTTGGTCTCCTGATGGCAAATATCTTGTTACTGGTGGAGAGGATGATTTAGTTACTGTCTGGTCATTTCATGAAAAAAAAGTAATTTGTAGAGGAGAAGGACATCGGTCATGGGTTAATGTAGTAGCCTTTGATCCTTACACATCAAATTTTTCTGATACAGAAGGCTGTGATTTTAGTGGTAGTGATGAAGAATTTCATTATGGGACATTACATAACCATGAAGGGAAAAGTGAAAACTCTGTTCATGAAACTAGTGTGTTAAATCGATCAAGGACTGGATCAAATAAAAGTTTTTCTGACACTCGGACAACAAATTTTACGTCATATCGTTTTGGTTCTGTTGGCCAGGATACATTTTTATGCTTATGGGACTTGACAGAGGATGTTCTTAAGCAACCTGTAGGTCGTACAAGGACAAGTACCATTATTGGACCAAATGCATTTAATTATATGTCCCGTTGTAATAGTCTACCAAATTCTCAAAAATCTAATTCCTTGAACACACAGGTACCAGTTGTTGATGGAAATTCTCTGCCAAATGCATCTGTGAATATCACTGCTAAATTTGCCACACTGTCTCTTGGAGATAGAAAAGATAAGGATCATGAAAAAAAGGAACACAAAAGAAATTTAAGTTTAGCTGGCAGAAGCAGTGAAAAAGTAAGCATATTGAAAACCAGTGTTCGGCCTATTGATGAGTCTTTAAAATTACTTGGAACTCCAGCTTGTCCACGCTTAGATGAAATTCCTATGTTGGAACCTCTTATATTTAAAAAAATAGCACATGAACGGCTAACAGCTTTAGTTTTTAGAGAAGAATGCATTGTTACTGCATGTCAGGAAGGTTTTGTTTACACATGGGCTCGTCCAGGAAAAGTGGTAAGTTTCACTTAAATATTTTTTTGACATGGCTAAGTGATTAAATATTTTTCTCTTATTTGGAGTTACCATTTACTACTAACACTATAATAAATGCAATAGTTATGTTAAAATTTTAAGTTGTTTCACATCTTTTATTTTAGTTGTATTTACTATTATTCCTATGTATAGTGAGAAATGGAACACCATATCTCCCAATACGGGATTAGCGAATCGAGGCAGAAGGCTATAAGTAAAAGTATGCAAACTTACCTTTTGGGGACAACTTATGTGAGGTAAATTTAATAAATACCTAATTCATTTATTTTTTAAGTCTTGTACTTATTTCATTGGTCTCTTTTGCCAAATGATTAAGTAAACAAGCCAACAATGGTTGTCAAGTAGTATGGGAGATAAACACAAAGATGCACTCACACAAACATACACATATGCATACAGACACATGCACGCTCACACACACATACACGCATAGACACATACACATGCACATCAGCATTATCATCATCATAATTTAATGTCCATTTTCCATGCTTGCATGGAGTAGATGGAATTTCTTGAAACAGATTATCTACAGCTAGATACCCTTCCTATTACCAGCTTTCACCTTTTCTGAATAAGATAATATTTCCCCTATGGTCACAAATGTTACTACAAAAAATTGGTAATGAACAACACTACTTGTATGATGGTAATGCTTATTTACACCTATTACATTCTGTCAAGACAAGGGTACACACACACATACATTTCATATATATATATATATATATATATAATATATATATATATATATATAATATATATATATATATATATATATATATATATATTACGTGTCGGTGGCACGTAAAAGCACCAACCGATCATAGCTGTTTGCCAGCTTCCTCTGGCCCCTGTGTCGGTGGCACGTAAAAAACACCCACTACACTCTCGGAGTGGTTGGCGTTAGGAAGGGCATCCACCTGTAGAAACACTGCCAAACCAGACTAGAGCCTGGTGCAGCCTCCATGGCTTACCAGATCCCGGTCGAATCGTCCAACCCATGCTAGCGTGGAAAACAGACGTTAAATGATGATGATGATGATATATATATATATATATATACATATATATATATATATATATATATATATGTAGTTTACTATTCTTTTATTAGTAGGATCAACAAAAGAAGTTCTGCATCCACTGAGAGATAAATATCTCACAGTATTTAAACATTAGCTGCTAATAGTTTTATGCTGTGAAAACACAATAAATTCAGCAGATTTATATATCATGCCTTGTGTCTCGAAGCAATCCTTCAGGCTTAAATACACAACATGGCTGGTCTTATTTTAAAAGCCAAAAAAGAATGCTGGTCTGTGAGAAAACACAAGAAAAGGTGAGCAGAAGGTGAATGCAAAAGGTGGAATGAGAAAAGGGAGAATAAGAAAACAATAAACAAATAAAAGCGGTAAAAAAAAACAAAGGAAAACCAAGAGTTGCATCCCCTTTGTTGATCATCATAGTATAGCAGGTATAGAATAGTTCAACAAGAAGGAGGCCAAAGTCTGTTAACAGCATGTTTAATCCAGAGAGGGTAGTGTGCAGTTTGACAAAAGAAATTTCTCCATGTGTTTGCATTTTCTTAAAATTTCAGATCTGGAATTAAGAAGTGTGGTGGAATTTATGGATCTAAAATATGCAATGCCTTTTAATGGAGTTGGCAGATTTTGCACAATATGCAGTAACGAGGCACTAGCTATTTTGAGGTGCAAGGGTAACTTGATTAACAAATTTGATGAGATCATAGTTAGGTGCTTGCTTCTTATATTGAGCATTCTTGTATAAAATCTATTGATCAATAGGATTATTTATCAGACTAATTGTGGTATTTCGTATTTAGTTTTTGATTGATTTTATTAGGGTTCCTTAAGTGTATTTCTCTATTATCCTTAGCATTTTATTGTATTTTATGTTATACTTTATATTTGGTATTTTATATTTTACCTATTATTAGGTAGACAAGTTTTTCCAGTTATTGATTTGGTGTGAGAAATTAATCTGTATCCATATGTTGGTTGTGTTATCTGTATTTGACTAAGTTCATGTGTACATACAAGTATGTGTATGTTTCAATACTTATGGAAACATATATATACACGTGTGCAATTATGTACTATTATTTTTACATTTGTGTATATATTTTGTGGGTGCATATATTTACATTTAATTTGAATACCTTAGAGGATATTGCCTTTTGTATACATGTGTATATACATATCTGTTACTTTTTTTTTTGTTTGTTTGTTATACATGTAGATTCAAGTAGGGATATTTTTATATATCAGTATATATGTTTTATATGCAAGTACTTACATATGTTTGTGTGTATGTATGTAGTTATATTTACTGGATAAACTATGAAAATCACATTTATTTATCTATCTATGCTTGTAGGTATGAAGATGAACATTGAAATCCATTTCTATATTTATATATGTATTATGTGTATAAATTTATGTGTGTATGTATGAGTGCATGTATATGTATGTAAGTGTAGATGCATGTGTGTGTATATATATAGAGAGATACTCATATATATATACACATACATATGTGCATGTCTATATATATATATTAGAGAGAGAGAGAGAGATTTAAATAGTTTCATTAAGGGATAAAAAATATCCAATGAATCACTGGTTTATTGCCTATTATTTTGTTGTGAATAGTAATATTCTTAAAATGATAGGTTAAAGTATAAATCTTGGTTTATAAATATTCAAATTAAAATTCAGAAAATGGAGATGTATCATTAATATAATTTATTAACTGCAAAAATTAGACATGTTCTCTTAGAGCTGTTGCGTTTTAGCCCAAAGAGTTCAATTCCAGTAATTGAAACATTTTTATTGGGCAAATAAATTACTGGAATTTAATTCTTTGGGCAAAAACACAACAGCTGTAAGAGAACATGTTGAATTTTTGCAGTTAATAAATTATATTAATGCTTCATTTCTATTTTCTGAATTTTAACTTATATATATCATCATCATCATCATCATCGTTTAACGTCCGCTTTCCGCGCTAGCACGGGTTGGACGGTTCGACCGGGTCTGGGAAGCCAGGGGCCGCTCCAGGCTCCAGTCTGAATCTGGCAGAGTTTCTACGGCTGGATGCCCTTCCTAACGCCAACCACTCCGTGAGTGGATTGGGTGCTTTTTACGTGCCACCTGCACAGGGGCCGGAGGGTCCGGCATCGTCACGATCGGTTCGAGCATTTTAACGTGTCAGCGGCACGGGGGCAACGAGGTCCGGGGTACTTTGGGGATCGGGGTACTTTGGGGATCCAGGGTACTTTGGGGATCCGGGGTACTTAGAATGGGTAGGGGGTATGTGGAATTGCTGCAGAAAGCAGCCCGGGTCTTTGTAGTCACAGCATATCTCCAGAGATCTCGGTCCTTCGCCATTGCCTCAGTGAGGCCCAATGCTCTGAGGTCATGCTTGACCACCTCATCCCATGTCTTCCTGGGTCTACCTCTCCCCCTGATACCTTCAACTGTTTGGGAGTGGCACTTCTTCACACATCTCTCTTCATCCATCCGCAGCACATGACCATACCATCGCAAGCGTCACTCTTGCACACCACATCTGATGCTTCTTATATCCAGCATTTCTCTCAGGATACTTACACTCTGTTTTGCGTTCACACTGACACTACACATCCAGCGGATCATGCTAGCTTCATTTCTTTCAAGTCTACGCATGTCTTCTGCAGTCACAGCCCATGTTTCATTACCGTGAAGCATGGCAGTTCGCACACATGCATCATACAATCTACCTTTTGCTCTGAGGGAGAGACCTTTTGTTGCCAGTAGGGGTAGGAGCTTTCTGAACTTTGCCCAGGCTATTCGTATTCTAGTGGTGATACTCTCTGTGCATCCACCTCCGCTACTAACTTGGTCACCCAGGTAGCGGAAACTATCAACTACTTCTAGTTTCTCTCCCTGGAGTGTGATGGAATCTGTTTTCTGAGTGTCTGTTGTGTCTATTGTCCCTGTGCATCTGCCGCACATGAAAGCTATCTTATCTGTTAATTTCCCTTTAATGTTGCTGCACCTCTTATGTGTCCATAACTTACATTGGGTGCATCTTATGGAGTTTCTACCTGTACCTTTCCTACAGGTTGAGCAGGGCCACCTACCCGAGGGGATGTGTGCTGAGTACCTCTTGCTGCTTACTAATACTTTGGTCTTTGCTACATTTATTCTAAGGCCCTTTGATTCCAACCCTTGCTTCCACACCCGAAATTTCTCTTCTAGTTCCGGTAGTGATTCTGCTATGAGAGCTAGGTCATCGGCATAGAGGAGCTCCTAGGGGCATCCCGTTTTGAATTCCTCTGTTATTGCCTGAAGGACTATGATGAATAAAAGGGGACTGAAGGCTGAGCCCTGGTGCACACCTACTTCTACCCAGAATTCTTCACTATATTCGTTGCCAATCCTAACCTTGCTGACAGCCTCTCTGTATAGAGCCTGTACAGCCCTTATTAGCCATTCTTCAATCTCCAGTTTCCGCATCGACCACCAGATAAGGGAACGGGGAACCCTGTCAAAGGCTTTCTCCAAGTCTACAAAAGCTATGTAGAGGGGTTTATCTTTAGCTAGGTACTTCTCCTGCAGTTGTCGGACCAGGAATATAGCATCAGTGGTGCTTCTACCTGGTACAAAACCGAACTGCATTTCATCTAAACAAATTCTCTCCCTAATGAGATTGGTTATGACCTTCTCTGAGACCTTCATCACCTGGTCCAACAGTTTGATACCTCTGTAGTTATTTCTATCTAGAGCATCACCCTTACCCTTGTAGCAGTTGACTATGGTGCTGCTGCACCAGTCATTGGGTATGACTCCATTGTGAACTACCTGGTTTACAATGCGGGTGACTATGGCATAGCCCACATAGCCAGCTGTTTTAAGCATCTCAGCAGTGATTCCTGATAGGCCAGGGGCTTTGCTTGGTTTCATATCCTTAATTGCCTTATCTACAAGGGAGCTGTCTATTCGGGTAGCTGGTCCCTCTACTGGGTCAACATTTGGCAGGCTCTCCTCCTCCCATTCATTCTCCTCATTCAGCAGTCTTTCATAATGGCTTCTCCAAGCCTCTTTCTTTTCACTAGTAGTAAAAGCAAGTGCCCCATCATCCATGCGGACACATTTCTCTCCTATAACATCGCTATTTTCTCTGACACACTGTCTGGCAATCCGAAATACTTCAGCTCTTTGATCCTCGCGACGCTGGACATTGGCAAACTTCTTCTTTTCTGCTACATCTTTGGCAATGTATACCTGCCGCCCAGCCTCCCTTTTGGCTATCTGGTACAGTTCCCTGCTGCCCCCATCCTTCCAGGCTTTCCAGGCCCGTCTCTTTTCACAGATGGCTTTATCTACTGCACTATTCCACCACCACGTAATTCTTGGTCTGGAAGGACTTTGCACCATCCACAGACTTGGTCTGTGGCACTCAACAAGCTGTCCCGTAGGAATTCCCAGCTACCTTCTATGTCTGACGTCTGAAGCTCCTCCTCCCTCTCATCAAATTTCTTGATGAGTATGTCCCTAAATTTCTGACCATGCGAAGGGTTCTTTAGCCTCCAAATCCTTCTTTTCTGGATTGGTTTGTTTCTTGGAGTCCTTCTGGCCTCAAGCTTAAAGTCACTGATGATTAGTCTATGCTGAGGGATACATTCTTCACCCGGAGGATCTTTGTATTCAAGAGCAACCCTGCATCCCGTTGTCTGGTGAGGATGAAGTCTATTTGGCTAGCGGAGTCTCCTGACTGATAAGTTATAAGGTGGCAGACTGGCTTCTTGAAGTTAGTGTTGCAGATTGAAAGGTTACATGCATCACAGAATTCCAGCAGTCTAGTGCATAAATATGAACGAGGTAACTGTTTATACGTAGCTATGGTTTTGTATATATTCACACATGTATATTTTAGCTTGTGTTTGTATATTTATATATATTTATTTATACACTATTTTATCTGCAATATTGAAGACAGCACAATATAGATAAATGTTTGTAAAGAAAGTGGGAAAGTGTTTGTGTGTATATTACATGATAACATAAGTGTGTCTATATATATATATATATTATATATATATATATATATATGTATATAGTGGAAATTAAATGACATTTTACTCTTTCATGTTTAAGGAGATTAATTTGATGTGTCATAAGAAAGACTTTTAAAAAGATGTAAATGAATTTTGTTTTTTTTTTCTATTGGTCAGTTAACATATATCCTTTTGGCATTTCAAATGCTTAGCAATTCACTCATGAAGGATTATCTCATTTGTTTGAATGGAGTTAACATATATTTATGAGGTGTTCTAAATCTATATTCCATTGCATATTTATCTTTTAAGTTGCTTTTGTCAAATAATGATGTCTGACAAGGTAAATGAACAATAATAATTATAATTATATTTTATTTTATTGCATATCAATATATGTGGTACAGAATATATAATGCTTGCTTACTGAAACATTGTAACATTGATTTGCATTTCTCTTTTCCTCATCTTAATTATTATTATACTCATCTTAATTATTATTACACTCAGCAAAGCATATCTTATGCCTATTTGACTATACTTCAGATTTGCAAAGTGCTTCCCTTTATAATCTATTGGAGTTTAACTGATGTTTATTCTGTTAACTGGAAACTATGTTAACCAGTTTCTTACATGAAATGCTAACAAGGTGAAAGCTTGGATTTACAATTATCCCTTCAAATTCTGTGTGTGTTCACATCTGTTACACATATATAGGCTAATGACACAACTATTGAGTACAATTTAGTGTGAACTGTATGAAATAAACTCTTTTCTACTTTTATTCAAAATATATTGCTCTATAAGTTCATTTTACCTGATTATGTACATAGCTGTTGGTTGGCTCCACCTGGATTAACTTCTCTATAATAACATCCTGGTATTTAACAAGTTATCATCAACTGTGCTCTTAAATACTGTGGTTGTGTGGTGAGAAATTTGCTTCCCAACTACATGGTTTTGGATTGAGTCCCACTGCATGACACCTTGGACAATTATTTTCAACTTTAGCCCCAAGCTGACGACAGCCTTGTGAGTGGATTTGTTAGACAGACACTGAAAGAAGCCTGTTATATATACAGTAATTCCTCGACTATTGCAAGTGTTACATATCAAAACTCTCCGCAATAGGTGAAAATCCACAAAGTAGAAACAGTACTGTACTATATATATTTTATTATTTTGTATATATCTATTTTATTATAAATGCAAGGCAACACCACAAAGGAATCAACATATGCTTAAATAATAAACCACAATAAGTGAACCACAACTGGCGAGGGATTACTGTATATATATATATATATTCTTTTACTCTTTTACTTGTTTGAGTCATTTGATTGCGGCCATGCATTCTTTGTAAGCCCAGTACTTATTCTATCGGTCTCTTTTTGCCGAACCGCTAAGTGACGGGGACGTAAACACACCAGCATCGGTTGTCAAGCAATGCTAGGGGGACAAACACAGACACACAAACACACACACACACACACACACACACACATATATATATATATATATATATATATATTTATGTGTGTGCATTTTGTGTTTGTATTTGTCCCCCATCACAGCTTGACAATCAGTGTTGTTTGCATCACTGTAAGACAGCCATTTGGCTGATAAAATAAATACCAGGCTTAAATAACCATTACTGAGATTGATCCATTTGACAAGAATAAAACCTTCAAGGTGGTGCCACACTACAATAACTAATAAAAGATAGAAGATATATACACATACACACAAAACACAAACACTCATCTCATACATATATATATGACTGAATTGCTTTGGAGCAGGATTTTATTGATAGAATCTCATCCAACACAATGTCTATAAAATCCTGCTCCAAACCATTGTATCTCCTCCAAGCTGGCACAGGAAAACAAGTGTTAAATGAATAATTGAATACACATTTTCATACTTGCATGAACGCGTGCGCATACACACACACACATACACACGTATTTATGCAGATGTGATTGAATGCATATACATATGTATACATCATCATCATTCAATGTTTGTTGTTCGTGCTTGCATGGATTGGATGGTTTAACTGGGCTGGCACGCTGAAAGGCTGCATCAGACTCCACTTTGATTTGGCATGGTTTTCTATGGCTGGATGCCTTTCCTAACGCCAACCACTCTATGAGTGTAATGTGTGCTTCCATGTGTGTGACACCGGTGTGTTTATGTGTCACCGACATGGGTGCCAATTTGCATGACACTGGTATCTGTTACAACTGCAATTTTGCTTGTTTTGATGCGTCTTCTTCTCAAGCATGACATAATGCCATTATCTCTATGAAGCCCAACACTCAAAAGGAAATCAGTCACCTTGCCCCTGTGAGACCCAACACTTGAAGGGAACTCAGCCACCTCACCTCCATGAGGCCCAATGCTCAAAAAGAACTCAGCCACTTTGACTCCATCAGGCCCAATGCTCAAGAGGAACTTGGCCACTTTGTTGTCAATTCTTCAGAGCAAAAATACCTTCTGGGTGAGATGGTGGTGTTATCTCCCTTAAAGCTGTTCCAATTTTGTCAGAAAAGGGGCAGTTTATATACATTTTCCATTTACTAATCAGCAAGTGAGGAAGTCCATTTTTCCAACAAGAACTTTCCCTCATGAGGGCACGAGAGCATCAACTAAACACTTCACTTTTGGAATTCAAGAAGGTCCCTGGATCAGGTGAATTTTTTAAGATCCATGTCCTCTTGACCAAGCGAAGTTTGTATTATCTTCTCCCATTGAGATATGGTTCCAGCTGTTCTAAGAGCTTCCACTTAATTGTGTATGGCATTTCCCCTTCTTTTAAATACCATATGTAATTGGCTAAATATATGGCATTTAAAGTAGAGGAAATGCCATGCAAGTTTAAATGGAAGCTCCATGAACAGCCTGGACCATTATACCTCAACAGGGTAAAGATCTTAATAAAATCCCTTGATCTGAAAGTTTTCTTAAATTCCAAAAGTGTAGTTTTTAGTTTGTGCCCTCATGAAAGAAAATTCTTGTTGGAGATATAGACTTACCCATTTCCTAACTAGTGAATGGAAATTGTACATAAACTGATCATTTTTAGATAACACTTGAATCTCACCCAGAAGGAGTTTTTGCTTTGAAGAATTTCATTTCAGGGTTTTTATTTTTCACACCTTTGCTGACGAATACTATATTCTTACCACCATTAGTAAAGATTATGTGCCTCCAGCCAGCAGGTCTGATGATTTGTCTATAGATGTGAAACCAATGGTAACTTTCTGGCCAGACATAATCAATGGCTACATAATATATATATATATATGAATATAAAATTTGCAGAGATAATTATAATCCCTGTTAGAAACTGCTTAACATAGTATTCAGTTAACTGAATAAACATTAAATTAAACTCCAATAGATTGATTATAAAGGGAAACTCTTCATGAGTGAGTGACTGAGTGTGTGTGTGTTTGTGCATGTATGTCTATATGCATGCATATATGCTTAAATATAGATATTTGAGTATAAGTATTAACGAGGTAACTGTATGCTTTTAAATGATTTTACATATATTCACACTTGTATATTTTAGTTTTTTGTTTGTGTGTATATTACATGATAACATAAGTGTGTCTATATATATAGATGTATATAGTGGAAATTAAATGACATTTTACTCTTTCATGTTTAAGGAGGTGAATTTGATGTGTCATAAGAAAGACTTTGTATATGTTTTGATCTTTAAAAAGATCCAAATGAATTTTGTTTTTTATTTTCTATTGGTCAGTTAACATATATCCTTTTGGCATTTCAAATGCTTAGGAATTCACTCATGGAGGATTATCTCATTTGTTTGAATGGGGTTAACATATATTTATGAGGTGTTCTAAATCTATATTCCATTGCATATTTATCTTTTAAGTTGCTTGTGTCAAATAATGATATCTGACAAGGTAAATGAACAATAATAATTATTATTTTATTTTATTTTATTTTAAGGCATGTTAAATATATTTATTATATATTAATATATGTGGTACAGAATATAAAATGTTTGGTTACTGAAACATTCATAACATCAATTTGAATTTCTCTTTTCCTCACTTTAACTGTTGTTGCTGTATATAGGCCATTTGGGCTAAATTGACGATGTTTATGTTTCCTTTTTTTGTTCCAGGAACAGCTTGATGTATTGGTAAACAGTCAGTAGCACTGGAGAGCATAAAGATTAAAGTTGTAGTTGGGGAAAAGTTAGCCGACATGGAGGACTGGAAGCCATCTGAATATTGGAAAAGAGTTACCTGTATCATGATGGTTCACACTAGGTATCAAAAAGACATCATGATTGATGCTCTGTGCTCTGGGAATACTACAAAGGCTGTAAGATGTGGCATGGATAGTTGCAATGGAGACTACAAAGCCTTGACCAGCAGGAAGAGACAGCGCAAGCATTCTGACTATATCTGCACACTGGAATTCAACCAACTGCAGGATAAGATGATAGCAGATCCAAGCAAGAATATCCTTTAAGCTTTGGCAAGAGGGATGGATGTTGGTGTCACCACTATGAAGCTGATTCTGAATGAGAACCACTTGTACAAGGGGTTCAAGGGACAAATTCTGACAGCCAAGGTCAAGAAGAAATACTTGATGAAGGCAAAGAAGCTGAGGCATGCTGTTCATCTGGAGATGACCTGAAACTTCTCAGATGAAAAGAAATTCTACTAGGACCAGTTGCACAACATCTGTAGGTGGTTTACCTACAATCCATATCCCACCTATCATGCAAACTATGTTCCCCTTAATCTGTGGTAGTCTTTGGGTGTGTCATCTGTGAAGATGTCATGCTGCACCACATCTGTGAACAGAGCTTTAGGATCAATGCAGACAGTATGTGAAGGTGCTGAAGACTGTGGTCAAACCCTGGCTGGAGACAGTTATTGCAGCAGGATTCAACTCCTTACCATACCTCCAGAGAGAGCCAGAAGTGGTTGTTGGAGAATTTCTACAATTTCACTAGCCCCAATTTCTGGTCTCCTAATTCCTCCAATTATAATCATATAGATTACTGTGTGGGGGGCATGGATGAGAAAGACACCAACCACTCTGTCTGCAGCATCAAGGCTGAGATGGTGGCCAAGATGACGAAGATGCTCAAAGATCTTCTCAGGGACACAATGAGGAATGCATGTCCCAGGTTCTGGAGCTGTCTTGAGGCCATGGTGGAATCTGAGGGTCGCTTCTTAAGTAAACGCTTATCTCCCAGCTATAGTCTAGTTGATACATTTTGATTTTTTAATATATTTATATTTTTGGATAGAATATTGTTTTCTTTTCCTTTTTTGCAAACTGTCAAATTTAACTTGATCACCTTGTGTAAAAATGGATGTATGTGTGTGTTTATGTATATATGTGTGTGTATATAGATATATTACTCAAAAAGATTCCAACTTTGTCTGATTTTCATGTTTTATTTACAATCTCATAAAAATATACTATAAGATAATATAATATAATGAAATGATAGAATATTGAATGTCCATTCTGATTGAACTAGTACTTTCATGCATTAAACTATGCAATTTTCAGGTTTATATAGTAGAGGTGACAGTTATGTCTTACAATTTACAACTGTAGCGAGATGACTAAAATGTGTGCCTTAAATACATTTAAATAGGCTTCAGAATGCCATTTTCTCTAGCGGTGTCATATGAAATTGTCACCCATAATTATGAGCCTAGTATCGATCTATTGCATTTCATTCTATTTTAGATTTAGGGTTAGTTAGGGTTATGGGTGGGGGAAAGGGTATATTTGTTTCTTCACAAATGTAAATAAACCCAATCTGTTTCTTAAAGCAAGGACATATTCATACGGCACAGAATGTTGTTTACCTAAATGGACGTCAGTGATTGGTTAAAATTGCCAAAATGCAAGAAATTAAAGACGAAATACTTTACAAACTATAGAATTTTCTCAAGAAAGCCAAGAGAAAATGATGTTTTATAAACACATTCTACCAGTATACGAAGTTTAAAATATTTTAGTTACCTAGAAATTATGTTAAAAACTACCGTTCAAACCGAAAAGATCCATTTAATATTCTATCATTTCATTATATTATATTATCTTATATATAAGATTATAATTAAAACATGAAAATCGAAGTTGGAATTTCTTTGAGTAATATATTCTTCTATACACAATCATACATACCATGTATGTATATATATATATATATATATATATATATATATAAAAGTAAAAAGTAAAAGAGTCAAATGGAAGAGTAAGTACAGTTAAGCAGCTTTTTAATCACTACAAATGTTTCAATACTTACAGATCCTCATATATACAGAATTTAAAGTTAAGTTTAAATAAAAAATTATGTAATGATTTACCTGTATAAGAAGAGCTATATATGTACCGGTGGCACATCAGAAACACCATTCAAGCATGATCATTATCTGTGTCACCTTACTGCCAGTTGTGCTGATGGCACTTGAAAAAACATTCGAGCGAGGTCGTTGCCAGTGCCGCTGAACTGGATCTTGTGCAGGTGGCACATAAAAAGCACCATTTGAACGTGACCGTTTCCAGTACCGCCTAACTGGCCCTCATGCCGGTGGCACGTAAAAGCACCTACTACACTCTCGGAGTGGTTGGCATTAGGAAGGGCATCCAACTGTAGAAACTCTGCCAGATCAGATTGGAGTCTGGTTCAGCCATCCGGTTCGCCAGACATCAGTCAAATCGTCCAAACCATGCTAGCATGGAAAGCAGATGTTAAACGATGATGATGATGATGAACATTACTAAAATATATAAAACATGCAATGATAAACTGGAAAACCAGTATAGCATAAATCCAGAGAAGAAGCCCACTCTTTTATATCTATATCATTTCCCCCTCCAAATTTTAAAGAGGCCATAGGCCAACAGGTCTTTGGGCCTGAAGATACACCATAAAGGTAGCCTATAAACCAGCCTTCACCAGTAATATATCATCATCATCATCATCGTTAAATGACCGCTTTCCATGCTAGCATGGGTTGGACGATTTGACTGAAGACTGGCAAACCAGATGGCTGCACCAGGCTCCAATCTTGATCTGGCAGAGTTTTTACAGCTGGATGCCCTTCCTAATGCCAACAACTCTGAGAGGTTAGTGCGTGCTTTTACATGTCACCGGCATGAGGGCCAGTTAGGCAGTACTGGCAGCAGCCACGCTCAAATGGAGTTTTTTATGTGCCACCTGCACAGGAGCCAGTCCAGCGGCACTGGCAACAACCTCGTTCGAATGTTTTTTTTCACATGCCACTAGCACAAGTGCCAGTAAGGCGAAGCTAGTAACAATCATGCTTGAATGGTGCTTTTTACGTGCCGCCGAGATATATATATATATATATATATATATTATATATATATATATATAATACATCAAGAAATAATATAGTTTCTTTCTAAAGAGACAAAGTGTTAATAGGACTGCAAAAAAGAAGTGCTCAAATAAATGAAACAAGGATCATTAAACATTGGTCATAGAACAAACATTAAAATGAATTAGCAACTTTATATACGGTATCAAACCTCCAACATGCATCATATATAAATAAATATTACCATGGCTTTCATAATATATAAATCAAAATATAAAATATATAAGACATACAAATACAGAAAACCAACAAAGGTAAAAAAATATACATATATGTGAAAAAAACATGTATAGGAACATCCCATCAAAAAGCAACTAAAAATTTATAAAATACTTAAAATACTAAAAATGTGTCATGTTGAAAAGTTGAGAAAATGAGTAAACAAATAAAGAATAAATCGACTAAAAAGTTTTTTTTTTTACTTCACTCACACCAATGTGAGTAAAATACTTCGAATCCATGAGTAAAATACTTCGAATCAAAAAATACATCCACACAGACTATAATAATTCATGAGTAAAGTTACTCAGATTAGACTAAACACATCATCTATGGCCATTTCTGGAGCGCATCACCATAGTTTGATTGCAATTGACACACACAACACACATACATATATCATCATCATTTAACATCCGTTTTCCATGCTAGCATGTGTTGGACAGTTCAACCGGGGTCTGGGAAGCCAGGAGGCTGCACCAAGCTCCAGTCTGATCTAGCAGTGTTTGAAATCCTTAAGCTCTATGGGATACCAGACAAAATCATTTCTGCCATCAAGGTCCTCTACACAGATACGTCTTCAACCATCATGACCCCTGACGGAGAAACATCATCTTTCTCAATCAAAGCCGGAATACTGCAGGGAGACACACTCGCCCCATTTCTTTTCATCATTGTTGTTGATTATGTGCTACGTATGTCAGTTGATACCATCTCTGGCAAGGGCTTTGAAATAAAACCAAGAAGAAGTTCCAGACACCCAGCTGAGTACTTGACAGACACTGACTTTGCTGACGACATCACTCTTATCAGTGATTCTCTCTCCAATGCCCAGTCTCTTTTACAATCTCTTGAACAAGCCTCAAATTGTGTAGGTCTTTACCTCAATGAGGCCAAAACTGAATACATAAACAAGTGCCTGTCCAACAGTGATTGCATCATCCATACTCTCAACAATGCGCCCTTAAATATGGTTTCTGATTATAAATATCTTGGGTCATACATATCATCATCTGGAAAAGACTTTCTAACTAGAAAGGGTATGGCCTGGTCAGCCTGTAATGACATGCATAAGATCTGGTCATCAAATCTAAGTAGAGACTTCAAACTTGAAATCTTCAAAGCCACAGTCGAACCAATTCTACTATATGGCTCAGAAACCTGGACGTTATCAAAGAAGCTTGAGAGGCGGTTGGATGGAACCTACACTTGCCTCCTTATGAGAGCTCAAAATCTCTCGTGGAAGCACCATCCAACCAAAATGCAAATATATGGGAAACTACCACCTGTATCATCTCTTGTGAAAGGTAGAAGAGTCCAGTTTGCTGGACATTGTTGTAGAGCTGAAAAAGAAGCCATCTACTCGCAATACCAGAGGGCGCACACTCTCCTACCCTGATGTAATCTCCAGGGATACAGGCATCCAGCAACAGGACATCCATAATGCCATGATGGACCGTGAAGTCTGGCGTAGCATGGTAAATTCCATTGTCTTCACCACGGACGAACAATGATGATGATGATGAGTGTTTCTACCGCTGGATGCCCTTCCTAACGCCAACCACTCCATGAGTATAGTGGGCGCTTTTTGCATGCCAGTGGCACAGGTGCCAGGGGAGGCTGGCAGTGGCCACAATTGGTTGGTGCTTTTTATGTGCCACCGGCACAGGTATCACAACTACAATTTCCATTTGATATTGAGGTACTTGACTCAATAGGTCTCCTCAAGCATAAGAGAGAGAGAAATAGAATAAGTGTAATCAAAAATTATACCAGTACATAATGTTGCATTAAATAGTAAGTTAAAAACATAATAAATGTCCAAATGAATGGGAAACAGACGCAGAAGGTTGCCAAAGCCTCATCAGTTATGAATCAGAGGGTCAAATGCAGTTTCACATCTTAACGATAATATTACTTTCCCTTCTGATAGCAAAATGCTGCCAGGAATTGGCAAGCCAAAAAAAAACAAGACAGAAAATTAACAGATAAGAAATATACAATTATGTGATACTCTTTTACTTGTTTCAGTCATTTGACTGTGGCCATGCTGGAGCACCACCTTTATTCGAGCAAATCGACCCCAGGACTTATTCTTTGTAAGCCTAGTACTTATTCTATCGGTCTCTTTCGCCGAACCGCTAAGTTACGGTGACGTAAACACACCAGCATTGGTTGTCAAGTGATGTTGGGGGGACAAACACAAACACAAACACACAAACATATACACCCATACATATATAAACATATATATATATATATATATATATATATATGTACATATATACGACGAGCTTCTTTCAGTTTCCGTCTACCAAATCCACTCACAAGGCTTTGGTCGGCCCAAGTAGATACAGAAAGTTTGCATACAAATGTGGAATAAATATAATTCAAGATGAGACGATTAGTGGACAAACAAGGGACGGAGATGAAAACAGCCAGGATGACTGTAGGCACACAAACAAAAAGGCCTTAGGGCCAGACAAGAGATGAAAATCATGAAGGCCTGTTGAATATCCTAAAGGATTTTGTTTATTTACTTCAGTTCATTTGAGTTTGTACTTTTATAAATATCTTACTTGTAAGTGATTGTATGTGTGCAAATTCACATATATTGGCTTGTAAATGGATGTATATATGCATATGTGTGTATATGTACACTTGTATATATATATATATATATATAGCTGCATATTATATTTGCTTTACTGGAAGCTGTATTTCTACTTTAATGCGATTACTATTTTTTATTGGCTATTGATTATTTTGCTTAAACCTAAGTTGTTAGTTAATAGGCAAATACAGTCGTAGTTGCCTATTAACTAATTAGTTTATTAATTTGTTTATTTCTTAATTTATTCAAAGCCTTTTATATTTAAACTAATTTTATTCTATAGGATACAGGTCTTTTTAAAAATAATATATTTTCTCATTATTTTATTTATTTATTTTTATACGAAATCTCTCACTTTTTTTGATTTCCATTTCTTTTTTTTTATTGCTTTTCAAAGTACATTTCTGCATTATTGTTTATTTCATAAATTTTGTATATTTTTCAAATATTTTTCTTTATGCATGTATATTTTTATTCAATTAATTTTTTTTTATACATTTTATTTTGTAAATTTGTATGATTGATTGATTCTAGTTTCAGCTTATGAGCTGTGGCCATGCTGGGGCACCGCCATTTATGTATTCCTTGTTTTATTGAGGTTCCAGATTATGTAGTACAAGGGTCAGGTCAAATGTTATAGAATGTATGCCACAAACTATACTACTGCTTAACTGTAACAGAATAGGATGGCCACACCTGTTTCTGTTTGGTAAATGATTCTTCAATCAGAACATATGATTGGTCTGTTTATATTTTTAACCACTCTTACGTGTTTTGTTACTAAGTTACATTTTTTTCTCTCAATACGGTTCAAAAGTAATCATAGTTGTATTACCTAGCTGTTGCATTTCTGGATTCATAATACAAAATAATAATAATAATAATAATAATAATAATAATAATATAATGATAATCACCAAAAATACAAAATTTATCACTTTTATGAAAGAAGATAAATTCTACCACATATGTTGAAAGAAATTACATAAGAGTTTCTGGTAAACAACATTCTTTGTTTTCTGGTTTGGAGCATAGACAGATAAGTTTTACTAAGTACCAACCCTGGAGCAACCAACATAAAGTTGACAATGAGAAAAGCAAGCCAGTCGATTTCAAAGTTTGAACTTGAGCTTTATTAATAGCTAAGTTGCACTGGGAATTGTGTTCGTTTGAATGCAATTGGCATGTCTGTAGGAGTGATTGGAATTCTTGGAATGAAAACCTCCCCTCCAGAGGCATATCCAGTGATGATGGTAGCTTGTATCACATTAAGTGATAATGTCTTCACAATTACCCTTGTCCCATTATATGGAGGATCTAAATTTCTTAGAAACATTATTAGGACTCCTACCTTCAGAAAAAGTTTATGTGGGGGAGTTCCAGGTGGCTCAAAAGAATTAAAGAACTCTGTTGGGTAATGGACAGCTTGATTTTGCCCAAGAATTGAATCAACTGATTTGTACTCCTTAACGACTGTTGGAATCTTATTCATTAATTCATGGTTAATACTTGCTACTGTCTCATTTTTTGGTGTACAACCATTTATGTGAATTATGATTATTACTTAAGTTTGGAAATATCCTGTTCTTAAATTCAGCTGGGGGAAGTAACCATGATAGCAATATGAGCCAAACTGATATCACCATTCCTACCAAATGGTATTTTCCTATTTCTTAATTGGAGGAGCCAGGTTGAAAACTGTTTTGTACATTGGTCCCCATGTACACATTAGTATTGAAGGAGAATTTCTGTACTTTATTCCATAGGTGTAAAGACTTAATGCATACTTTTATTTCGGCAAATCTTGTTCATCTCAAAATGACTGGTAATGTCTGTCTGAAGTCTCCTGATAAAACTAATGTAATCCCTCCCATGGATTTATTGTTGCCTCTGATGTCCTGTAAGGTTTTATCAAGAGCTTTCATTGCACTTTTATGTGATATGATGCATTCATCTCAAATGATCAGGTGGCATTGGCACAACACTTCTGGTGAACCTGAATCTTTGCTTATGTTACAAATTGGACTGTCATTTGTGACCAGGTTTAGCAGTAATTTAAAAGCAGAATGAGCTGTTCGTCCTCCTGGGAGAATAGTGACACAAAGCCAGACAATGTGACAGCAACTAAAATTCTTTTTTGTTGTCTTACTTTGAAGAGAAGCAATGTTGTTACAAATGTTTTACCTGTGCTACAAGGAGCATCAAGAAAGAAAAATCTCTGCTTCTTTCTGGCAATTGTGGAATGGCACACACACACACACAGATACATATACAGTATCAAACAGCAGATGAAATGAATGTGTGTGTGTGTGTGTGTGTGTAAGAGAGAGAGAGGGGGACAGAGAAAGTGAAGGGGTGTGTTGTCATGTATACATACATAAATAAGCATACACCTTTTTTATATGTATGTGTGCATGTGAGAGAGAGAGAGAGCCACTTAGACATCACTCTCTCTCTCTCCCATACACATACGCACACATACAAAAAAGATGTATTCATGTATGTACATATACATGACAACACACTCCTTCACTCACTCTCACATATATACACACATACACACACACACATACATAAATGCATACAAACATACATACAAAAACACACGTGCATGTGTGACTCACTACAAATACATAGAGCTGAACATGGTGTGCAAAAAGTAAGTAAATAGAAAAATTTTTACAGAAATTAACAAAATTTGCGAGTTCAAGAGAAAGAATGCCTTTATTTTTTGGACACTGCATGTTGAATTGCAAAATTTTAATGTAATATTTGTGTAATAGCAAAATGAAAGCTGAAGTGTGTGTGGGGGAGGGGGAGACAACATTGCAAACAATGAATGAGATAGACATGAAATGAAAAAACCATATAAATAAAGACACGTAAAAAACCATCTTGTACCAAATATTTAAATTTGTAAACTTAGCAAATATTCTTTTCAGTAATTTATTGTAGTTGTTTACAAAAAGTGAATGAAAACATTAAAATAAAGAGTGAGAGACTTTGCTGTTTTTATGTCAATGCCGGAAATTGACATTGAGAAATCTTTTTAAAGAAGTGAATCATAAATATAAAGCAATATTATTTATGTAAAAAATAAAAAATAAACTGATGACCATATTAGGTATCCAAGGTCAAATTATTCATGCATCCCAAGTATGGAAGCAGTTTGTGCATCTGTTTTTGCATGAAAAGTGAACACACACACACAGGTCTATTTTATATAGTAAGGGATATGTAAGTATATTTATATGTTACTAGCCCTATGACCCGACGTCAGGTTTAGTGCTAGTCAAGCATATTTGGTCTTCCATGAAAATCCCGCTCTCTTGTCATTCACTTGGTCTAACTCGTTAATTATTCCCTGCATTTCTCAAATCAAAGATGCTTGCACATTTGAAGGCCAAAACACATGATAACACATCTTTGCAAAACACAAAAGTGCACTGACTCATACAGACTGTCTGCAAATGTGCACGTGCATTCAACTGTCAGGTGTAAAATTATCTCCGTCCAATCAAAAAACAGACATTTTGCCATTTATAGATATAGAGATTTTAAGCAAACGTTTAGAAATTCTGTGGGAAACTGGAAAATCAAGAAATCTGGGACAGTTCCGGTCCTAAATTGGATAAATTGGTCTGGTACAGTAGTGAGGTGTGATACATAACAAAGGGTGGGAAATGCATAGTTTTAAAGAGTTATTTCCCTTGCTATTGTTTAATATCTTTAGATTAAACTGCTGGATTAAGTGAGTTGCATCTCTTGTGTTAAAGACTTTTGTTACCTGAAACATAAGGGGTCAGTTTATCGATTTTTGTTTTCATGGCTTTCAGGGGTAACTGGGGAAATGAAAAGATCTTCACAACCACCCTCAGATAGTACACATACACACACAGATACACAGACATTTTGCCGTTTATAGATATAGAGATATATGGACTACCTTTCGGCATTAATAATGCTTTCGTTGCTAATAATATATACATAAATTGCATGCATGCATACACACTCACACTTTGGTATAAGATAAAAATTTCAGATATTTGTCTTAAACATTCTGACAAGCAAATTCCTAATTCAGATGTATGACATGAGATATTATTCCATTCAAATAACCACATATTTATATTAAGACAATATATGTTTACCCCACCTTTTCTAAGGACTTCCCCTTGAGAGGTGTCTGCAGTAATCCTAAAGAGGCCAGCTCAGTCACGAGTCTAGCTGCTGAATTCCAATGTTACAGCTATTCATTGGAGAGCGACCATCTGAGATTCACCATTAATGTGTGGTCATGAACTAGAGGTTTCCAGCTTTCCAGGCCTGCCTCCGGTCCCCCGATACCATCGTCATTGGGCTTTTGGGACAGATTACAAAGATGAAGCCATTCGCTGAGTAAATTGTTTGAGGTGATCATGGCTGTGCAATGGTCACACACATGCACTTGGCCAGGAACTTTTCCACTGCGGCTCAAGAATTGAGATGTGCAGTCTTGATGAGGCAGGTTGCAGTGAGCTGCTGGAGTCTATCTGCTTTTGTCACGCCTGCCAGGTGTTGCCCTCTTCCACCAGAGTCAAGCCTTGGGGACTTGAGATAGCCTTCCTCCGCTTGCTCCACCATTGGGATCTTGATCCTTGTGTTTGGTTGTGTTTAATCTGGGACCTCATCTTCAACCTTGCTGCCATGGGTGGCCCTACCAGGAGTCTAAGACTCAAGATGGTATCAGTCTAAGAATCATTGGAACACACAAACTCTTCCACCACGACAAGGGACGACCATCGGAAGAGTACACTTTATATACTCTGCACAATTTTATAAACTTAATACATAGCACTCATAAAATAAATATTCACTCGTATTTATTATTTTTTTTCCATTTTACCCATAAACAGAAAAAACACCCATACATATGATACAACCTTTAGTTAAATCACATATATCTGCCACGTAAAGAAGTGAGAATATTTCACAGAATTGCACTGATGCACTTGTGTTAAGTGATAGGTGATATAAAAAACTTAGTTCAATTAAAAAAAATACACTTTTCACTTTCCAATCACCACCTCCATCATCATCATTTCTCTCTCTCCCTCTCTGTCTTTTTTTAACCTCACCATCAGAACATCACCTCTCTGCTAAAATTACATTTTTACCTCTCCTCCTCTACCTTCAACTAACTTTTTTAACCACGTAATAAATATTACGTTCCCCTTACCTCACATCATGGACACTTTTCTCTCTCTCTTGCTGTCTCACTTTTCACCATATTCTCTTTTTCTCTTTCTTTTTTCTCTCTCTTTTCCCCTTCAACTAATCATGTGAAAGTGTTACAATTACATTTTGTCTACCTCACGTCATGGATGCTTCTCTCTCCCTTTCTTTCTGTTTCCCTCTTTTCTCTCCCTCTTTTTCTCTCTCCCTCTTTTCTTTCTCCCTCTTTTTCTCTAATCATGTGAAAGCGTTACCGACAGGCTAAGTAACGTTATGACAAGCAAAATTATTTTAAGACACTAGTAATTTCAGGCATTCCCAAGAATGCTTGAAATAAGAATCTTCCTATAACCCAGTAATTCTCAACAAGGGTTTTCATATGGCCTTTGGGGGTCCATGTAAGATTTTTGTTAAAAATTTATCTGCAATAAATTGGTTACAATACACGAAATATTTTAATATTTTGTTACATGTCTTGACCATCGATCAGCAATTTGATACTTTGACTTCAAAGCGACCTGAAGAGAAAAAGAAATCAAATGATAAGAGAGAAAGGCTTGACAAAATGAACCTCGCTTTCCACCAGCATTACCATGCAGTCAATGCCATCAACTCCTCTATGCAAGAATTGGTCTAGAGTCATCGACACCATCACCATAAAGGAAGTGTTCAGCAAATAAAAAATTAATTCATAGATACAGATAAAGCTGCCACTGGTGCCTCCACTAATATATGTATATGCATGTATATATATATATATATATATATATATATATATATATATATTATATTATATTATCTGTGTGTGATAGCATATTTTTGCATGAATGTTTGTTTCATCAAGATTTATTTAAATTTCTTTTTTTCTCCTTTACATAATTCATGTTAATCACTTAACTATGTAATAGGAGTGTTTTGTTTAAATTAAGACAACTCTTGAGGTTCGTGGTTACCTGAAGTGGTTGTTGTATGCATATATGTATGCATGTGAGTATTAATGTGTGCACAGATAAACTTACTCTTGTGAATGTACCTGTTGCAATAGATCCTAAGTATGTGTGTTTTGTTACTATTTACGTATGTGCATACATATACATTCCATACCTGTAGGTGGTTGTGTGCATATGTTTACCAGGAACCTCAAATGGAGAATACCCTAAATATTTCACAAACTTTCATTGTTCCTATGACAGGTTGTGAACCCAGGCAGATCTGTTGTTATATAACCCAGTGCATCTATGATAAAAGGAGTAAATGAAAATATGTAGCCCGGATTTAAGATTTTATCATTTTCTATAGTTGTTCTCCTTTTCCTCAATTTTTGAAGCAACTGGGCAGCTGATCTCTACATCATTGCCCATCCTTTGCTCCCTGTCCCATACTCTGTATGTTACCAGTATTCTTTATTTTTAAAAGTGTAAATGTTTTTGGTTCTTGTGTGTATAAGGAAATACTTCTGTGAATAGCATTGTAGACTGTTTTTGCAGAGCAGTGTCTTGTGAACATTTTTGAACAGCTACATATGAATTATATCTTCCACACTGGTATGAAAGTTCATAGTCTTCTTGATGAGGTGTGATAACTTCTCATAGGTCCAGGTGAGATTACAGTTCTTATCAATGTTACTGGCATTGTCTATATTGCAGCATATATACCCATGCTTAACATTTTGCTGATATGATAAGTATTTCTCTCCCATGTCTGTTCAAGTAGGTCAGCAGAGTTACTCTTAACTCACATGGAACACATGTATAATCAGAGTACTTGATGGGAGGTTCTTTACCTCATCTCATAGTGTTATTACTGTTGAACATACATGTGAAGTACTCATTTCTTTCTTTGCTGTTCAGCAGTGATACAATGCAGCACTCAAAGCCAACAGATCTGATCTTATGTCTCTATCTCTGTTCCATCATTTAACATGTCAGTGTCATTTTTGATGAGGAAGTTACCAGTCATTATTAGTTTCTTCTTAATCATGATGTCTCAGTTGCAGATTTCTTCAAGCTTCCAGTCTTATATCCCAAATATTGATGCCAGCACTGGCATTACAAAAGCATTGT
This sequence comes from Octopus sinensis, assembly GCF_006345805.1. Taxonomy (NCBI): domain Eukaryota; kingdom Metazoa; phylum Mollusca; class Cephalopoda; order Octopoda; family Octopodidae; genus Octopus; species Octopus sinensis. Next base: position 20,292,665 of record NC_043016.1, on the reverse strand, counting down.
AGAATATGAATTAATTAGATACAGGCAGCTGTAACTTCCATGTATTCTGAAGTCTGCTGAAGAATTCTTTTATCTCTTTAGCTTTACTCCTAGCTTTCCTCACATATGTAAAACTCTTGTAGATTCTGAGGTAGTTTTAACCTTTACCACTGATGATAGGGGAGAGAGACAGACCATTGATATGTCAGTAGGTTTTGATTATGTAATTTCACTTCCTTAAGGACTGTTTTGGTAATAAGTAGTTGTTCAGTACAGCCCAAAACTTCTTTCTTTCTCCTGTCTGCTCTTCAGACATATATTCTGTTCCACCGTGATCATGTGAATTCAAGCATACTTGTAAAAGTTAGATATCACATTCAGGCACATTATAGGCCTGTAGTTTTTGGTTACTCGCATCTGATGGCTTTTAGCTACTAGTGTTGTACATATGACTGCCAACCAGTCTAGCCTATAAATCTTGGTGTTTATTATGCTTTTGAACAAGTTCAAAAGGGCTGGCCTGAAAAATGTGAGTTTTCTACACCAATAACCTATTTGGCAGTTTTTCTAAAATCATCAGGAGAGTTTCACTACTTATATTATAAGTTTGGGGGAGAAGTATTCACTCTTAACTCATCTAACCACTTTATTTCATGATTGTGTTGTTAGATTACATTTCAGATCCACCCCAGTAATAACTGTAGATCATCCAGGAGAGGGGCTTTTAGAACTTTGATTGCATAGCCTTTTCTAGTAGATGGGTTATTTCAGTTCTCCCTGCCAAATCAATGAAAATCTAATAAAATTATGTAAAACCATGTTTTTTCAAATAAATGTTAGCAGTCAAGTAAATATATGTGTATACACAGAATTGAAGCATCTGAAGAATCAGATTCACTTGTAAGGTCTTGTATGAAAACATTGGCCACATAATGTGTGTGTGTGTGTGTGTGTGTGTACACATACATATATACATACTCACATACTTACGCACACACAAACACACATGTACACACATTATATGGATGACATGAAGAATACCTCTTGCATGCCGGTGATACTTGCTTACTAACATTGCCCAATGTCAAGGCAAGGAGACAGTAAAACAAACTCTCTCTCTCTCTCTCTCTCTCTCTCTCTCTCTCTCTCCCTCTCTCTCTCTCTCTCTCTCTCTCTCTCTTCTTCTTCTTCTTCTCTCTCACTCTTTTCTCTCTCTCTCTTCTCAAGAGAAGTCACTACTAATCAGTTTTGAAGTCTTCTTTGAACAGTCAGATGTCAGTTTACCTGGAACGAAAAAATGCATTTATCAACAAGAAGGGTTAAGATTAATGCATTGCAAGATTTCACAGCTCTAGCATCACTCCTTCATAGTCAGCCTATAAACTTTTCGGCTCACCCTTGACAGCAGTGAACCAAAGAAAATTAGGCTCAATATAGTGTATATGGAAAATCTGGCTATTGGACATTTATATATGTTAAATTTTTTTTTAATTTTCTTTCTGATGTCTACATTCTATATATTCCTCTCAATAAAAGTGCTATCAAAAAAGTAGCTCTTGTTCTTTGCTACTTTGATAACTTTTACTTTGATAATTTTTTTTACTTAAAATTTGTTTCTAATTGTTAATATTTACTTTTCTCATTTGTTGAATTTTGTCTTTCTTGTCTGATGATATAAACTCATTTATCTTTTGTTTTTAAATAATGCTAATTCTTTTTTAAAATAATGCTGATTCCCTTTTTTCTTTTTGATTCTTGTACTGTATTTTCTTGTTTCCTGTACTGTATTTTTGCTTTTCTTTTTGACTTCTTTTCAGCTTTTCACAAAGATTGAATCTTGCAATGATGGATGTTGAAGATAAATGCTGGAATGAATATAACATTAAAGATGGCAGCACTACAAATCTTTAGATGGGAGATCCATCTATCCTATAAACTTTGACCATTTTTGAAAAATGCATAAACCTCTCGTCTTTTCTACCATCATGACTTTGTATTATATTGCTAATAATAACCATAATAAATAACACAGCAAAAATATATAGGAATAACATAAGAAACACTACAGCAGTCAGCCTTTCTGCAAGGCTGTGTAACATA